>NW_021604639.1:9759237-9812477 GCF_004785775.1 Grammomys surdaster | reverse complement strand
TGGTGGGGGAATTTGAGGGTGAGGAGGTGGGAGTGAGGGTGTTAGGTGGAAGCAGAAGGAGGGGGGATAGGATAGGGGGTTCCTGGGCAAGGGGGGGAGAGCAATGGGGTAAGGGGTTAACATCTGAAATGTAAATAAAATATTCAATAAAAAATACAAATAAAAAAGGGTAGACTCTGTAGTGCATGCTTGAAATGTCAGCACTTGGGAGGCCAATAAAGGGGATTTTCTGCAAGTTTGAGATCAGCCAATTACTTGCATTTCAGTTTCAAAAGTAAACAGTGAACTCCAGACTAACCTAAGCTACAGAATGAGGTCTTATATTTAAAGAGGGGCATGGGATGGACTGTTAATAAAGAAGATTTTGCATTAAGCCTGAAAAAAAAAGAAATAACTCAAGGTTATTGATAGGAAACTATATTCTAATAGTATAGAGGATAGATATATGCCCAGATCTTGTGCTGATTAAGACTTATGATAAATGTAAAGGTTGCATATGTCTTTTATCCAGTAACTGAATAAACAGAGGTATAGTAGATGCTCTAGATTTAAATTGGAAATTATCCAGACCAATATTGTTATAAGCATTTTCAAGCAGCTAATGTAACTAGAAAGCTGAACATCTTTTCCAAGAATGATTTAGTTTTCTCTGGGTAGGTCTTTCTTGTTCTGCAGCATCAGAACACTTGTAGAGTACTTAAAGCTCCCCTTAACAGTAACTAGTTCAGCTGTATTTTATGTTTCTAAATTGTCTCCCGCTTTAGATGCATGAAACCTCAAAACTTTTTATTCATAGTATTCTACTTTTAGTAAAAAAGGTAATCTAGTCCTCCATGAAATGAAATTAAGTGAACTTTGTCATTGGTAAGGAAAAATGAAATCCCATAGTTGTTTCTTGGGAACTTGGGTAAAGTCCTAGATATGAAACCTCATAATTAAAGAGGAGAATTCTTTGTAAAAGTTTAGCCTTGAGAATGTGTAAACGTTTTCCAATTTAAAGTCATAGCTGTGCTAATTTTTCTACAATGAGAAACACATTTTGGAGAGAATCTTTATTTTAATTATTTAGTTATAATTACTACACCTGCTTTTATAGATGATTACAAGAAGTTATCAAAGTTAGCTGATGATACTCAAAGGTTAAAACAAGAACCGATAATCAAGATATAAAATTGTTTTTACTAAAAAGTGTTTAAAAGGTTACAGTCATAGTCAAGTATCTATGAGTAGCTATACTTTATAAGCACTCTAGGCAAATTTATTTTAATTATTGCAGTAATATGTAAAGGTGCAGCTTCACTGTAAAAAAAAAGAAGTTTAAGGGTGTCACTCATTCATGTGCATTTATTGATTCTATGAGATTTTACATCTTAACATAATCTTATTGAAAGTATTGTAGTATCAAAAGCACAGAATGCATCATCAACTAAGCTGCTCCCAGGAATAAGGGACAGATGCACAATGATGTACCATCTCACTGTAGTACTATAGCTCCTATACCAATCACTACATAATAACTATGGTTGATGCCATTGAGACACTCCTATGAGCTCTCTACTCTTCTGAGTCAGAATGGGTATTTATTCTTGTGTTATTTACAAGTTCTATGAAGGTACAATTATTTATCTTTTTTTTTCTTCATAAAAAAAACTGAAGACACAGGACCAACAAGTGAATTTGTCATACAAAAAAATCATACAGTTTAAAAATATCAGGGCCAATCTTTGAATCATGGTAATAAACTCAATAGACTGCAAGCTTAGCTCTTGTATACACTAGGCTAAGGATGCACTGAAGTGTTTCCAAATATTGAGCCAGACCTTGAGGCAACGGTGATAAACTTCACAAGCTTCCTACTTCTAAACACTTCACAACTGAGATTATGTGAATCCATCAGGCTTTTCCAGAGAAGTAGTCCCACATAGATAAACACACAGACTTTATACAGAATTGTCTCATGGAATTCTGAAAGCTGAGAGGTTCCAAAGGCTGCAATCAGATGGGAGGAAACTCAAAACAGCAATAGTGTTATCCTACTCTAGATTAAAGGCCTTAGAATAAGAGTCACTGAAAATTTTATTTCTCGTCCTGGGACCTCAGCCTTGAGAACAAATACTTCAGTTTGAGATCAACAGCAAAAAAAGATCAGTGTTCTAGGTGAAGTAAGCATACAATTGGAGTTCCTCTAATTTGGGAAAGATTGCTATTTTGTTTTATTCAGGCCTGTAATTGCTGGGACTGATGGGAACCATCCATAACAGGGATGACAATCTTACTCAGTCCCTCTGCCTGAAGTCCCCTGCTAGACAGTAGTTTCCTCCACAAATACTCACAGGAACACCTTCAGAATAATGTGCTTTCATTTCTCCAGAAAAGTGGATACGTAAAATTAAGTACAATTCTAAGATACCCAAGTGATGTCAATAGCTCCAATTAAAGTCCCTTTATACTAGTAACATACATGATATACAATTAGATGTTGCTACCCTCACTATTCTAACTCTTCATCCTTTGGGTCTATTCTGTGTACTTTGTTTAGAAATTCTGATTTCAGAGTATGTGACTTGACTCAGCTTTGCCAAATGAACTGGGTTTTTCCATAGTAGAATCAGAAATTCAGTGTCGTAAATTGTTGTGTGGTCTTGACCAAGTATACAAAGTTACATCGCTGTAGAGTGTTCAAAAACAAACAAACAAACAGACAACAACAACAAAACAGGTACTGGTCTCCATCTTGGATTTTACTTTTGAAACTATCACTTTTCCTAGCTATAGGTCAATGGTATGGCAAGAACTTCTGTTGTTCTTAATAATGACTTTCTTGGAGGTTCCAGATAAAAATAATATGTGATGAGACAAAAAAAAATAATCAAAGATGAAGAGTAGATTGGGCATAATACTGTTCTGACTCTAGTTAGGTAAAACAAAAGGAGGCTGTGGTATTCCCAGGTATTTTATTAAAAACTAAACTGGAAATACAAATTAAAATATAGGACAAGGTGGTAAATGATATCTTGTTCAAGAAAAAAAAAACAATGCTGAAAAAATTTACTTATTTAACCTTCTAAGAAATAGTAAATTGATACCCACTATGTTCTGGGCATCCTTCTAAGAGTTGTGAATAAATTAACAAGCTGCACAAAATGACTTTTTTTTTCCATCTTAAATCTAAATGGCAAGGGTAACACTATCTTAACAAATATGTTACTGACGAGGAGACACTATAGATGACAAAAGTTATAAAGCAATGAAGGAAGTCCTGATTGTTTGAAATAAGGTAGACATGCAGTATCAACAAATGATGCCTGAAAAGAAAGTACACAGATGTGAAAAAAAGAGTCAGTCATAAAGAAATACTCTAAGAATACACTGTGCAGGAGTTGCATGTTGGGAAAGACCTTGAAATGGCAAATTCTCAAGATCACTGAGAGTATTGGGGATCTGGAGTGACTAAGTAGAAGAGTATATGTAACAAAATCCCTCCTGTGGGGATGCAATACACATCCACCCACTCAGTCATAGGGATCCCATGTTAAATCCATCTAAATCCCATGGATTACACTCATGTTCAAATTGATGTACCAGTGAGTTTTATTGGCTTTACAAAAAGGAGTATGGATGAAGGTTTACTTCAGAAGCATCAATGACTCAAACGCAGCTGTATCACCAAAGCCCACTCCAGAGGAACTGACTGCTCTGGGAACCTACATAACACTTCACATCCTATAGGAAGCTCAACAGGTTGGGAAAGGGCATTTCCATGTACCTCAGTTGATCTAAACTTCTTCCAGGCAGACTGGCTGGTTACTGCTTCTCCCAGAAAGCTAGGTTAGTCTCAAAATCTTCTTTGAAGCTTGGCTTGTCTGCTTCTTTGCAGGTTTTATTGCTTATTCTGATGGGGAGGGTCTCAGTAAATTTGTTCAGTTTCAGGAACTTCCTGAAACTCTTTTGAGTTGTTATCCATTTTGTTTAAGGAGCTTCTGTGCAGGATAGACTATTTGAATATAAGAGGAAAGTGTTACACAACAGGTCTGAATAACAAAAACTTACCATAAAATGCTGTAAATGAAATGAGAAGCCATTCTATTGGTAACACCATCATGTTCCAATTTGATTGCTGTAGCTGTTATATTAAGAGGCAAGTTGATGAAGGATATTGTGGGCATGGAAGGAGAGGTAAGGCTCTTTGGTAGTAGATAATGTCTATGAGAACCCAGCATGATGAGTTTTCAAGTGAAGAGATTCCACTGGATTCTTGATCTACTGTATTTGATTTTAATTTTGAGAGCTGCTAACAAGGACCATATGGTAAATCAAAAGTAACCTATGCTTTGTGGCATGGAGGAGAGGAAAATTATTATTTCACTCTGCAATGAAAAGTTTGAAGTAAACAGGTTTAGGGATATCATATTTATTCTTGGTATACTGGCTAGTTTTAAGTGTCAACTTGACACAAGCTGGAGTTTTCATAAAGAAAAGAGCCTCCCTTGAGGAAATACCAGCGTGATATCCAGCTGTAAGACATTTTCTCAATTAGTGATCAAGGGGAATAGGGAGTAGCCCATTGTGGGTGGTGCTATCCCTGGACTAGTAGTCTTGGGTTCTATAAGAAAGCAAGCTTAGTAAGCCAGGGGAAGCAAGCCAGTAGGTGGCATTCCTGAATGGCATCTGCATCCGCTCCTGCATCCAAGGTCCTATACTGTGTGAGTTGTTGTCCTCATTTCCTTTGGTGATGAAGAACAATTTGGATGTGTAAACTGCATAAACCCTTTCCTTCTCAACTTGCTTCTTTGTCATAATGTTTTGTGCAGGAATAGAAACCCTGACTAGGACACTTCGGTACAGCATTTTTGAAGTACAGGTTAGATATTACCCTGATACAGAGCAAGTGGTGAAGCATGAGTCTAAAAGACAAGGAGAAAGGCTGGAGATGTGACAGGGAAGTCTTTAGATGAGAAGTGGATGTTCTGCCATGAAATAGAGCTAGACAAAGTTAGTGAGAGTGAGTTCCAGCTGCCGAGGATGTCAGAATCTGATAACAGAATAACCCAGAAGAATATATATCTTGTATGACATGAAAAACAACAAACAACCCTTCCACAAAAAAATAAAAAGCTCTCCTCTTCATGAGGGAGAATCTGCTTAGCCAAATGTCACAAGGTCAGGGAAGATAGCAATTGAGACCTCGTGGCTCGATTTAGTTACTATGGTTACTAGCAGGTGGTTTTTAACAGAGCTGTTGAGTAACAGTAATGTTATAGAAACAAAAGCCTAACATAGGGGGCTTCAAAGGCAAGAAGTAATCCAGATAGACAGTGTAGTTAACAGGTGAACAAAAATAAGTACATGGTTGATCAAAGAAGATCAAACAGTGTGAAAAGCAAAAGAGATGAACTTACCTGTTATGAAGAACCAGAAGGCTTGATTCGGTCTCTGAATGATGGGAAGGGGCCCAAGAAGAAATGATGCAGAAAGGCAGCACTCTGGCTTGTGGCCTTAATTGTGGTGCCTACAGCACAGACTCAAATTCAGTGGTTATAAACTGACAGGGATTTTTAAAAGAGAGTAGCTTCATTTGGACAAATTTCAGAAGCATAAGGAAAATTTGATATATAGGTAGACAGAGCTTGACAGCTCAGTCTATTTCAAGAAATGTAATATTTAAAAGAAGGAAAGATTAGGAGGAATATTTGCAATGATTTAAAAAGATATCATTACTCTGTATATCGTAAAGTGCATATATTTTCATATTTTAACAACTCAAGAACCAGAACACATCTTGCAGTTGATGGCATTTTACTATTTAATTTCCATGCTATGAGATGCATAATGTACTAATGGTGCATTTTATTATTGATATTGCCTTCAACTTGATAAAATATGGGCATCTGATGAGTGACTAAGCTAAGCAAAAGAAACCATCTAAGTGGATATGAGCGTGCAGAAGGAGGAAGTTGAACAGTTTGAGCAGCTTTATCCTTCGGTACATATTTGAAGAGTGAATGTGAATTCTTGCTGTCATAATTTTTATGTTCAAACTAAAGGAAGAGAAGAATGATGACTTTTATCTGAAGGAATGGGAAACTATGTGTTATCAAAAACTGAGAGGTATACAGTAGAAAAATGGCATGCTCATTGGAGGGAGGGCTATTGCCAAAGGGAGAGGATTCAGGAATGTGTAATCAGAAATTGGAATTTTGGGGACAGAAAGATAGAAAAATAGTTAATGAGGAGGTTAGGGGTGTCTCCTCTGAGCACATTCTAGAAGAGAAACAAAGGTTACAGTTAAAGTTGTTGGACCAGTGAAATCCATAAAACTTGATTGTATGGAGTGAGGGCAATAGCTACATGCATTGGTGGATAATGACCGGAGATACTGGGAGGAAACTGAATTTCTTAGATGTCCTCAAGGGCCACAAAGAACAGACACCAAGTAACAGATATGAATGAAATAAAGGCATTAGCTTTGAAAGAAGCCAGAGAAAATCATGCAGAGAGGAAAATAGAAGCTTAGGCTTGCGCAACGCATACAGTATCTGAGTAATAAGTTGGCACTGGGAGCATCTTTTTCCTAGGAGACACTGTGTTCTATGGCAAGGCTTAGGTACTCTATCAATGTCATAATGGAAGAGCCACAGCAGAGCCAGTGGCCTAAGCCAACAAAGATCCAGAGTGAGCATTCAGGGCCAGGGGCAATTTCACAAAGGGTTCTTGTGTCCCTTGGAATGGAGTTCAGGCCACCATGTATTATGTACCTCTTACCACCTCGGAGATGTGCAGAGAAGGACCAAACAGTCAAGGTGTTTATTTAGGGTCTCTGAGCTCTTGCAGTGGAAGACTATAAGACACAAGATAAGAGCAGAAAGAAATGAATGTGTATGTCTCATATATTTCCCCTCACTCCATATCTGCCGGGAACCTCCCTGGAAGGTCCTTACAAATCAGTTCAGATACTAGACAGATTTCTGCTCTAAGCAGTTCTGAAAGCCCCAGTGCAGCTGGACCATAGTAGCAGAGGTGTTCTGGGGACGACAGACCCAATGCAGACACTAAGTATCAAGGTTGGGAAAATGACTATTCAGAAATCCTTGGTTTATTAAACAGGTACTAGGTTGTATTAAAGCAAACCTTAAGAAAATGTTTAAAATAACCTGGCAAAGTAGGATCCTTTGACCCTAGCCCTGATACATAGATCTTCATTACATAGCCTATCCTTTTTTTTTTTAATTTCTACCAAAGAAAATGATCTGTTAAATCCTTGTAGATCAGCAATGGCAGAATTCTAACTTGAACCTAGTTCTTTCTGATTACAAAGCTATTGGACTTTGGCCCAGACAGACTTGTTTTTCTTTTTATTACAGACTAGTAATTTTTAACCATGAGTGTGAATATAGTCAAATTAAAAATAGTAAATCTGTATCAGCACAAACTAAAGATATAAGGTGCAATTGTAAAAATACAAGATTCAAATTAGTAGAATAATTGATAATAAAATTTTGTTTATTTTAAAACAACAACACTGTGCTAGTTTAACCAATAACTGATCTCATTTTCAGTTATTTGTAGACTGACAACAAGCTAGATCACACATCTAATGATGGTTATTATAAATCATATTCAAATATGAAAGTTTCAGTTAAGGATCTGTAAATATGGGCTTCCCATGTTTCTATTTTCCTGTTTAATTTTTCATAGTACAATCTAACAAGTATGCTAATAAATAAAGCTAAGACTTTACATATGTAAAAATCTATTATATTCATTATGCCTGCCTTGTGATCCCACAGTTTGTGCTATACAAAGGAATGTGACTGGCACCTTGGAGATGTTTCAGAAGCTACCATTTTAGGCTCTTACCTTTCACTTTGTTGGACATGCAAATGCAAGCAGAGGAAGAGGAAGAGATTGGTGAGATAAGAGGAATTCTTGGGTTCATTTTCAAAGAATCTAAGAAGCAAAGAGCCTCAGTAGATGGTCAGTCAGTGAGAAGGAATTCTGCTTCCCTGCCATTTGACAGGGATCACTATGTAAGTTCCTCTGTTACTCAGGATCTAGGTTATGCTGAAGGGGAGGAGAGGGCCACCCAGGAATGAGCAGATAGTTACAATCTGATGACTTAGTTGATTTGAGCTGTAATAATAGGATACTCAGACTAAAGCACTAGCATACTCATACCTAATGAAGATCTATCTTCTAATTCATAGATAATGCCTTTGCATCACATCCTTACATGGTAGAAGAGGCTGAAGACCATTCCTGGGTCTCTTTTCATGGACTTTAATCTCATTCTTGAGATAATTTTTATTCCATGATCCCTTTTCAAATGTCCCACTTCCTAAGTCATTCATCCTGAGGACTATTGCATAAAATTTCTAGGGAAACCATGAACAAATACCTCTTCACTACACATATGCACTAATACTACACCTAAGTAATGATTCCCTTCCAATCTAGCTCAATGAGTCAACAAGTTCTTAATGTCACAGGAACACGAGTTACTCAAAGACAGAAAGACTCAAAGACACACAGAAAAGCCCCTATACTAGCATGAGTGAATATGCTCAAAATCTGTATCCTTAAAACTCTTTGCTCAGCTTTCAAGCAGCTTGGCTGGTGAGACACCCTCAGCAACACATCCTATTCTATAACCTTGGCGAATGACAGGTGACTCTTTTAACTTCTAGAGGGCCATGTGTCTAGTAAGTTGCATGAGCTTTCCCCCTTCTCTAAGAAAGAGTATTTTATTCTGAGGAAATGGTTCTACGACTGGTATAGAATCAAAGCATATAAACTTGAGATGTGGTGGACTGGTGATATACCTCCATTGGTAGTATGCTTACCTAACATGCAAGAGAGTTCTGGATTTATCCCCCGCACTGCATAAAATTGGCCACAGGCTGCATCCACATCTGTAATACCAGCACTCAGGAGGTGGAGGCAGGAGAATGAAGTTTCAGGCTTATCTTCAGATAGCATGGGCTCTATGAGATCATGTCTTAGAAATCTTATTTTTAAATGAACAAAACAAAACAAAGGAAAATGAAGTAAAATTTGGGTGGGGAACCCACACATGCATTTCACTGTGCTGAATATGTCATCTAGTGCACATACATTTGTATGCATTCATCTGTGTGGCATTCATTCCTGCTTTACAGATGGCACTAGTGACTTAAATTGTCCAAGTCGCTAAGAGCATATGCCAGGAAGAAAATCTATGATGCCAATGCCAGGCTTTACAATTCTAGTGCCATAACCCTTCTCGGGTTAAATTGAAACCATTTCCCAACAGAAAATGGGTCATTACAGAAGACAGTGTCTCACGCTTACCCTTCACCTATGTTCCTTCTGTAAGAGATGATTTCTGGGGAGAAATAGATTCCCTTTCAAGTTTTCTCTCCTCAGCTCTAATAGTTCCACTCAGTAGCCTCACAGCAGAATCACTGACGGATGGGGTATGACTGAAATCAACTTGGCCAGTGGAGACAAGTATTAAGCATGTATGAAAAAAAAAACAAAACGCTGCCCTTATTTTTCTTATTATAGCCTTTCTACTTTTAAAGGTAAGAAATGAGATTTTCAAAACTTCAAGGAAAGGCCAATATGATAGCCCAGTGGATTAAGTTGCTTGCTGTCAAGCCCCATGTCCCGAGTTAATTTCCTGGATTCTGCATGAAGGAAGGAGAGATGGTCTTCTGAAGGTTGTCCTTAGATATGTACATATGTGTAAACACACACACACACTAAAGAAATGTAATAAAGAAAACTGTGCATTATTGTTTTATCTAGAACTAAAGATTGCTTTAGCAGAATAATGAGGTGATAGACTGACTTCTAGTTTTAGTCAAGTCCCAAAAGAAATCAGAGACAAACAGCTGACAGGCAGCTGGATGCAGGAGACTCCTGGGCAGCTGATGTATTCCATCATGTGATGAAGTTTCTGGAACAGAAGGCTACATTCTTCCCTAGTTCTTAGATAGCCTTGTTCTGCAATCAGATGATATTCCTTTCAAGCAAAACATCTTTTCTGAAGCATTCTCAACTGTTGGATAATTTTGTAAAAGTTAAATGCGCATGTCTGCTTACAGTTAATGCACATATGTCAATGGTGCACCTTATTTAGAACCAAGGATGAAGACGAGAAGCTTTGAAAACTGTCACTATCTCTTGGTATTCATCTCTCATAAACCACAAAGTACCTTACACCCCTGCTACAGGTCAGGAATGCTGATTGAAAAGTCACATTAGCAATTTAACTTGGCCATGGAGAGGCTGGAGAGATGGCTCAGGGGTTAACAGCTACCTGCTTGCAAAGCACTCAAGTATGGCTCCTAGCATGCCATGTGGGAAGGCTCACAAACCACCTGTAACTGCAATCAAAATAAAATATTAAACTTGGCCATGAAATGGGACCACTCTACCGTGAGTCTAAGACTTACTTTGTTTCCTGATATATGGAGAAAATCCTCCTTCTGATCACCCCTTTCTGCAGTGGCCTGGAAGCTGTTATTGAAACAATTTCTTAGCTTCCCTCTTTGCCTTAGTATTCCTCTTGAAACTTTCCCCAATTCACAGGTTCTCAAACTTCCATTTGTCTTTCAACACATCTAGAGAATAATACACACTCTCATCTACTATAGTGGCCTTCTATGGGAACATCTCTTTTATCATCATGTCCATCTCCTCACTGCCTAGTACATCCACCCCTTAATTTCTATAATTGAGGAGTCTATTCCACACCATTCAGGACCTCTTTTTAAAAAAGAGTTTTTCTACTAGGTAGTCAGTGTAAAATGAAGAGCTATGAAGATTCAGGGGCCAGTAAGTTTCAAAGGGTTGTGTGCAGAGTCACCTACAGAGCTTGCTCTAATAGTTTCTGGTTGAATAATCAGGACATGAGATACCTTTTCCAAAAAGTCCCCTGGTATCCTAAGCCTGCTGATCCAGGGACCCTACTAGTGTGAAGTCACTCAGATGAAGTCATCTGTCCCAATTTTTCAGGCATATTGACAAGCTAACTGAAGACTTTACTGTGAATTAATGTATTCAATTGTGCTTAAGGCTTGCATACATTGAGTCAAAGATAGCCCAACTCTGCTCACTACCAGATAGTTCTATCATTTTTTTTTTTAACCAAAGGGCTTACTAAGTGAGGATTTGGGCCCAGAGACTGAGAATATGTAAGAAAAAAGCATGGTAGTTGGCCTACCAGTCCTAATGGGTTCAGGATCCTGGCATAGAAAAGTGAGTTCTGAGCGAAAAGGAAAACCCAAAGGAACCCTTATATTTGTGTCTGTTCGAATATTAAAGAACAGTAGCCACTTTGTGGACCCATTAAAGGCAGAAAAATTAGCATGTTCAGAAGTAAACTCAGTTATTTCCCACTAGAAATAACATACTTAACCATGCGTAAGAGCGAGAAATTAAATTTAGGAAAAATATTCAACAGGAAGAGCATGAGGAAAGGGAGCAGGGACCTTGGAAGGGAGGAGATAAGAGACTAAAGCTGATGTTTTTTCTGGGGATTTGAAGTGAGTACAAGTTATCAGCATCTGGTTTACTAGAACTGTTTAGAAAGATCACCCCATTCTCCATCAAACAAAATAACCCACACAGGAGGAAATGGCCCAGGGAAGATGCCACTTGAGATAGCAGTAAACTTCTATAGTATTGACGTTTGCATCTTTTGGTCACAGAAATGCAATGTTTATATTCTAATAGTACATTGTAGCATTATTGAAGTGATGAGATCCTCAATGTGGGAAAGTAGGCCAGATCAAAATCCTTGGCAGTATACATACACCAATTCCAAAGTATCTGAGGAAAAATGTACAGCAAACAGGTTCTATAACCAAAGTGTCTTTGAAGTCTGCCATGAAAACCAAAAAGACACAAATATGCAAAAACAGGGCATGCTTGCCTTAGCTCACTGTTAGCCTATCTCTTTTCTAAGCAGTGATTCCAAATCTCAAAATAAACAGATTGCTCACTTTCTCCAGTGAGAGCAGAGCCTTTACCCGCTCTGTGGAGTCCTAAGCTAAGCCTGTTCCACCATGGGGGCTCCCAGAAAGACATCCACATGTGTAGAATGTTTAGTGTAGCCTACCCTGGGTACAGGCAAACACAAGGTTATACTCCAAAGAAATGTTCAGAATTGAATCCATGATATTTTTCAAGAGGAAATCTGAGATATATTTGCAAGAAGTCAATGTTGCAGGGCTCTTGTTTTGGAAGTTGTTCTTAGCACTTAACTGGCTCATTTTCTGTGCTTTGGGAGACAGCCAAACACCAACATGACCAGCAAGTTGTTTGGTAGACTTTAGATTATTAGTGTGAGTGTGTGTCTATGTTTGTGTGTCTGAGTGTGTGTGTCTGTGTATGTATGCATGCATCTTCTTTCTGAGGTATTTTTAACTCACAAGTACAAAGTACCTGTCTCCTAAGTAAAATCACCTTGCATGCCATAGCCACAGTTATTCTTGCATGGTCCACAACTCAGTTTAACTGTCATTTCTTTAAAGTGTTTACTCAGAACACTGGAATCCAAGTAAGTTTTCTTGTAAATCATCCCATTGCTTCCATTTCTTTCTTGTAAAAAATGAATTTACATATTTTATAGTAATATATACATTTGAACATCTATTTGATGCCTGTTTCTCTGAGTACAAATCTGAACCATATTTTATAATCATAGACAAAATGGCTTACTCTTGGACACTAGGAAATAATACTTACAACATGGATGAATACAGGAACTGGCAAATAAGTAAACAATGAAGAATATATATATATATATATATATATACATATAAATGGTTATATATGTGTATGCGTGTGTGTCTGAAAATACTTTTGTGATCAATACTGATATTGCTTTTATCAACTCTATTCTAATTTGAGGTTCTATTTTTGTTAATTATATGTAAATATTATTTTGATTTAGAAATCATTACATATGCTGACATAAATTGTTACTTATTAATAACATACTATTTATAATATCAATTGTTTATTAATAAAATAACAAATATTATTGTCCTTGCTAATTAGTGTTGTGCTTTGTAAACTGAACAACAAATTTAGTATTTTGTGCTAGTAAAGTTTCTAAACTGGTGAGCTCAGTTCTTATTGCAACTTAATTTTTAATCCTTAGATGGCATTTTCCTGGATATAGCCAAACATTTATTTTTGTACTCTGTCAAGATTTAGAAGAGATTTTCAATTCCTAGTTCATTTGATTTTTCTAGCAATGCTACATGATGAGAACTGTGTTTAACATTAGGCTCGAAAAAAATCATAAATATGCATTAGCTCCCAACTGTGCACCAAACTGTGTTGAGCTTTGGATCAGGACAGGAGTAGACTGCTGCTTTTCCAGCCTCCCTGCTTTACCCTTTATCAAACCTTCTTTCCCTACCCACAGTGAGGTTGCTCCTTGTTAGTCAATGACATTTGCAGGTCAGCCTCACTAATCCAAGAATTGCAATAACTGTCTAGGTAAGCAAGAATATAGGAAAGGAAACAACCCAATATATAGGAAATTAAAAATCATTAAATCCTACTGGATGACATTAAGAGATCATACTATCATTTATAATCCATTTATATCTATCTATCATCTATCCATCTATCATCTATTATCTATCACCTATCTATTATCTATCACCTATCTATTATCTATCAATCTATCATCTATTATCTACTATCTATCTATTATCTATATATTATCTATAGATCCATCTATCCATCTATCTATCTTGTATGTGTGTCTGTATATCTGTGCCTATGCAGCCAAAAATCAACATTATGTCTCTTCTTGGCTCACACCCCCCTTTATTTTTTGAGGCAAACTCTTACTAAACACTGTTTAATTGATTTGGCTAGGCTGTCAGTCAATGAGTTGCAAGAATCTACTTGTCTGTGAATCCCAGTGTGGGTGTTTCATACATATGCTGCCATGTCTTGTATCTTGCATGGATGCTATGAAGCTAAACTCATGCCCTCATACATGTGCATCAGGTCAGTTCCCCAGCCCCTTGAAACACATTAAGAGGGCAGAATCCAAATAGCCCTTTTCTCCCTTATCATTTCTTTCCCAAACTACAGTAGGTAAGATGTAGGGAAAATCAGAAAGTGTAGAAACTTCTGGACCTTCTGCTAAAGAACAGCCTCTGGTTTAGGCAAATCAGTACAATAAATGAAGCTAGGCATAACACATGAGATATGTGTTTCCTTTCTGGGGATACTCCATGTCTAGCTGACTTGATTATGTATATTTCTTGTTGATCCAAACTACTTCTCTAAGATGACCTTATTCTGAGGCTATGGAGCTCATAGCTACCAACTTATTCTCCAAAGAAGACATGAAAACTCTCAAGAGGAGAAAATCTGAATCAGCTGCCTCAAAATCATTTGAGGACCTCCTATTTGAAGATACTAAGTTTTCTTAGGTCCGTTCAGTGAACATTCATGTTAAACTGTAACTCAAACAAAATCTGAGACAAGAAAGAAAAAGCAACTACTCTGCTGGGGAGATGGCTTAATGACTATAAAGCACTTGCCTCACAAGCTTGAAGAACTGAGCTTAATCTAGTGTGTGCCTATAACCCTAGAATGGGGCAGGGTGTAGGGTGAAGATAAGTGAATCCAGGGAACATTCTGGCTAGCCAGTCTTGTTTAAATACCCAGCTTCACAATCTTTGGTGGTGATAGTGGTGGTGGTGGTGGTGGCGGTGGTGGTGGTGATAATGATGATATAACAATCTAAGAAGTAACTGAGGAAGATAGTAGAATCTGGCCTCATACACACCCTTATAGGTGGGCATACACCAAGTTTGTATATATGCTATACAAATGCATATGCACACACATATACTAGGAAAAGAAGATAAATTAATATAATATAGTATAATAAATATAATATAATAAAAATTTAAAAATCACTAATGTTGTGTGTAAAAAGATTTTACTTAGGGAAAATAAATGCAATTGTTCAATTTCCCTTTGATGTCTCATAATACATTTTGCTATATTAGGATGAAAATGACATCGACTGTTTCTCTTTACATGAAAATTGCCTGTTTCCCAGCTGTAGTTTACAGCATTTTTATTTCTACAGATATGATTTTCTATGACACCTTGCTGGTATTTTCAGAACTCAAACATTAGAGGTTCTGGTGCCAGATAGTATAGAAAATTTTGCAAAACTACGATAGGGGAAGAGCGATGGGTTTATTTTAAGGTCATAAAATTTTTATTAGTTTTTCTCCGTCCTCTGAACTGGTTGCTCTTGCTTTTAAAAGTCTTCTGGCATTTAACTGGCAATAAAAGAGGCAAAACAAACCGTTCCTTCCTTTAGATTGTGCAATTTTATGGCTCAGTTTTAGAGTGACCAAATATGCCTCTTTAAAAACATGCATGTTCAACTGCCTTCTTTTTATAAAGCAGTAGGATTATTATCTGGCTAACACGGCATAAGTAACAGAGTAAGTTTTGTATGTGTCTCAAGTTTTTCAAAGCTACTTAGCCCCAGTCTGAAATGAAGTGACACTGGTAATGTTGATTCTTCAGCCAGGCCATGGCAAGCAGCTAAGTCTAAGATGCCTGAGCTCCTTTAGGACCCAATACATCTAGATATCACAAGTAAACTCTACGTTGACAGCTGGGACTCTCAAGACCTCGGCTGTATAGTTTTTTTTCATTTAATGTAAATGTAGAGCATTATTATTTTTGAAGTTGATGACATAAGTAAATACCCCTACATTCAATCTTCACCAAGACATTTGATCACACAGGGAATGCCATTCAACAGAAATGATAAGTTCGATATCACTACTGTGTTGTTACTCTCTTGGTTTAAAAGTCTTTCCTATGTGTCCTCATACAGAGGAACACACTAAACACAAATCATTGTCAACCAGAGAATTCAGGTCCGGCATGTTAGCCAGGAAGGAGAGAAAGACTAAAATTTTAAAGGAGCTGACATATGTAAAGATAAAAATTGAAGAATTTGGAGGAAAAGATGTTTTTCCAATATGTTTTGCCTCCAAGGAAAGTAAAGCAATAAACTCCATTATTAAATAATGTCTTGGTTTTTCACATCTTTTCATTGCTTTTATTTATTTGTTTTTTGTTTAATTTCTAGAAATGGTCTGAAATGAAAAGGTTATTGTCTTCTATTTGCGATTACAGAAATAGCTTCCACAGTTTCTGTCTCTCCAAGGGTTTCTGTCTCTTTTCCATAGCTACACAGCATAATTAGACTGAACTTGTGTGTGTGTGTGTGTGTGTGTGTGTGTGTGTGTGTGTGTTAGTTTCTGTTCTTTGGGTCTCAGAAACAGAGTGAGCTTAGTTTGAGACAGGTCTCTCACAAGCTTTGGACTTTCTAAGCAGCCTAGTCAGGCTGAACAGCAAACTCCAGAGATCTCATGTCTCTATCTCTGCAGTGCTGGAATTACAAGATCATGTGACCTATCCATGCTTTTTTTCATGAGTTCTGGAGATACAATTCTGGTCTTCATGACTACATAAAATTCATTGTACTGATTGAACTATCAACCTAGCCCTTGTATTTTCTGTAATACTATTTTATCTTCTTCCTTCTTGATTAAGAATGTTACAATAGCAACATTGTTATTTAGTTTATTTGGGAAATTGCAGAGTACTGGTGTCTTGTGTGTAATATACATTCTACTATGTCTTTCTTAATGATTCAGGAAGTGTTTATCTTTGGGTCATTTGCCACAACACACAAATCATTATCAACCAGAGAATTCAGGCCCAGCATGTTACCCAGGAAGATTATCCAATCACAGTCAATGTAAGCAGCAACCCAATATCTTGTAGTTGAGAAGTAGAACCAGACCCTTTCTGTTAAAACACCTCCTAATACCTTCTTCAGTCATGTATTCATTTGTATTTGTTTTCACAACAATTTCTTTGCCATCTTTAAAATTATGCAATATAGTTTTATTTATTTTAATCAGAAAAATTAAGTGACTGGGACAGTGGTAGTACACACTTCTAATGCCAGCACTCAGGAGCCAGAAGCAGGTAGATTTCTGTCAGGTTAAAGCCAGCTTGGTCTACAAAGCAAGTTCCAGAATAGCCAGCAGTCAGGAATACACAGACAAACCCTGTCTCAAAAAATAATATAAAACAACACAATAGGAAAATTAAATATTTATATTATATATTGTCTCTTTATTTTCAGTAATTATTTCAGAGTTACAGTGGGGTTCTCTCTGCCCTGATGATAATACAATATACAACTTAATATATAATAATGTATACACATTGTCTCATTACTTATATAAGATATACATATGTACATATTTCTATATGTACATGTATGTGTATATGTGTGTAGATATAAGAAATATTTCTTTATATATTTATAACTTCATGTGTATTATATTATACATATATCCATGTATAATGACATACATATATTATGACAAAAAATAAAGTTGGTTTATAAAAAGAAAATTTATTTGAAATGCAAAATTTTAAAATTCTTGTTCATTTTTATTATTATTATTTTATTGTCTGTGTATGGGTGTTTTCTCTGTGCATATGTCTGTGGATCAAATGCATTCCTGGTGTATGCAAAAGACAGAAAAGAGCATCAAATCTCCTAGAACTGGAGTTACAGACACACAGTTGTGAGCTGTCATTTCAGGGTCATAGCTAAGCAATGCCCTTATCTACTGAGCCACCTCTCAAGACCACAATCTTTTAATTCTGTTCATTTTCTTTGTCTTGTAAAATGTAATTAGCTAGACATTTTAAAATCTGCTCTCAAAATATTTATATTTTATTCAGCCTGCTTTCTTACTGATCTCTCTTTCTAGGATTTCAATTTTCTTTGGTCAACAATCATCCCAAAAAGTCAAATGCTCAATATCATAAATAAATGACCTATTATTGTAAAATCTTACTGTTTTAAGGGACATGTTGAAACCTTACACTGCCCTATTCTGTCCTCCCAAGTTGTGAACCCCTTCTTTATCTAATGTATCCAGGTTGAATCAACTGCCTACCTCATTAAGTGGCTACTGAGTACTTAACTTGGTACTGCAGAGTATGTACTTAGGAGTCAGTACTATCTTTGGTTTCGTGTATATACTGGATTAGAGTTTAGAACTTATACCACAGAGTAGGGGCTTTGCTGTGTTTACATTAATATTTCTGTGAAGAGTATGAATTGCCCACAGTAACCATGCTTTCTCTTTATCTGTTGTTCTTTATTCCTGGAATATTTCTCCTTATCCTGGGCATGCATACTGAGCTCAGTGTTTCCCAAGTGTTGTTTAAACCAAGTGTATCTGCCTAAAGACAAGTGGATAAGGCCAAGGAACATTTGTGACTTCCAGATAACTGGGTCACAGCTTCTAAAAGGCTTGCTCTTTTGTCTCCAAGCATCTTTGCACCTCATCAAACCAGATAGTGGTCATAGCTAAGCAATGTCTGGGAGCCAGATTATTTAGTAGCATCCTTTAGTTTTCATGAAGAGGTCAAAATTGAATCAGCAGCTTTGCTCTCTCCTGGTGCAAGTCAAGGATTCAAAAATACTGTATGTGTGTATCCTGCATTTCAATTCTAATTTGAACAGTTCTATACATCAAAATTGTCTTTTATTTAAATTATTTATTGGTAAATGTTGTTAGTTTGTAGGTCTTTATACTCATTCTCCAAAAGAAGGCACAAGCAAAAAATTAAACTGATTAATGAAAGTTTCAGATACAAATAGGAAGTCCTTTCAGCTCCAGCTCCCCTTGTTACAGCTTAGGTGCAGCTGTGGCCATCATGACTGTCCCACTCTGAATAGAACCTGTCCTTCCTAAGAGTGCTTAGCAATTTCATAGTGTGGCAAATTGCATTCTGAGTAACTTATCTGAGGATATTTTTCTTTCTGTTCCATGTTTAACTTTAGCTTTAGACATCAGAGTTGATGGTTTTCAATAAACCTGCACGAGTCTCACATGTTTGCTTCTCAGAGTCTCTCTTTCTTTTAGAATCCTAAGGAGAGATAATTCGGAGCCCTTAAGACTGTGAATCATAACCTGTCACTTCCACTTACCTTCTTCCAATGTGGTGAGTGCCACAATATATATGATGACATTGGGTATATTTTCCAGCTATATAGTTGTTTCTAACTGTGTAATTCACAATTCAAATTTAACTTTTAAAGCATTGGATCTCTTTTACTTCATGTTGAATTCTGACTCCAAAAATGTTTCACTATTTTTGAAGACTTAATATGTGGTTAGATGTCAGTCAGCTGCTATACACATTTAACTTTATCATGATCACTTATAATACACAGTATAACGTATTATACTATATTATTATTCCAACATCTAAGTGTGATTTTATGGTCCATCCTTTCATCTCCATTCACCCCTTAAGAGATTCTTCTTTGTTTAAGCTGTGACTCTCACCCTGTGTAAAAAGAAAAATCAGAGAATTTGCTTTTTATCAAATCTATTCTCAATCTTTTCCTGATTGTATATTTGTCAGGAAGTTAATTTAGTCCATGTTAGAGATGGTAGTGTGGCCCTGACCTAGGAGCTAAATCAGGGCACTTTATTTATTTAACTATCCTTAGCTTCAGGATTACAGATTTCATCTCTTCATGAAGCTCCCTCCTGGGAAGTATATTGATTTGTGGCACATTGAAAGTATAGCTATTGGGATCTCTTCTTACTATGGGGTTTACATGGCACAATAATCATTGGGGTTTAGTGACACAGTGACCATTAAGTTCTTTTTGAAAATTTAACAAAACTCTGCATGTGGGGTATGTATGTGCACATGTTCGTGTGCATGGAAGGCAAAGAACAACATTGGTTGTCAGTCATCAGAAGCTATCCAACAGGGTCTCTTACTGTTATAGAACTCATGAAATTGGCTGTATCAGGCATCTACCTGTCCCTACCTTCTCAGATCTGAGATTATAAAAAGCTTCACCACTCCCAGATTCTCTACCTGGATTCTCTGATTTCATGCTTGTTCAGTAAGCATTTACCCACTAAGCTTTTGACCAACCCCTAAAAAACCTTTCTTCTTCCTACAATTTTGTCTATGTAATTGAAAATGTTATAAGTAGCAGACTGTAACAGCATGTGTTCTGTTGTAGAGTTTCCATGAAGTCATTAAACTTTCTGTACATATGTGATCCAGGGGAGCCACTGAACATTCATAATAGCTATGGTCCTCTGTCACTTCTAAACTCTACCATGGGAATTATTTAGTTCATTCTGAGTGACAGACCTTCTTTTTTTAATGCTCTGGGGGAGATTTGCAGAAAACTGTTTCTGTGCACTTGTTTTCTGAAGAGCAGAGAAAAAGAAATCAACTGATCATTCCCTGTAATGAAGAAAGCTCAGCTTAGCAATGGTTTTAATAACTAGAAAATTAACTGTGAAACACTCTAGACTCTGAGTAGGAGGGGGAACAGAAAGAAAAGGCTTTAGCAAATCCCTTGCTGAATTTTTCATTTGTTTGTTTTTAATAGTCCATGGATAAAGAGGTTAAGTACCAACCAATACTTAGGAAGATTAGAGAGAAATAGCATCTTCCTTCTTTTTAAATAGATACGTGATTTTATTATTTCTTTTACTCATTATGAAAATAAATCTTTGTCAGGCAGGATGGATGGAGTTCAAATCCCAGCTTCCATAGCTACTCATCTTACTGGTTTGGGAAAATCACTTTAGTTTTCAGCCTACTTTAAAGGATGGAGGCTGGGACAGTACCAACATCCTTATAAAACTTCAAATAAAGACTATTGTAAGACCCTTGTACAGGGCTGAGTTTTTAGCTTGGTTAGTAGAAGGATTTCCTAGCAAGTACAAAGCCCTGGGTTCCATCTCCAGTCATGCATAAGCCCAATATGGTATTACAAGCTTGTAATTTCAGCACTCTAAAGATAAAGGCTGGAGGACCCAGAGTTCAAGGTCATCTTCAGCTACGAAATAAATTCAATTATTATGAACATGCCTACAGTTAATCTGGTGGTAACATTTTCTCAGTTGAATTTCCTTCTCCCAAGTGAGAATCATTTCTATCAAGTTGACAGAAACTAACCAGTACAGTCTCCTGCCCCAAGGTTAAAAAAATAATCTAAAATTTTGTAGCTTGAAAAGAAATATGGATTGATAATTTGGCCAAAAGTGCTAGGTTAATCCCACTGGCAAGGTCTCACTTTCTGTGCCATATATAACGTTAAACAAAAGTAAATAATGAAAAAGCTTTTCCTGGTCATGCTAAAGTCTAAGCAAAGTTTGTTTAGTTTCCAAAACTATGTAAAGCACTTCCAATCCAGGCACTCATGTAAGGCAACCAGATGAACCCCATCCACATCCTGGCTTGGATTAGCACCACAGCAACTCTTTCCCATTGTAGAAATACATGCAACCACACAGTCTTCCCAAGCACATGAAGGAGTAGTATAGATGAAGTAACCTCATTACACTTGCTGATCTTTACCCAGTACATTTATCACCTACTGCCCTCATTAGCTAGATCAGCCAAATCTGCAGGGAAGCCTATTCTAGTGGTTAAAACCCAAGTAAATGAACAAATGACCTGTTAAGGAGACTCGATCAACTCAGAGTGCATTGCTCATCTTTCTTCATTCAGAACCTCTCTGCTTCATGCTATTCTCTCCCTCTCTTCTGCTCTAAGTCATTCAGGAAAATTTGCTTAGTCTATGCCTACTGAAAACTTTCTAGCTAGATTGTGAAAGTGTTTTGTTGCTAAGGCCATCCAAATGCTTGTAAGAGAAACTTTATAAGAAATGAAAACTTTATAGACAAAAGAATCATGCATACTCAAACTTTACCTAACACAGACAAAATGCCCTGAATAGACATGTTGTCTTTAACTCTTAATCTCATGCTGCACATGTGTACACACACACACACACACACACACATCAAATTGTAATTTTGTTTAGTAGTAATAGCAGTTGTTGTCAACAGAATTCAGCACTTTTGGGAATAGGTGCTTTGGCTGAGCAGACATGTTGGGATAAGAAGAGAAAATAGGGGAGGAAGTTGCAAGATTGGACTTCTTGGATCCATAATGCAATGAATAAATTAATTTGCCATCAGTGGCTTGTCTAGAGCAGGGCTTTCACTCTCCACAATGGATGGATCAATTTCTGAGAACAATACATCACCCTAAAGTTTAAAAATGATACAATGTGATAAACATATTAAAATTATTTGGACAAGAATGCAACTGAGTGTAGTTTGGAAGGATGAATATTTGACTGAAGAATAAAGGATGGTAAAGAATGGGGAATTCAAAATTAGGATGTGAAAGTCCCACTCAAGACTGTCTGTAGCTATGTCACTGTAGGGAGAGATAAATACTCCAACAAAAAAACACCCATAATAATCAATTCTGTCTTACCACATTCCCCAGAATGATTGGGCTAGTTATGGACTAAAATACTCAGAAATCATTAGCCAAGATAAATATATCATTCTTTGCTTTTTCACCAGATGTCTTATCACATTGGTTAACATTCTTATGTAAATCACAGAGATATGCATCCTTATCATACTATATTAAAAGCAAAATTACAAATGTGTTGTAAATATTTTTATATGCCCCATGGGCTGTAGAGGCTAATGACCATCATTCTCAGTGAAAGGATACCTTATTGCTCCAGGCAACAATAAGCAGTATTTTCATCACTCAACAGATGTAAAGTGCCTACTTTATGCCATCTAGTATAGGTCAAGTTAAAGATGGAAATAAGACAAATTCATTCTTTACTCTCATGGAGGTCTGAGACTCAAATACCTGTATAGACATGTTGTTTTGAGCCTTTTCTATGGAAATGATTTTCCAGCAATTAGAAAAGAAAGGCAAGGGTTAGAGAGATGGCTCAGTGGTTAAGAGCACTAACTGCTGTTCCAGAGGTCTGGAGTTCAATTCCTAGCAACCACATGGTGGCTCACAACAATCTGTAATTGAATCTGATACACTCTTCTGGGTGTGTGTCTGAAACAACTAAGGTGTATTCATATAAATAATAATAAATAAATAATATTTTAAAAAATACTGAATGTACCTGAATAGGTCTTCCTTTTCCCCTGCTTCTGATAGTACAGAATGTATAGAAACGATTTATCAGGATCTTATTCATGTATTAAAAATGACATTTTTATGAGAATAATAAGTACATTTATCTTTAGGTTTGGCTAAGCATGAGGACTAGCCTTCACCTTACTGAGCCATTTCTAAGACCCAAAGTAATTGATGACGTTCTAGTAAAGCCAAGCTAAAGTGCTTACAACTTCCTAGATAAATGCAAGCTATGGTCTTAGACTAATTGTAGGAACATTGTCTGAGACACTTGAAAGGAATCTAGAAACAATGGAGTACAAGATACTGAAGATAAATTACCCATGGTTACACATCCCTTACACAAAATGCTGGAGAGTAAAAACACAGGATAAAGACCAAAGAAAGAAGAGAAGAAAGGGCATAATGGAGGGGAGAAGAGAAAAAGAGGAGGATGGAGAAGGAAATAAGGACGAGATGTTGGAGAGGGCAAAGTGAAGGAGGGAAAGGAGGAGGGGTTGGAAAAAGAGGGAAAAGGAAAGAGGGGAGGGTAGCTTTATCTGTGCTTCTGGCTTTCTGACTATTACTGCTTGATAAAATTCAATGTTGTTTCCAACCTGACAGCTTTCACTATTCCTTCCCAATTTGTACTTTTTTTAATAGTATTTACAGATACAAGTTCTCTTTGTGTGACTAAAATAAATAGCCTAAAATGTAGCATGACAATGTACTTGATGGGTGTTTATATTTAAACATGTATGGCCTTTTGATCTAGGATGTTTATACATTATGGAATTGCCTAGTGCATGGAAAGATTTATACATTGTGGAAAGAAATGGTTATTTTTCCAAGGTGAAATGTCCAACCATTAGTTTGACAACCTATATTTTGAATGCCCATGTTACATTAATTGCCATTCTCTAAAAGGGTATATTTTTAAAACCAAAAGACACTTGCTATACTTAGGAAACTGATGCTATTTAGAACTGTGTTGCCCATCAAAACCTTAAATATTCAAAGGTATTATTCTGGCACTCTGCCTAAGCAGGTTGTAAGGTCAACCAGATAGCTACACAGACTCAGACACTGCCCAGATGCCCAGGACAGTATAGTTTCTCTTCTTTCTTTTTCCCTTTTGAGTTCATCAAGTGTTATCAAAAAACCAGCTAATAAATTCACAAGACAAAAATATGGTCTACTATGAATTTTTCATCTCCTAAGAAGAAACAGAAGGAAGAAAATATTTCCAGACAATAAAGACTCTGCTGGGTTATTTTTTTTTTGTAGTATGTAGAGCATGTTGTCTTAGAAAATCAGTTTCTCCATCGGAGTTTCTACAAGTTTAAATCTATTGTAATATTTAAATTTTGATCACACCTCGAATCTATTCTCTGACTTTCATGCCTGGACACCTTGCCTTTGTCAATCACTCACATCATCTGGAAGAAAATAAAGAGGATTAGAATACTTTTATCCATTGTAGCAATTTTTTCCAGGCAAAGATTAATAAAGGAAAATAGTTACTATCCTTAAATAAGATGAAACTCAAGATCGCTGCCTAATCTAAAAACATTCATAATTTGAAAGACTCACATTAGGAAGGAGGGAAGCATGTACCACAATCTTTTCTATATCCCATGGGTAGGAAAAATGGGAAACAAATGTTTCATTCAAAGGAACATCCTCTCAAGACTGGTGTGAATTTTGCCTGTTCTGTGTGACCAGAATCTTCTCATGTTGATTCCATCATGCCAATTCAGATTTCATCCTTTTTTGTTATATGACACCATGCTCACTAATGGAATGTTCTGTACCCCCACTAGATTAATTTGTCTGATTTCCACATTGTTAGTTGACTTATTGAGAAAAGATCTCTCTATGTTACCCAGAACAGAGTTTAAACTCAGGATTGGCCTGACTCAGTTCCCTGAGTATGGGCACCAAGCCCCATGCCTTGCTGTCTTTTGATTTCAAAGATCTCTGATTTAAACGGATTACTTGTATGGACCTTTGTCCCAGTATATATTTCTTAAAATCTGGTCCTTACTACTTCTAAATATGACTACATTTTAAGGTAGGGTCTTTACGGAGATAATTAATTAAATGGTATCAACTGAGTATTCCAATCTAAGGGTTTTGGTATAAAAATGATACTGGAATGAAAGCATTTCCCCAGAGAAAATAGAAGTTCCAGAGAATACTTGGACAAATGTTAGGCCAAAGAGGGGGCCCTAAAGAGAAATTATCCTTTGTGACTCTTTCATAGTAGACTTGTCAAAGCCTGAACTGTGAGGTGGTGGACATTTTTTTTGTGAGATGCCCAAACTGTGGTGTTTGCCATGGCAGCATCAGAAGCTAAGAAAGCTGTTGTGACCTGGTCCCCACCATGACCTCTCCGCTCTACTGATGTGAAGGATTTCATTACTCTGGGTATGATGAACAACCTGTAGGTTTCCTAAACCTTGCACAGCTGAGGGAATAACACCCAGATGTTGGAATTCTGATTTCTCCTTCCAGAATATGGAAAAGCAAGAGGCTTAGGAAAGGACAGTAACGCTGGGCGGTGGTGGCGCACGCCTTTAATCCCAGCACTTGGGAGGCAGAGGCAGGCGGATTTCTGAGTTCAAGGCCAGCCTGGTCTACAGAGTGAGTTCCAGGACAGCCAAGGCTACATACACAGAGAAACCCCGTATCGAGGGGAAAAAAAACAAAAGGAAAGGACAGTAACAAAAGGAAAGTGAGCCAGACTAGGTCAGGGAGACTTGAATAGTCAGCCAGATGATTTGGGGACAAACACATAAAGTAGTGCAAGGAAGCACAGTTAAAACTAAAAAAGGTAGTGTCCCTCTAGAGTGAGTACTGAGCCTAGTAAAACAAGGGATTTATCAGCTAGTCTTGTCTCAAACAGACAGGAAGGACTTGAATTCAGTTTATATATCAATACAGGAAACTTTCTTTTTTCTTCTTTAATTTGTTTTATTGTTTTACATTCTGATTCACAAAACTTAGCTTTCAATCACAACTCCACCCTTTCACCCTCTTCCCTCTCCCACTTGAGTTCTCCTCAACGAGTCCCTACTTTGGTGTATCTAATTTTCAGAGACCCTCTGAGTGATTAGAGTTTTTCTGCCTGGGTATGGGAAGGAGGTTATTTACTGCAATAAGAGTGATTTGTCACTGGATATACCACTAAAGAAAATAACACTCCTGCCTGCAACAACTGTAACTGTCAAGAGTTCCCCAAGAAGAATGTGAGGAGGCAAATACCTTGGGGATATGTATCTTGATAGTTTATCTTTCTGATGGATTATGAGCTATCCTGTTCTGATGCTAGCATGGCTTTCACTTCTAAAATGCTGATAATCAACCCTCTAAATTGATATTCAAAGAATAAAAGCTTTAATTTGTGCCTCTTTGCCTAAGGAATTGAAACAATAGTTTGGTTTTTCAACAATGTTTACTGAACTTTCCATGTTTTTTTCATTTCCTTGAAAACCAGAGGCTCAAAGTGATAAGACTGAACCAGGAAACAATTTGAATTACTTACCATTAAGAGTGCCCTTATGGCCAGTGACCGATGAATTCTGTAATGTTATATCTTTCCTTGAAGAGTATTCATTATTTTTGCTTGATTTCCTTAAGTTCATGAAATACAACTGAAACAGTGTGACCTCATCAGCAGATACGAACTTGTTGATGTCCACAAAATGCTGATGAGCTGCTACTGCTTTGGGTGCTTCCTGCTGATGAATGAAGGGAGCCAGAAATAGACTTTCTTGGCAATTGGCAATGTGTCTGAACACATGCGCTTGCTTCCTTCCACTGCAGAAAAGGAAATGTCTAGAGGAGTTGCTACAGAGAGATAAGGTGCTCTGAGGCTTTGTGGGAGAAGAGGAGGGACCTGAATAGATGAAAAAGTAATGAGTAGAATCAACATGACCCAAGACTAATGAGCCCTGGCAAATAGCTCTCCACAGGGCAATACTAAACAAGATTCCACAGCTGGGTTGTACCAGACATGCTTTTGGATTCACATAATCTTGTGTCCTATCATTGCCTTTTCCATTGTTGATTAATTCAGCAACTCTTTATTCAGGAGCTTATTGTGTGACCTCTTTTAGAGAGCTGTGACAGTGAGGTGAGGTAGAGAGACAAAAGTCTCTACCAATACAAACTACTAGCATACTAAAATAGTGTAGTTTTAGGAAACAATACATTATTTTTGAGTTTCCCAAACTCTCAACTTAAAAACTAATATTTGAACTGTGGTTTGAACTCATAATAAATGTGATCAATATGAGAATATGCAGTTAAGTTGTAGCACAGTTACACTTACAAAAGATAATCAAGCATTCTCCTCAATGGTCAAGCTTGATTTCATCAGACTTAATGAGTACCCCCAAGTAGAGAGCATCTTTATTTTTTTTTCCTGAACAGTGTGTGTACCAAATGAAATGATTGGAAATGTTGCAACTACATTTTCACTGAGATGCATACAAAGATGATTATGGAGTTAGGTAAATTCATGATGAGACTGGGAGCTAAGTTCTTGCTCAAGCTACACTTGAATCTTAGCCTACCCTAAAACTTACCTGTTGTATGAACAAAATTCCATGAACTACTTAGCAATCATGTAGAGGTTTGGAAACATATACACAAATCCTTTAGCAATTATTCCATCAAAATAGAAGGCTAATTTTTCCTTCCTTCAAAAGTAGGCAGGATTTTTATTTCCATCTAACCAATAGTCTAGCAGAAATGGCATGTGTCTTGTCAATAAAGATCTTTACGCTGCTGCCACTTCTTTGCTATTCAGTTTTGGATGCCACAATCTGGCAAGACCAGTTTCTGTGCTCTAAGAACAGTCAAGCAGTTTGGATAAAACTGAGATTTTTTTTTTTTTACAAAAACTGCCAGTGATTTGCTCATGGTATTAGTGAGTTAGCTTGGGAGCTACACCTTCATCCTTAGGCAAGCTTCTTGGACCCAAAGTCACAGTTGGAATTCCAAAATACAACATTCTGCAACATTCCAACTGAGCTGATCTACACCTGATCAGCTGATCTACATCTAATTAATTAAAATAATTAATTCAGATTACAATAGCAACAACAACAACAAAAACAAAAACAAAGGCCACTAAGTATTGGGTACCTTTTATTCAACAAGGCAATTACTGCAAAACTGGAAGTAGGTGGATATTGACAGGGAGATACATAAGGGAGTGTGCAGGGGATACTGGCAAAAGACATCCTTGGCCATGAGGTGATTCTAGATACTTAGCTTTGACCACTTCTTATAGTTCATGGAGAAAAGTTGATTCAGCCATGGCAGCCTTCTGCCATATATTCAGCCCTAATTAAACAATTATCACTTTGTATTTGAGGGACTTCAGAGTTGGTATCTAGTAGGAGCTTCCCCTGTCTGTCTGTGTTATGAATGGTAGTCACTTGAGGCTTGTCAAATCATTACACATTAAGAGTACGTTGAGTTTCTTTAATTTCATATACAAGAAGGTAATTCAAGTTAAATGGGGTTAATAACAACAGAACCTTTATCTAGTAATATTAATGCCATTTTGAGAATCCTATAAAATCAGTTCTATTCTTTTCCCACAATATAAGGACACAGTGAGAAGGAAGGTTTCTGTAGGCTTAGAATGAAATCTGGTAGCATTGTTGTCATACATATCCCAGCATGCAAAACTGTGAAAACCACTTTCTGCTCTTGAAACTACTCAGTCTGTGGTATTTCGTTATGATAGACTAAGAATGTGGTATATTAATATGAACCTCTAGAATCCTTGGTAGTTTTGAAACATGAATATCTTCTAAAGACCATATGCTAAAATCATGGTCTTTAGACCATGGCATTCTTGGGAGGTGGTAGATTTTTTCCATAAGGCCTTATGGAAGAAAGTAAGGTCATTGGTGTGTGCTATGCAAGATGAGCTTGAGACTTCTCCCCAGCACTTTTTTCCTGCTATCTGGTCACTATGAAGTGACTGGCTTTACTGTTCTATATAGTTTCCACCAGGATGTTCTGCATCCTAACGGAGTCAAGATGATGAGCTAAAGCCTCAAACCATGACTTAACATAAATATCTCTTCTGTGAAGTTGTTGTGTTTTGTATTCTATTGTGTTTATATCAGGGAATTTGCCACAATGGTGGAAAACTGACTTAAAATTTTGCTATTTTAAAGCCTTAATGACTCTGACTATGACCTCAAGTAAGATTTTTGAAGCAACAAATTCTATGTTATAACTTATTGATCTCTAGATTCTAAATGGGTTGATGTCCCATTACAGCACAGTTAATTTGGAACTGTACAGTTTAAAGAATTTTAGAGGTCTAGATAAAGGGAAGCTGAGTTGCAAAGGCTTTGAATTTTGGTTCCTATGATGTAATTGTGTGGTTTTAAAATCTTAATATTTTACTAAGACTACAACAGTGGAGAAACTCTCTGGACATCTCCCTCCCCCCACCCCCATCTCACATCAAGTCATTTGACACTGACATCAAGGATAAGAGGTTTTGAAACACACAGACCAGTTCTTTTGTCTTGTTGGGGAAAGTAACCTAAGGTGTAGAATGTGAAAAATTTGAATTTTTTTATCATTTAGTAAATTTTATGCTTTCTTTCCAGGGTTCTCCTCCAGGTCTAGACACAGATGGAAGCTTGAGTTTTTTCTTTGATTTAAGTTTAACAAAATAACCCATTATGGGGGCTGGACAGTGACTCTGCAGCTAAGAGCACTGGCTGCTCTTGCTGGGAACTGGAGTCCCAGATGAATCTCTATTATCTGTAACTGCAGTTCCAGAGGCCCCATTGGCCTCTTCTCTGTACATGCATGCAGGCAATACTCACCTACATAAAATAAGATTAAATCTTAAAAAATAGCCCATTATTTCTTGTTCAACCTTAAAACTTGGGACTCATAATGTGTCTAGAGTAAACATTTTGTAGTCTCATTTCTCTTGCTATGATACAATAAACATCTTAGTGGAAAATCAAGTTAATGTGGCTTAGAATTCTAGGCTTTAATCCATTATTAAGAAGAAGTAGGGATTTGAAGTAGGTCACATGACATCTATAGTCAAGAGCAAAAAAAAAAAAAAAAAAAAAAAAAACACAGACCTGGTGTATCAAAGGTTTAGTCCCCAAGAGGCAGAGGCATAGAGGTCTTTAGGAGTTAGAGGTCTGCTTAGTTTACAAAGCAAGTCCCAGGCTAGCCAAAGCTACATCATGTAATCCCATCACAAAAGAAAAAAAAAGTGAGTATAAATAAATAAATGCATGCACCTTTGCGTGCCTGACTACTTTCTTGCTTGCTTCTTCCTTACTTGCTTACTATTCAGAACACTCAGCCTAGGGAATGGTGCCACCCACAATAGGCTAAGTCATTCTTTTTTTTTTTTTCTTTTTTTTTTATTGGATGATTTATTTACATTTCCTATGTTGTCCCCTTACCCCATCCCCCACCACCCCCTCAGAACCCCCAATCCCCTCGCCCCTCCTCCTTCTTCTCTGTGGATGTAACCTCTATCTACACCCCCCCACTCCCACCTCCCCACCCTCAAAATTCCCACCCCCTGGGGCATCCAGCCTTCATGAGGTCAAGGTTCTCTTCTTCCACCTATGCCCAGCAGGGCCCTCCACTTTTACATATTCAGCTGAAGCCCTGGATCCCCCCCTAAGTGCTCCCAGGCTGGTGGTTTAGACCCTGGGAGCTGTGGTTGGTTGGTATTGTTGCTCTCCTCATGGTGCCGCAAATCCTTTCAGCTCCTTCAGTCTTCACTCTAACTCCTCTATTGAGAACCCCATGATCAGTTCAATGGCTAGTTGTGAGCATCTGCCTCTGAATATGTCTGACTCTTGAAGGCCTCTGAGGAGATATCCATATCAGGCTCTTATCAGCATGCACTTCCTGTCTTCCACATCAGCATCTACCTTTGGTGATTGCACATGGGATAGATACTCAGGTGGAGTGGTCTTGAGACGGCCCCTCCTTCAGTTTCTGTCCCTCACTTTGTCTCCATATTTGCTCCCTTGAGTATTTTGTTGCTCCTTCTAAGAAGGACCGAATCACCCTCACTTGGTCTTCCTTCTTTATGGGCTTCATGTGGCCTGTGAGTTGCATCTTGGGCATTTCAAGGTTCTAGGCTAATATCCAATAATCAGTGAGTGAATACCATGTGTGTTCTTTTGTGATTGGCTTACCTCACTCAGGATGATAATTTCTAGTTCCATCCATTTACCTAGGAACCTCTCGAATTCATTGTTTTTAATAGCTGAGTAATACCACATTGTGTAAATGTACCACATTTTTTGAATCCATTCCTCAGATGAAGGACATCTGGGTTCTTTCCAGCTCCTGGCTATTATAAATAAGGCTGCTATGAACATAGTTGAGCATATGTCCTTGTTATATGTTCGAGCATCTTCTGGGTATATGCCTAGGAGTGGTATAGCTGGATCCTCGGGTAATGCTATGTCCAATTTTCTGAGGAACCGCCAGACTGATTTCCAAAGTGGTTGCACCATCTTGCAGTCCCACCAAGAATGGAGGAGTGTTCCTCTTTCTCCACACCCTTGCCAGCATCTACTATCACCTGAGTTCTTAATCTTAGCCATCCTGACTGGTGTGAGATGGAATCTCAGGGTTGTTTTGATTTGCATTTCCCTGACTACTAAGGATGCTGAACATTTCTTTAGATGCTTCTCGGCCATTCGAGTTTCTTCCGTTGAAAATTCTTTGTTAAGCTCTATACCCCATTTTTTAATAGGGTAATTTGGTTGTCTGGAGTCTAATTTCTTGAGTTCTTTGTATATATTGGATATTAGCCCTCTATCAGATGAAGGATTGGTAAAGATCTTTTCCCAATTTGTTGGTTGTCGTTTTGCCCTATTGACAGTGTCCTTTGCCTTACAGAAACTTTGCAATTTTATGAAGTCCCATTTCTCAATTCTCGATCTTAGAGCATATGCCATTCGAGTTCTGTTCAGGAACTTTTCCCCTGTGCCCAAGTATTCGAGGCTTTTCCCCACCTTCTCTTCTATTAGTTTCAGTGTATCTGGCTTTATGTGGAGGTCCTTTATTCACTTAGACTTGAGCTTTGTACAAGGGGATAAGAATGGATCAATTTTCATTCTTCTACATGTTGTCTTCCAGTTGAACCAGCACCATTTGTTGAAAATGCTGTCCTTTTTCCACTGGACAGTTTTAGCTCCTTTGTCAAAGATCAAGTGACCATAGGAGTGTGGGTTCATTTCTGGGTCTTCAATTCTATTCCATTGATCTTCCTGCCTGTCTCTGTACCAATACCAGGTAGTTTTTATCACTATTGCTCTGTAGTACAGCTTGAGGTCAGGGATGGTGATTCCTCCAGAAGTTCTTTTATTGTTGAGAATAGTTTTCGCTATCCTGGGTTTTTTGTTATTCCATATGAATTTGAGAGTTTCCTTTTCTAACTCTGTGAAGAATTGAGTTGGGGTTTTAATTGGGATTGCATTGAATCTGTAGATTGCTTTTGGCAAGATGGCCATTTTTATTATATTAATCCTGCCAATCCATGAGCATGGGAGATCTTTCCATCTTCTGAGATCTTCTTCAATTTCTTTCTTCAGAGACTTGAAGTTCTTGTCATACAGGTCTTTCACTTGCTTGGTTAGATTCACACCAAGGTATTTTATATTATTTGCAACTATTGTGAAGGGTGTCATTTCCCTAATTTCTTTTTCAGTCTGTTTATCTTTCATGTAGAGGAAGGCTACTGATTTGTTTGAGTTGATTTTATAACCAGCCACTTTGCTGAAGTTGTTTATCAGGTTTAGGAGTTCTCTGGTGGAAGTTTGGGGGTCACTTAAGTATACTATCATATCATCTGCAAATAGCGATATTTTGACTTCTTCCTTTCCTATTTGTATCCCTTTGACTTCTTTTTGCTGTCTAATTGCTCTGGCTAAGACTTCCAGTACTATATTGAATAGGTAGGGGGAGAGTGGGCAACCTTGTCTAGTCCCTGATCTTAGTGGGATTGCTTCAAGTTTCTCTCCATTTAGCTTGATGTTGGCTACTGGTTTGCTGTAAATTGCTTTTACTATGTTTAGGTAGGGGCCTTGAATTCCTGATCTTTCCAAGACTTTTATCATGAAGGGATGTTGAATTTTGTCAAATGCTTTCTCAGCATCTAGTGAGATAATCATATGGTTTTTTTCTTTAAGTTTGTTTATATAGTGGATTACATTGATGGATTTCCGAATATTGAACCATCCCTGCATTCCTGGGATAAAACCTACTTGATCATGATGGATGATTGTTTTGATGTGGTCTTGGATTCGGTTTGCTAGAATTTTATTGAGTATTTTTGCATCGATGTTCATAAGGGAGATTGGTCTGAAGTTCTCTTTCTTTGTCGGGTCCTTGTGGGGTTTGGGTATGAGTGTAATTGTAGCTTCATAGAACGAATTGGGTAGTGTTCCTTCTGTCTCTATTTTGTGGAATAGTTTGAAGAGAATTGGTATTAGGTCTTCCTTGAAGGTCTGATAGAATTCAGCACTAAAACCATCTGGTCCTGGGCTTTTTTTTAGTGGGGAGGCTTTTGATGACTGCTGCTATTTCCTGAGGGGTTATGAGACTATTTAGATGGTTTATCTGCTCCTGGTTTAACTTCGGTACCTGGTATCTGTCTAGGAAATTGTCCATTTCATCCAGGTTTTCCAGTTTTGTTGAGTATAGGCCTTTGTAGTAGGATCTGATGATTTTTTGAATTTCTTCAGTTTCTGTTGTTATGTCTCCCTTTTCAGTTCTGATTTTATTAATTTGGATACTGTCTCTGTGCCCTCTGGTTAATCTGGCTAAGGGTTTATCTATCTTGTTGATTTTCTCAAAGAACCAACTCCTGGTTTTATTGATATTTTGTATTGTTCTTTCTGTTTCTATTTGGTTGATTTCAGCCCTGAGTTTGATTATTTCCTGCCTTCTACTCCTCCTGGGTGTATTTGCTTCTTTTTGTTCTAGAGCTTTTAGTTGTGCAGTCAACTTGTTAGTGTGTGCTCTTTCCAGTTTCTTTTTGTAGGCACTTAGAGCTATGAGCTTTCCTCTTAGCACTGCCTTCATGGAGTCCCACAAGTTTTGGTATGATGTGTCCTCATTTTCATTGAATTCTAAAAAGTCTTTTATTTCTTTCTTTATTTCTTCCTTGACCAAGTCATCATTGAGTAGAGAGTTGTTCAGTTTCCATGTGTATGTGGGTTTTCCATTGGTTTTGTCATTATTAAAGACCAGTCTTAGTCCGTGGTGATCTGATAAGATGCAAGGGATTATTTCAATCTTTTTGTATCTGTAGAGGCTTGTTTTGTGACCAATTATATGGTCTATTTTGGAGAAGGTACCATGAGGTGCTGAGAAAAAGGTATATTCTTTTGTTTTAGGATGAAATGTTCTATAGATGTCTGTTAAGTCCATTTGGTTCATAACTTCTGTTAATTTCAAAGTGTCTCTGTTTAGTTTCTGTTTCCATGATCTGTCCATTGCTGACAGTGGGGTGTTGAAATCCCCCACTACTATTGTGTGAGGTGTAATGTGTGTTTTGAGCTTTAGTAAAGTTTCTTTTATGTATGTAGGTGCCCTTGCATTTGGAGCATAGATGTTCAGAATTGAGAGTTCACCTTGGTAGATTTTTCCTTTGATGAGTATGAAGTGTCCTTCCTTATCTTTTTTGATAAATTTTGGATGAAAGTCGATTTTATTTGATATTAGAATGGCTACTCCAGCTTGTTTCTTGGGACCATTGGCTTGAAAAATTGTTTTCCACCCTTTTATTCTGAGGTAGTGTCTGTCTTTGTCACTGAGGTGCGTTTCTTGTATGCAGCAAAATTCTGGGTCTTGTTTGTGTATCCAGTCTGATAGTCTGCGTCTTTTTATTGGGGAATTGAGACCATTGATGTTAAGAGATATTAAGGAAAAATGATTGTTGCTTCCTGTTATTTTTGTTATTAGAGGTAAAGTTATGTTTGTATCTTCTTTTGGGGTTGTTGGAAGATTACTTACTTGCTTTTTCTAGGTTGTAGTTTCCCTCCTTGTGTTGGCATTTTCCATCAATTATCCTTTGAAGTGCTGGGTTTGTGGGAAGATATTGTGCAAATTTGGTTTTGTCATGGAATATCTTGGTTTCACCATCTATAGTGATTGAGAGTTTTGCTGGGTATAGTAATCTGGGCTGGCAATTGTGTTCTCTTAGTGTCTGTATGATGTCAGTCCAGGCTCTTCTGGCTTTTATAGTCTCTGGTGAGAAGTCTGGTGTAATTCTTATAGGTCTGCCTTTATATGTTACTTGACCTTTTTCCTTTACTGCTTTTAGTATTTTTTCTTTGTTTTGTGCATCTGATGTTTTGATTATTATGTGACGGGAGGTATTTCTTTTCTGGTCTAGTCTATTTGGTGTTCTGTAGGCTTCTTGTATGTTTATGGGCATCTTGTTCTTTAGGTTAGGGAAGTTTTCCTCAATAATTTTGTTGAAGATATTTACTGGCCCTTTAAGTTGGGAATCTTCATTCTCATCTATACCTATTATCCTTAGGTTTGGTCTTCTCATTGTGTCCTGGATTTCCTGGATGTTTTGAGTTAGGAGTTTTTTGCAGTTTGCATTTTCTTTGACAACTGTGTCAATATTTTCTACCGTATCTTCTGCATTTGAGATTCTCTCTTCTATCTCTTGTATTCGGTTGGTGATGCTTGCGTCTGTGACTCCTGATCTCTTTCTTAGGTTTTCTATCTCCATGGTTGTCTCCCTTTGAACTTTCTTTATTGTTTCTATTTCTAGTTTCAGATCCTGAATGTTTTTGTTTAATTCCTTCTTTGTGTTTTCTTCCATTTCTTTAAGGGATTTCTGTGATTCCTCTTTAAGGGCTTCTACCTGTTTACTTGTACTCTCCTGTATTTCTTTAAGGGAGTTACTTAATTCCTTCTTATAATCCTCTATCATCATCATGAGAAGTGATTTTAATTCTGAATCCTGCTTTTCAGGTGTGATGGGGTGTTCAGGGCTTGCTATATTGGGAGAACTGGGCACTGATGATGCCAAGAAACTTTGGTTTCCGTTGCTTATGTTCTTGAGCTTGCCTTTCGCCATCTGGTTAACTCTAGTGGTACCTGCCCTCACTGTGTAAAACTGGAGTCTGTATTTCCAGTTATCTTGCTTATTGCAGAGCTCCTCAGAGTCCAGAGGTCTCTGTGGTCTTATGCTCCTAATCTCCTGGGTGGAAGAACTCCTGGGAATCAGGCCACCTCTTGGATCTGGAAATCCTTCTGCTCTGAGTGCAGCGGGTCCTCGATGACTCAGGATTCAGTTTCTCCACAGGACAGAAGCAGACCAACTCTGTGTCTGCTCCAGCCCAAAGGACCAGGCAAGGGCAGAAGGGAAGTGGAATTCCAGAGGGGTGGGGTTTGGGTAGCTGCTGTGCCCTGAATGTCCCTGGTTCCCCGATGTATCTCTGGGGCTTAGGGAGTGAGATGGAGTTCTTACCAGCTGCTCTGAGTGCAGTGGCTCCTGGATGACTCAGGATTCAGTTTCTCAACAGGACAGGAGCCGACCAACTCTGTGTCTGCTCCAGCCCAGAGCGGCTAAGTCATTCTTATATCAGTTAACAATAAGACACTTTTTTGAACACAAAGTCTTCAGATAAACTGGTTCTAGATAATAATTCAAATTTTGCTCTCTTCCCAGATCCTTCTAGGTTGTGTCAAGTTAATAAACAAAATAATCAACATCAATTACCTATTAAAATATTCAGAATAGTGATTTTAAAAAACTGTGAAGGAGTATGTCTATTTAAATGATTGATGATAATGGAATGTGCTATTGTGAATTTAGTTTGAAAAGTACCATAAAAAGAAATTATGAACGCATTTTATACATATGACACATACATCTGAATAATTTTAATGTATTTATTGACTAGAACATGAAAGAAAAGCAAGCAAAGTTGAATGAAGTATGAACTAAAAAGTCATGTATTGAAAGTAACATTTCTTCTTTTGTTTCTAAACTAAACTTATAAACATTTTTATTAGTATCTATTTTTATTAACTAAACTAATAAACATTTTTCAGATTATACCAGAACTAAACTAGTAAACATTTTTTTTCAGATTAGACCAGAAACAATAATTCTGGTAATAATAAATAAGCAAGGAAATAACTTTTGAGAACAAATGTTGGGAAAGCTTTTTAATTTCTTTTTCTTAGTCAAAGCTTATAAGGAAGAAGACAGCATCATCTGATTCCCTGAAGATACTTTCTAACTCTTGCTGACATGACACAAAATGCTGGCATTGATTAAGTTAGCATGAAACATACACTGCACTAGTGGAAATGGGGCATGTTTTTAACAAACTGGTTAATGAGGCTCATCAATCAATGCAATTAAGCATGAGGAAAATGAGGCTATAAAAATTATGAAATTGTACAACATAGGTGTTTTATGACATATAATTGATAGCATTGTGCCTGTGGTGTTATATGTGTGGTACCTGTATGTGTTAGTATAGATATGTGCATAAGTATTTATGGGTGCTTGTGTATATTGAATGTGGAGGCCAGAGGTTCATATAAGGTATCTTATCTCTATTGCTATTGCTCTCCCTTAATTTATGAGATTTCAGTCTCTCATTGAGGAGAACACTCATCTCTTTGACTAGCCTGTCTGGATGATGAATTCCAGGGTTTCATCTATACCTTTTACCTGCTTCCCAATGTGTGGGCTACAGGCAACTACAACACACAATTTTTTGTGTGTGTGCTGTGGATCTGAACTCAACTCTGCTTGGTCATGTAGCATATACTTTACTGCCTGAACCATCTCAACAACTTCATATCATACCTCAAAATTAAATATCTTGATGAAGTTCTCTACAAGTCTCGTGGCAGCCCCAAAATGACATGATGCCACCAATAACAACTTGAAAAATGGAAAAAATATTTCTTTCAACTACTCATTAAAAATGTTCTAGTTAGTGACTGAGGCATGTTAGAGGACCTGAAGTTGACTAAAAAGAATACAGGGGAAAGAAATCAAAAAACAAATATAAAAACCTGAACATACTGCTATTTAAACATGATAAAGCTTTGTTAAAGTGCCCCATACTTACCTGAGGCATCTAACAAAATAAAATTGTTATTTTTATTAGATATATTTATTTTTATCTTATAGACATAGGTCTGTCTATGTTTGAGTAGTATAGAAGATGGGGTGGGAGCTCCCAGAACTAGAGACATAGATGGTTATGAATCATCATGTGGATGCTGAAAACTATCTGAAGGAGCAAAAGGACTTTTCAGGGCTGAGCCATCTCTTCAGCCCTCTGTCATAGCTTTGTTTTTAAAAGGCTTTTGCTTTAACTTATAAGTTTTTTATAATAAAGTTCATCAAAAATAATTAAGCATCTTCCATTATTTCCATATTTTACAAGTTCACTATTTACTTTTTTTCTCTTTCTAAATCAATTTTACCAAATACCTATTTTTTATTTTGTAATTTATATAAGGTTTAAAGAAATGTGTGTTCTGACCTGACAAATCCATTGTTTGAGATAATACTCATGGACAAGGTATCCTGTCAATTTAAAAAAAATTAAGAGTGAGGTTTAATAAAGATATTTAAATATATAGCCATGTGTTGCTGGGACATGACTATATTCTAACAAGAAGACTGGGGAGTCAGATTGTGAGCTTTTCTCTAGCCTTCACTTTATCATGATATCATATCTAAAACCAACCCAAACAATCCAACAAAGAATCAAAGTTTCACACAAGCTAACCAAGTACTATACCACAGACTTGCAGCACCAGTCCCATCTAGTAACTCAATCTTTCTTTCTACTTTGTTGTTTTATGGCTCTTAAAAAGTAGTTACAACAGTTCCTAACAAATAACATTGTTCTTTGTATGATTTACTAAGAGAAACATGTGAATACAAAAGTAAGAGGAGTGTGTAGAACTTTAACTAAAAATATAAAAAAGTGACCTCAGGTTCAATTCAATGTTACATACAAGAATAAAGATCTACCAAAGGGAGAAGATACTCTATTCCCAGCCTGTGTTTCAGAGGGGTTTTTAACCAGTAGAATCAGGATCAAGGGAGGATAGATGGCAGCTGCCTTTCCAGGATATTACTGTGTAAGGCTAAAGAGTTATCTCTGGAAGCCATACATTTCTATCTCAGCTGAAGGCTTTTTCTAACTTATTCAGTAAGACTTAGCTGAACAGTGAATTACCAAAACAGATATTTTAATAGTGGTTAAAATGGGTTATTTGCTGTGAAAAGAACAAGAATCTCTGCTATGAACAAGGCCAGTAATTTGATGTGCATGTTAAATAATAAATGGAATAAAATATTTAAAGTGGAATATTATACATTGTTATAGATTGCTTCTGGAAGTCACCAACAAAAAGAGTAATTCTTCTTTTTTTTTTTTTTAAAAAAAGAACTACTTAAAGACAATTCTCTGTGATGCATGTAGTCACGTACCATATACTTACATAAAAAATCCTTTATTTAGTGATTAGAATTTTTCTCCAAATTTTCAAATAGAGCCTCATGATGAGAAAAGGAAGAGAAGCATGAGGAGAAATAAAGGAGATGAAAGATGAGCAACAGAAGGAAAGTATGACCCACATCAGGCTTTATCCTTTCATAGAAAAATAAAGACAAAACAAGCCCCCAGAAGAAGCAAAAGCAACCGATAATAGCCAGAGAACCAACAAGAAATTCATTCTTAAAGGACTGATATTAATGTGTAGCACATTTTCTTTGCAAGTCATATTTAATTAAATTACCTACTGATGGATTACATTTTAAAAATTAACAGACCATTGTTGTTGTTTCTTAACCTAATTGACAAAAATACTGTAAAGAATTTGATGAAATTCTGTGACATTCTCAAACAGTTTGTTTCTAGAAGTTTGATCAAGAAAATAAGGCATTGAACCAGGTTTAATCAATTCCAGTGCCCTTAATTAAATCGGGTGCCTTTAATTCCAGTAGGTGGAAGCATGAAGAACAGGAATTCAAGGGCAACCACTACAACATAAAAAGTTTGAAGCTAGCCTGTGCTATGAGATCCCATCTCAAAAAAGTGTATATAAGTATATAAAGTATATATAAAGTATCAATCATGAGTAAATTCATAAAACAACCCTAATGGTAAAATATATTGCTATTTTTCTCACTGGATATGATCTTCTGCAAAGGTTTAGTTCAAGCAGGACCTTGAGGCAGGTTGTTCTTTCTGGGTAAGGAATTTCTTATGAGAGTTATTAATGCCCTAGGTAGAGAACAGCATGGCAGAGTCTCTGAGGAGTGCTCAAGTCCTTGTGAAGTTCATTCAATCCCTTCTTACAGGCTGCAGAGGAAGGGGGAGGTTCTATGCCATATGACTGATGAGAACATGCTGCAGCCACTCTGCCTATGAATCAGCTATGAGAATGGGTATGGCAAAGATCTAGAGAAACAAGGTAGTTGCTTCTAAGAAGTCAATATAGTTTCAAGAGTTATCCTGGTTTAATCAGAATGTAAGAGCATCAGAAAACAGCAGAGCCCTGGCTCACATCTAATTAAATTTCAGTTTTTATTTGATAAATAATAATTTATATAATATATTGTTGGTTTAATAACAAGGATTATTCAATCTGGGAAATGTAACATTTAAAGCTATGTAGTCAAAATGTAAGTACTTCATTTCTAATGTGTATATTTTTTATAGAACAGATTACAAAATAATGAAAAGATGCAAAAATTCAAGAATAATGTTATATTTAGGTAAAATCTATAAAAAAATAAAATTAAAATAAGTTCAAAGAATTAATGTAACAGGGTCCAGTTTCATACAATGGTCAGAATTCTTGGCATCCTTCTTGGTAATAAATGGTCAGTGACAAATCATAGTTTCATTAAATCACTACTGACTACATCTAAAATCAATTGTATAATTCTGTGTTCTTTTTTTAATGGTGGGATTTTGTTTTTGAGACTATTTATCACGATGATCACCATGACTGAAATTTGCATTATTTGTAATTATTTAGGCTCATGAAAAAATATATAATAGTGTATGTTGATTTCATTAATGACCCAAAGGCTGTAGAGCTGGCTCAGTGGATAAAAGACATACTGTGCAAACATGAAGACCAGAGTTGGAATTTATATAAAACTGAAGAACAGAGTACTTGAAAGTATGTCTGATATCCTAGCACTTGGAAGAGAGAGATGGAGATTACTAGGGACAGGCTGGCTAGACTAGCCTAAGCCAGGAATTCCATATTCTGTAAATAACATGGAAAGCTATCAAAGAAGACACTTATAAGCAATGTCTAGCCTCCACGGGCATATTCACACACAAGCATGCACCCACACACATAAGAACATATACACATACACATATGTACTCCCACAAAGAATGATTAAGAAAGTGATCCTACTTTGAAAATAAGAGTATCCCACTGGGGATTGGAACATCATTTTTCTGAAATATAATTAACCATCCTTGCTGAAGCAACGTTACCACATTTGTACTCATTTACATTGGCCACTGTGGTCTAAAGAATGATTAAAGAGAAACATCATTTCACATTACATTTCTGTAATAAACGACTCATTATATTTTAATTAAGTTATTATTCCCTTGTAATTTCAATGATTTTCTTCTTAGAAAGTACATTTCTGGTGAAGCTGATTTTATTTACATTTAGCATATCCATTCAAAGAAAATATTTTAACTTTTCTTTAATTATGGATTTTACACACTGATTTATTTTAAAACTAGATGTGAAACATCCTTTTTAAGAATGACATCTTAGCAAAAACATTCACACACACAGTACTTTCCCTTTCTCCATAGTCCATTATGAATATATTAGGAGTCCTTATTTTCTTAAATAATTAGTTTTATTAGGGATATAAAAATAAAATAGATTAAATCACAGTACATAATTGAAACTTATGGTACATGGTACATAAATGTAGCCATCTGGACTCAGACTAAGGAAAGAAAAAATATGGTTTTTGCTGATATGTTCTGGTCTGAACAGATGTTTCAAAGCCTACATGGAGGATATGAACCTCTTAAAATAACACGTTTAAGAACCAGCACTAGAATTATCAACAGCAAATGGCTGTTCACTGAATTTAATGAAATTGCAAATAAAGATAGGATTTCAGAGAGTTTTTAACAATGGAAGACAGTTGTAGCCAGTCTCTGTCTCCATTACAATCCTCTGTCATAGGTGACCAATAAATGTGGAAACGTAGCCAGATACATTTATGTTAAGAAAAAGCAAGAAGACAGTGTGTAAGTGTATGTGGGAGGGGGGAATGTGTGTGTGTACATGTGTGTGTGTGTCTGTGTTTATGCATGAGTTGTAAGTGTCTGTATGTTTGTGTGAGTATATCTGTCATAGTGTGTGAATATGTACATGTATCTCTGTGTGTATCTCTGTGTTATGTGTCTGTGTGTTTGAATATCTGTCTATGTATGTATGTAACTGTGTACTTGTCTTTGAATGGGTGATCTGTCTCTGGGTGTTTTTGTCGGTCTCTTTCGGTGTATGCTGTGACTGTGTATTTGTATGAGTTTGTACATGTCTATCTCTCTGTGCATTTGTCTGGTTGTATATATCTATACGTATATTTATCTAGTCTATCTCTGTGCATTTGTGTGTATCTATGTGTATATCTATCTTTCTGCGTGTAGGAACAACATAACTGTCTATGTACAATTGTAAAATAAAGGCTTGTTACACATACAAAAGCTTCCCTGTCAATAACTTTCCACATTCCTTCTCTCAGTTGAAATCTAAGAATAACATTTCCTCTATTTAGGGACATTCCGTTCTTGTCTCGCCCATGAATAGCTAATTGCTCCTGACATTGCCATGTGACCATGACTTCAGCTCTTTAACCCACACAGAACTCTTTCCTGCTCTGAGTGTGACTGGACATCCTGCAGTTAGCTTCACTTAAGCACTGCTTAAGTAGTTTTAAAGGGAAAATTAGAAAGTGACAGTAAGACAAGGAGAAATTAAAGACATTGCACAAAAGTCAACACGAATAAAGATTTAAATTTGCTTTTCTTAAACTTGCCTTTAGATTCTTTGGGTAGTTTGTTGGACAAATACTCTCTGAAGAAAAAATTAGATAAGGAACAAAAACTATCCTGTCCATACTGAGTAGTACCATGTTGGCCTGGGCATTGTAGCTTGGTATACATGTTGGTTCTAGGCAACTGTTGTGGCACAGGAAATAATAATGAAGAAAAGGCTGCAGACAAGTCTAAAATCCTTCCCTGTCTGGAAGTGTAAATGCACAAATGGGTCTTCAAAAACACTGTACAGGAATTTTAAGATAAGGAGACATAGGCCCAGTGTTTCTGAGAAAGTGTCCTAGCAAGCCAACTGTCCTCATCACTGAGGGCGATTGGTCTTCCAGTACAGAGCCATGACTCCAAATTCAATCTCTGATCTCTTTGCTAGGATACAATTCACATTTCTCTCTAAGATTGCCACATTCTAGACTATGTAGTGTGTGGTGTCCAAGGCACAGTCTCCAACATAAAGGATAGGAAGGCTCACAGTCAGGTCAGCTTTTTAAAGAGCAGCTTCAACTCAAAGGGAAGAACACAAAACCATAGGCAGAGCCTATCCTGGGCTTTACACTTGCATGCTCAGCCCAGACTTGTATGCAGACACTCAGCATATACCCCAGGTCCAGTCAGCAATACTACCAGAAACTTTCATTTATCCCCTTGATTTCCATCACAAACTCTGATAGTTGAGTCCTTTCCCAGACTACCATCATCAGATAGATATACAGGGCTGTATCAATTATGCAACATTGTAACCAAGTAGAACCTCACTTTTCTTTGCGCTGACCATACAATGTTTTTTCCAAGCATCAGTTCTTTAGCCATCTAAGCACATGCACGTGTGGAGTGAGAGTAGAATCAGCTTGAGATTTCTAATCCCTGTCTAACTAAATTGTAACTACATGACTACAGTCTGTTGTAATGATTATATATATATATATATATATATATATATGAAATTTATTTATTTATTTTTTTCAAATTGTAATTTATACTCATTCACACAGGGGTTATAAACACAAAAAGGCAGGACATGGGGAAGGGGATGACACTGGAGCATGGGTGTTCAGGGGGAATACAGATATCTTTCAGAACAGGGTATCGTCTGGGTGAGGGTTCAGGGGATAGGTCACTGTGACTCTGCCTATGATTCACTTATCCTTACCTAAAAGAAGGTATGTCTACATATTTTCATCATACTGTGGTCCAAGAAGAAAAAAAAGTCTCCAGAAGGCACACTAAACACGAGACTGACAACAGGTGACCACCCCAGCACTACAAATGACTCAAGACTAATGTGTAGTGTTTACCATAAGGGGAAGATTAGCTCTGGCTTCTCTGAGTTTCAGGTCAGTCTTCTCCATAGTTTAGAGAAAGTGTCCAAACTTTTTACATGGCAACTGTCATGATTTGAAAAGCAAGTGCCTGCACTCTACCTACCTAGCAGGGTAGTTGTAAAACCTAAGAAAGTTCATGCATGTAAAAAAGTAGAAAAGTGTGCCATTGGGAAACAAAACTCAAAACAAAAGAAACCAACAACAAAACAATTCTCTTCAAAGGGAATAAAAGGTGATTTATTCAATTATGAGTGACCATGACCCAGGAATGCAGATGTAGTTTATCCAAAATAACATTTCAGATGTGGTAACAGTTGCAAGAAGTTTCTATAGTAATAGATCAGTGAATGTCATAAGTAAGAAGATTTTACAAACACAGTGGTGGAAATACGCAGTAGGTAGGATCCAGAAAAACAGGGAAATTTCTTATGGCTTTCAATATCATCCAATGATAACCTTAGCATTTGGAATGCTGGATGCTAAGGGTCTCTGTACATTTTAGAAATGATTTGACCATATAGTTCCAAAGGTGTTAGGTCAAATAGAAAGATGGACAATCACATGGTTATCAAGAAGGCTAGAATAGTCCAAGACAATTTGCCTCTAGAACTATAAACCTCCAGCTCACTACAATCATGGAAATTTTAATCAGTTGATAAGCCTTGCATAATCCTTAACACAAATGTGGATTATTTTCTTCCTGGAAATTCAGATCCAAGATACCAGACTTCTAATAATATTTTCTATGGTTGCATAATTCAGACTTGGAAGATAAGATTTAACACTATACATACATACATACATACATACATACATACATACATACACACACACACACACATATATATAATACATAAACACACACATATATATACATATACATATACATATACATATACATATACATATACATATACATATATGGCAGTGCTAGAGAGTGAATGTTCCTGTCATGGAGCTAGGAAATGAGAAGCTGACTTATTCTCTAAGGGTACAAAAAGATGAAACTGTGGGGCCCTGGGGAAGGGGAGGACAGGGATGAGTTTCCTTTTTCCCATCCACTGCTGTAAGTTTCTTTCCCCATTATTTCATCACCAAAATGGGGTATCAAGGTCTGTCTTAACAAGTGACAGATAACAACCAGCCAGAAGTTGTTTCCATACTATTGCCATGAAACAGAAGAACTTAACTGAAAAAAAAAGTCATTTATGGACAAAAGTTAGAGTCTGATCCCTGTATCCGAGAATCTGTGTGGACAGCTTGTGACCAATACAGTGGAGATAGGGTGAGGAGTGTGTAGTAGAAGGGAATACTTACACTCAAGAGAAACCCAAGCCCCCTGAAATTCAAGGAACTTCCAGTTCTGGGACTTGTCTTGACTAAAAGAATCTGTATTGATTGCTAGCAAATCTTACTTTTCCTGTTCTATTAACAGTCTCTCTGTCATGCAATTCATTAGTCAATGAGTGAAAAAATCCAGAATCCAAGACCATAGTAGATTACATTCTGATATGCTACAGAAATACTTGGATAGAATGAACTTGTTTGTTACAACAAAGTCCTGATATTCATGTTCTGAACTGGATCACACTCTAATCCGTCTTTCTTCTGCATCTCCTGTAAAGTGATTGACTAAAAACAATAGGCAACATATCAGTAGCATAGCTGTCCATCACAAAGGGGATAGTATTATGCTCCAATATTGTACCTCCCAACAACTACACATTTAAATTTAAATGACTCTAATCCTAGTATTATTATAAATAAAGATAGAGAGATGAAGTTACAGATACCCCAGAAACTTGCCCAGCAAAGAAATACTGGGGATGTATTTCTTCAAAAGATATACATTTACAAAATGTTCTCCTTGACATCTTTGAGCCCTATAAGCAATATTACTTTATGTGAAATCTGCATGATAAAGTTTATCAACTGTACAACAACACAATGCCACTTTTTAGCTTTGACTTCAGGCATTCATTAGACTCCATTTATACCCTCCTGTCACTCACTGATACCTGGGCTACCCCATGGTACATCATTAGCCCTTCTTCTTTTTACTGTGGTAATTTTAATGGGCAACTGATATGGAACCCTGTTAAACAGCAGACACATAAGATTCCCTGAACATGTTTGGTTTTACTTCTTGAAAGTTTAGGAAGATGATTCTCTAACTCTGTGCATCTGATTCAAACCATGAACGAGCAAGCATAGCATCTCCTATGGATACTGCTTAATTAAAGTCACCAGCTTCCTGGAAGGAAAATTCATATGCAGCACAATTTGAGTAAAACACACAGAGCTCAGCAGTTTACCTGAGGTCTCCAAGGGAGGAATGTGGCACACTTTGACTCACAGCAGGTGATCATTACCCACCACACTAATAATCTCTCTAACCCAATGCTCAGGCCTCCTGCAAATCCAGTACTGAGTTTATTCTACAGCCATCCAGATAATACAGGGAATTCAACAGCATAATGTGTACATCTCCAGTACAAAACTAGACTTCAAGTGAACGTATAAAGCAATTATAACAGAGCTAGAGAGATAACTCATACTGAAAAGCACTGGGTGCTCTTTCAGAGGACCTGGGTTCTATTATACCCACATACTGACTCACGATTGCCTGTAACTCCAATTCTAGTTGATCTCAATAGTCTTCTATCCTCCGTGGGCACTAGACATGTACATGGTAAATACACAAACATGCAGGTAAAATACCCATAAACATACAATAATTTTTTTAATTGAGAAGATATTACAATAAAACCTGGACTTTATAAGATTCTAGAGACTTGAGAAAAGCTAAAGAAGTTGAAAATGTCCTAATTCACATTTTGAAATCTGCATATTGTAGGCAGGGGAGATGCCTCAGTGGATAAAACACTTGATGTACAAAAGTGAGGAGAGTCAGATGTGATAGCATGTATTTATAATCATAGTATTTCTACAGAGACATAGAAGTGATGACAGGAAAATCCCCACCTAGCCTAGTGAATGAGTCAGAAAACTACAAAGAAACTGTACCTCTAACGGTGTGAAAAGGAGAGCCAACCAGAGGTTGTCCTCTAACATACACAGAAGCTTAGTTGTACACACACAGAAGCACATTTAGAAAAAAAAAAGAGAATATTTTAATCAGTGTAAGAGTAAAAATAGAAGACAAAAATAAGGTGTCAAGGAAGAATTGAACTCTTGCAAATATGTGTCAGAGTCCTACACTCTTGAGATAAGTGAAAAAAATGGGAAATCTTTCATTATCTCAGATAATTGTTGGAATTTTAAATAGCATCCTTTTCAGACAATAGGAATAACTCAGTGTCTCTGATTTTAATATTGTTGTTCTATATTCACCAAAGAATGTTGTTGCTAAAGCCTCTTATTAAAGTTACATCAGAGAACTTGCTAAGTTGAGAATATTATAGCCAGTTCATCCCCACTAACTACACAATATCACAATGGGTTAAAAATATCAGCTTATTTTATATTAACCCCCTTTATCTGTAAACAATAATTATGACAGGATTAGAATAATTAAATAGAGTGAAATAAAGTAAACAACCATGTAGCCCATTTTTGGAATCAAACTTTAAGTGTGGGGTTTCTTTGTATCCAATATCAATTGCTTGAAAGAACTATTTTCACAAAGAATAACTATTTGAATAACAAAGTGCCTCTACTTGAGTAGAGTCAATTTAGCATTATTTTTAAATTATCTCAATGCATTTTAATTATTTTAAGAAATACTCTCTCTAAGGAACTGCTGTATTTACTGACTGTAGAAGTACACTAAAGTAAATATGGATTCCAGAAGATGTGAACACAATATAAGCACTGTATGCCATTATCTAGCCAAATATTTTCAGTTCAGATTAGAACATAGCCATGGAGACACTATTTTGAATAAATAACCTCTTATCTAAATCTCTGATGCCTGCAAAATTAAGTTTGAAATTTTCCAGAAATGTACAGCAGGCTCTCCTACAAGAATCTGGACATTACTCTGGGTTTATCAAACCCCACAACCATGGTTCCAAGAGACCTCAGAGTCCTCTGTGTCGGTTCTCCTTCCTCACTATTACTAGACATTTCCAAATGACTGTTTCTTGCTTCAGATCCTTGTATCAGTGAATGAAGATGACTGCTCAAAGTAGATTTTTACTACCCGTGTTCCTCCATATCAGTGCGTACTGGAAGACAAACCCAGGTCCTATGGCTCATCTCACATTTGATAGTGATGCCTAGATTTCTAGACTTGATTTTAAATCATAGGGTCCTGCATTAGAGCTTTTTCACATATTTCTAAGCAATTTATTTATAGCAGACATCAGTCTCTTGGCTCTGAGGTAGACTTGGGCGTTTTTGTTGTTGTTGTTGGTGGTGGTGGTGGTGGTGGTGGTGGTGGTGGTGGTGGTTTTTTTTTTTTTGGTGGTCCTTTTCATTGACATCTAGACTATGTTTATAAATATGAATGAATCAAGGACTGTGGTTTAGATTAGCAACTTGTCAGTTCCATTAGCACATAGCAGAACTCCAGTATTTCTCGAAGAAATGGGTGATCAACTAACGTATTAATCTCCCACTCGGAAAAAAAAAAACAGGAAACATGAGAATCAATTTATGTTGATACTGAACAACTTTCAATTATTTTCTCTGGCATAGAGGGCTAACTAAAGTACTCATTTTAACAAGAAAACACATGCTGAGAGTACATTCTGACTTCTCATGATACAATGAGATACTGCTAGTGGAATATTTTTCATTGAATAAAACAAGTTTGAAAAGCACAAAGAACAAAAATAAAACTGTGCTCTGTGATAAACATCAATTCAGTAAGTATCTCCCAGTTCACAAGGAAGAACACATATTCTCTGTTTCCCAGTAGAAACATAATTAAAGGCTTTCTCATCACACTGTTCCATTTTGACACATGAAATGATGTATGTCACTCAATGAAGCCAATGCTCGAGTGCTCAACTCAATAACTTTTCAGGTCTCTACAGACAAATAAATAATGTCAGATGGATGTTGGGAACTGAGAGGTGACGTGGCATTCAGTGCTTGCCACTCTGGTACTCTCTATTTGGAAAGCACTATCATAGGCTTTAAGTCACTGTCAGCATCAAAGCATTATGAGCCTCAAGGAACAATTTTCCTGAGTTGAGTGAATAAGCTGCTAAACCCTTCACATTATTTGCCTGAAACAACAGCCATCCTTTTGCAATGCCATAGGACAATAGAAGATGCTTATATTTCACTAGGAATCAAGGATAAAACTGGTAATAGATTACAAAGTTGTATTACAGTGGTATTAGGAATAAAGTGTTTAAGAATGAAAGATGAGTAGAATTGTGTTTCTATGAATCTACTGACTTCTTTGTGAGCTATACATTTTGCTTTAAACAAAAAGAATTTCACTGATTTTGTAGGTTGGAGAATCGTTAGAAAGTGAAATGAGAGCCTACTGAACGGCTTCCTGGAAAAGATGTGAATAAACATGCTTCCACCCCAGAAAAGACCCAAAGAAATGATAACACCCCAAACCAGTTAGGTGAGGCTGTGAACTTCATTCGAACTACCAACAGGACCACTGGGACTTACAGTAAGAAAACTACTAAATACTAAGTCCCTGACACTTACTTATAAATCTATTATTAAAAGTTTGTACATAAAAAAGAATCCATTTCATTTAAGGTTGAAGTTAATAGCTCTTTTGAATGCTTTCTTGTAAGACTAGTTCTCAAAAATGACTCTTGCCTTAATAAGCCTACTTAATGTTTTGATATTACTGCTATTCACTATACCAAAATAAATATAAATGAATTATATGAATAAATAAATAAATACAGAATTTTTAATACAGCCACATCACCAAATATCCCTACCTCAGCATGTGTGACAGTTCAGAAAAGGTGCCTCCACGGACATCACATCCCTGTTTGTATAGCAGGAAAGGCTACTGCAAAGTCTCTTCTTCCCCAGCAGCTGATTACTCTATATAACATGGAAGAGAAGCCTTATGAGTCTTGTACCTTTCTGAGCTTTGTGGATCTTGTAAATTTCATGAGGTTCCTGAGCCTTATGAGTCTTCCTCTGCCCTCCAGAAAGAAGATTTCAGTTCAGAGAAAATTTATCTATAGCAGAATACAGTCCTTACATCAATCATCTTTCTCTTTTAGGACAGAACGTATTTATAAGTTGAAATTTTTCAATGATGTTTGTGATAGTGTCAATAAATAGAGATGAAACTTATTTCCATAAAACCCCACATGTTTTTCCTACAAATAGATGGTCCAAATCAGTTGTTTGTACAGTACTTGTAATTGTATATACAGTACTTGTAATTTCTTCCAGTTTTAAAGTATGATGTACTGTCAGCAGGGAAAAGAGTAGAGTCTAAAGGATGTAGAGAATGAATAAGCCACTAACAGAAATCTAAACAGCTCATATTAGAAACATTGGACTCAAGAACTACCACAGTAGACTTTTACTGCACTGGTCACTTCCTGGTGTCAGTATCTGGGCATTGAATGGAAATAACGTTTAGGACAACAAAATAAAACTGCTCTCTAGGGTCCTTTCTGCTCCTGCTCTAACCACACTGCACTCTATAGATCCAGCAAAACATGCCTAATATTTAATTTGTGATTATAATGATGTTCAAGACACCGGCTATCAATCCATCACGGAAAAGTTCTAACTGCTAGGTTGGCAGAGAATCCAGGATCACCTGTAACAAGCTGTCCAGGCTCCCAGGCTTTGTTTGAGACCAGTGCCTAAATTATTCTTTGTATAGAAAGACTGTTATGCTTATCAGCTTCAAACAAGAATCCAACCATTTGAAACACAAAGGACAATTTCAACTAGAACCCAATAGTGACTTACAACCAAGTAATCAAGTTTCTACAAGCTCTTCCTGGTTTCTTGTCCTTCCTTTGTGTTAGTAGTTCCAAAAATCTTCTGGTATTTAAGGTGATTCTCCCCATGGCAGTTGTCTGTACCTTAGTGAGTTTCTTACTGTCTCAACATCCCACTTTGCTTATGACAGTCAAACAGACTTAGAAGCTGTTTTTCCTAATAGCATGGGCTCCCCATAAGGCTCAAACTAGTTTTTCTGAGCTAGTTATTTCTTCCTTTCCAGCCCAGGAGCAAGTATGATAACAGTGGGTTCTTACTGATGACAAATTCCATGGAAATGTAACAAGCCCCTCCAAGAGTAAATATTTTTTTCACATGGAAAACATATCTTAACAGTAGATAAAAAAAAATCAAGGGGCTAAGGAGAAAAAACACAAGGCTCCAAGTCCTGACCTACCACTCTCAACATCAAAAGCAGCCAGAGATGCTTGTACTAATAATCCCAGGGCTAGAGAACTAGAGATAAGAGGAGCTTGGAGCTCACTTGTCAGCCAATCTAGTCAGTCAGTGACCTTCAGTTTTCATAAGAGACCCAGTCTCCAGATGTAATGAGAAGAGCCATTAAGAAAGACTCAACCTCTTCCCTTCATATGTACCCCGCCCCCAGAGAGAGAGAGAGAAAGAGAGAGAGAGAGAGAGAGACAGAGAGACAGAGAGACAGAGAGACAGAGAGACAGAGAGACAGAGAGACAGAGAGAAACAGGCACTCACAAATACACGCAGAGAAAATATTAATGTGGTCTTATGCAAAATGAACAGAAAATAATGTTAAATCGATAAGCTTTCAATTCTGTTTTTTTTTCCTTCTAGATGAGTTAAATAAAATATAACCTTGATTCTGACCTTCTGGAAGCATTATAACCAATCATTTAAAAATATTTTTAACAACATTTTCATTAAGAAATATGAAGGATAATTGGTTAGCTTAACTGCCCGTGAAATTCTGTTCATTAAGATATTTCTTTAAAAATAGCAATAAGCGTTTCCATCTTCTTTTAGAATTCACTTTGCTCACTTGTGTCTGTTAAGTCCATGCAAGTGACTGACATATTTTTTAAAATTGTATTTTTTAACATTAAGGACACATGACTGAAAAGACAAAATGTGCCCTATGTTTGAAATAAGGCCTTCAACAAGGCTCTATCTGTGGGCTTGGTTCTGTAAAATACCATTCACTCCCAGGAATCTACAGTGTCCCTGGTAAGAAATGCAATTTTCTGTCTACATCTTCCTGCCTCAATGGACAGGCACAGTATCCAGGGAGCAGACCTCAGAGGCCTTCAGAACTGGGTGAACTTTCTATCTCATGACCTAATTACGAAGTTTCCTTCTCTAAACTCGAATCATTTTATTCTCATCTTCCCACTCTAGGCTGCATTTTTCTGCAGGTTTATCTTCATGAAAGTTGGCATCATTACAATTCCTATCTTTCCTGTCCTGCTCTCCTGAGAAACAGACTGGATTTCCACAGCACCACGCACTCTTATGAGGAAGGAAGAAGCAACAAACCCAGGCTGTTGACATACTAGGAAGTCTGGCTCTATTTTTGTCTAAAATTTTTGACCTTTGATAGAGTAATGGATATGAACTATGTAGGAGAGAACACTACAGGCTTGTAATGCGAGGAGCTGATTTCTGCAGAATAAAGGAGACTGCTTACAACTCATAGTTCTGCAAGCTGGCAAAGTGCAGCTTTGCACGTACAGTCAGTCTCTCTCTCTCTCTCTCTCTCTCTCTCTCTCTCTCTCTCTCTCTCTCTCTCTCT
>NW_021604639.1:9751138-9759227 GCF_004785775.1 Grammomys surdaster | reverse complement strand
TCTCTCTCTCTCTCTCTCTCTCTCTCTCTCTCTCTCTCTCTCTCTCTTTGTGTGTGTGTGTGTGTGTGTGTGTGTGTGTGTGTGCGCGCGCGCGCGCGTGTGTGTGTGTTGAAATTTAGTAGCAGTATTGTGGAAATATGGCAGGTAGATGATTACATTTTGAAAAACTAGGATACCAGAGCATGACAGCACTGACATTTGGGAAGAAGTGGCAAGAGGGTCGGGAGCTCAAGGCTAGCCTCAGCTAGACAACAAGTTTAAGCCCAGCTTGGGCAACACAACAATACTGTCTTACAAATAAAGGAAGAAAAGCAAGACAAGGCTGAGCACAAAGCAGAGCATGACACAATTCTGGAGAGGAAGTACTGGCTGGCTACTTTTAAGAAGGAGACTACTGGATACTCACTGAACAAGTTTCTTCTGAATTCTGGTCATAGTGAAGTCACTGTGTAGGAGCTACAGGGAATACAGGATAAAATAAATACAACACCATGAGATCATCCCCTCATGTGGTGGAATGAAGGAAGCATTTAAAAGAACTAAAGTGCGCACATAACAACAATTTGAGGAAGTCGACAATGCGTGTGGTAAGGATGGAATGTGCTAGCAAAACAGGGAAGTGCCAGTTCTTTTTCCACAGGCCAAAGCAAAGAGTCATACATACTAACATTCTAAAATCTAGGTCTCTGAATAGGGTATTAATAATTTAGTAATATAATTAAATCATGTTAATAGCTATTCATATAATCTTTTATTGGACAGTTCACTAAGTGTTTTGGTCACTTTTATTTTTCCTGACTAAGAATGTTAAAATTCATGAGTTTTAAATTCCCTCATAACATTATGAGTCCAAGATTCTAAGGTACTCTGAGCAATAATAATAGAAATAAAAGTAATTATCCCTGATCTAATTATGGTGTAATTAGGAAGCAGATGATGTTCGCAGGCTAATGGGCTGCTGCTGATTTCCCTACCTGCTGATCCTGGAGCCTGTAGGATGCACTCACAAATGGATTTTGCCTTTGAATTAGCACAGTGATTACTAGACATTGTTATTTTGTCCCCCACTGTCCGCTAAGTGGCATTCAATTAATCATATGAAATGCTGACTCATAGGTTATCAAAGTCTTCATTCAGATGAAATATGTCCATTCAAGTAAGATTCACAGAAATTCTTAATCAAATGCACACTAGAAGAATGGAGCTTATATGAAATCAAGAGCCCACTTGGCTTGGTCCAGTCCCTTAGAATTTCACATCCTTCACTGAAGATACTATAGCTATATTTACTTAGTACCCGTATCTTTATATTGATTTAATTAGAATAACATTGAGAGATCCATTGGATCCTGTCTGAAAACAAAATCTAACTCTAGAGATAAAGCAGTCTAATGTGTTACCTGAAGCTTTGAAGTAGATAAATTCAGTAACTAATTCTTTAATAACGACAATAGTATGTTACCAGCTCAAGTCTTCCAGAAATGTTAGAGTATATGGGGAACTCTCCATGATATTCCTTGTTGTGGACTGTGGCAGACACTTTCACAAAGTGTCCCAGGGCATGCTTGTCAGTGAAGTCATAAACTTGCTTATTTTTTTTAAAGTGGTTTTATACGTCATCTAGTCAAAGCATCGTGCCCCGTTAGTCCACTTTTTTTCTTTAGACTGGTAGTGCTCTCCTTTCTGGTTTCCTCTCTTGCTAAGGTGAGAAGGTAGGTGAGACCCTATTCCCTGTGTACAGAACATTCAACACGCTGGGTTGGACATTTCTAGCTGCTGCTGATGATACATCAAAGCTTACCTGGACCACTTCAATAAGCTTCCTGAGCATCAGCCTTCCTTTCCCCACTGTCATAAAGTGTTCTGTGGAGCAAATTGTTCTCTTGTAGTAGCAATAGATAACTGATTTTCCAAGCTTAGTTGAAAACCCTATATAGTCTATAAAAGACTCCACTGGAAGAAGTAAATGAGTTTCACGAAGGAAAACAAATTATGTATTTTTCTCAAGTTAAGACGATTCATTTAGAATAAACTTTTACATAATCATTACCTAAAAATATAGCTTTCATTTTTTTTTCCTTTTGCCACAAAAAGTAACCTTTATTTGTTCAAATTCTTAGAGATTAGTCATAGTTTCTTCTCATCCCATTATAACAAAATCTATCTTGGGGTATGCTTTCTCAGGGTCAATAGAATAAAGACAATGTGTTAGGCTTCTCATCCCATGGGAAAACAACCTCGGTCAGAAAATAATAACTTTCCTAGTCTGGGCCATAAGGAAAAACTATCTAGTTAAATAAAAAACGTCCAGAGCCATCTTGTAAATGTCCAGATCAATCATTTTTACCATGCCTTGGGTATTGAAAAATGCATGATCGTGGCTGACCCTGGATGTCTTGATCCTTTAAAATGCAATTTTCTTTATTGGTGAGCCAACATGCCATCTATCAGATATAGGAGTATCCATTCACACAGTAAAATTATTACCATATGATTTTGTTTACATACGTGGTTCAAATCTTTGAATAACAATATAGGATTGCAGATATTCAATTCTATTTAAAATTATAGCACCAACTAGTCTATTTATATAAATATGGCTTGGAGCATTTTGTGCCAATAGAAACCACAAGAGAAAGAATACAGGGCTATGGAGTGTAGTTCAGCGACTGAGTGATGCTCTAACATGTGAAGTTCATGGTTCAACTCTCAGTACCAATCAGTGGATATAGTTGTGGAGTTCTTCATTGGAAGACATTGAATTTAATGGTAAATAAAGCATTTAGTTGAGTATTTACTAACTGCTAGAAATGAGTTTTAATTACATTTGCTGCTTATATTAAAATTACAGAGACATTGTGCTGGGTTTTGTCCAGAACAACATACTACCTGTGTGTATGTATATAGAATAAAGATAATGTGTTAGGCCTTTTATCACATGAGAATATGACCACGGTCAGAAAATTGTAACTTTCCTAGTCTGGGCCTTAAGGAAAAACTACCTAGTCTGTGCGGGGACACAGAGTAAGGGTATTTTAGACAAACTGCTTGGATTCCTATCTTAGTGGTTGACAACTACAAGTTTAATGTATGTGTTTTGACCTAAAGCTATTATTGTTATTGTCTGAGTCAAGAAACTATAAAAGATTGGGTAGATCAGAAGAGTCAAGGCTGTTGTTATTTGTATATTATATGTATTCGAATAAAATGATTTTAAAAACTGAAAAAGAAAACTATACAGGGTCCAGGCCTGTTCTCAGCAGACTTGAGTTCAGCATCTTCAAATCTCAGATGCTTTCATTCACATGCCAAAGATACCTGCTTCAATTTTCAGCCCCAATGGCTTAGTTTTAAGTAATTGCTCCATGGCCTCATTATTTTTCAGCATCTCTCTTTTGGGTTTGGCATTGCTTTTGGTTACAGCAGCCAAACTGGCTTTCTTTCCCCTTTGCTGTTGGGAGTTCAACCATCTCTGTTACACCCCATGACTTAGGGCTATACAGTGGTGGATCTTCATGGTCATCCTCATAGAACTGAATATCTCTTAGAAAACAATTCTCCAGGCATAACTGTGATAGCCAGTTTGGAGTGAGCTGATTGAGGGTAGAAGGCTTCGCCCTACCAGGTGTTAAGGGATGCATATCCCTCAGGTTGAAGTTTTGAACTGAATAAAAAGAAAATGAGAAAAAAAAAGAAAATGGGGAATATCTCTCTCTGTTTCCTGACTAGAGATGCAATGCAACCAACTGCTCTTCTCACCATGCCAGGCAAACCATGATAAACTGCTTCTTCAAACCATGGACCAAAATAAACTCTTCCTTCTTAGGTTCCTTCTAACCAGATATTTGATCATGGCAATGAGAAAAGTAAATCCCAGACCACCTTTCTAAAGCAATCTCAGATACGAATATATAAAATATTCTGTTTTTTTTTTTAAACATTTAGGTTGAAAAAGTAAATTCCACATTTGTTTCAACTGGACCCTCAGTCATGATTTGTCTCATTTTACAAATGAAACATGCACAATGGAAAGAACTGAGAGTTTTCTATAACCATGGTAAGTGAGAGAGAAACTTCGGCCCCTAAGATTCTGACTCTGGTCTTTTAGAATGTTTGAAAGTATTATTTTGAGACTCTTAGAACCAACAGGAAAAGATGGTTGAGCAGGTAAAGGCTCTCACCACTAAGTCCAAGGACCTATGTTCCATCCCAAGAACATGATTAGAGAGAACTAATTCTTGCAAGTTGCCTTTTGACTTCTGTACATTTGACAAAAGCATGCACCTCTCCACCCACTAAATAAACAGATAAACTTTAACACACACATGCTTTATAGTGCATGATTAAACAATTGCATATAAAGTATAGAAATACTTTCATTGTGAATACAAATTACATTTTAATTGCTATCACCCCTTCCTTTAGCTAATAGACAATTTTAAAAAGATTATTAAGGCTGTGAGCCCATTCCTTCAACCACAGCACACTCAGTTACTAGAGTCCAACCCCCAGCATGTTGATTATATATTTAAAACTCTGACAGAATTATTTCATTCATATTTTAATATAAAAAGAATAATTTCAAGTATAAAAATGAGTTGGTTTATATTTTAACCACACTTCTCGTCCAACTATTTTTGAAACTTAATCTAATAGCTATGTCTGCCTTGAGACTTTATTAGTAAACTAGTTCATTTGTGTCTTGAAATTAGAACAGAAAACATCATCCGCTCAAGAGATTTATGACTCATTTTTAAAATATGATTTAAAAAGATTATATGGTTCTCAGGTAGTTAGCAGAACTGGAGATGTATGTTTTGTGAGTGTAATGGACACTGTAAGATGTCCCAAAACAATGAATAGCACATTCACCAACATTATGAGCACCCAAAAGCAGGCAGAAAGATAGCCACCCTGATTACCACTCCTCTTCCTCTTCTTCCTCCTCCTTTTCCTTCTTATTTTCCATATTTTGAGGATGGAGAGGTGATTTAAATTGCTTACTAATTTTTCACAGGACCAGAATTCAGTCCACAGCGTCCATGTCTGGTGAGCCACAACTGCCTATACCTCTAGCTCCATTTAATGTCTTCCTCTATCCTCCATAGGCATTCTCAGGCTACCCTCTATGTGAATGCACATACACACATACACACACACTCATCAATAAGATGAAAAATAAATAAAATAAATGTACTCTGATGAGCCACTGTGATAGACGAAGGATCTGTTGAAGCTGCTGGAGATATAATTTAGAAACCCCTTCTCATTCCCACCATGAGCCAAAGGCTCTACGTACCCACTGCCCCAACAAACACTGGTTGCTCCTCCTTCAATTTCCACCATCAATGCAAAAGCACCAAAGAACAGAAACCCCAAAATATTGCATTCTTGAAACCTGCCTCTGAAAACTACTTTTCCATGTATTTTTTTTCTGAAAACAAATATATATCGTTTAGTGTGCGCAAAAATCTCTAAACAATGAACACTGGGTCTATTTTGATACTGTATAATTATAATGCAGCCCAATATGTGAATCTGAAGCCAGCCAGACATTTCTTCCCAATAGTCAACAGCTATATGATTGCACATAAGTCCTGCTCCACAAAATGAAACCCACTTATGCCACCCATATGGGGGTTCAAGAACCTATAGCTAAACTTCATAGTCAAAGGTCCTAGGGGAGAAGCTACTGCTAATACTTTGCTAAATGGCCACACTGTTACACTGACTCCCAATAAATTCTATCATTGCATCTCTCAAACATCACCAGAGATGTTCGTTTCTTCAGTGTGTGCTGATTAATTTAGGACCCATGGCTGTCAAGTGTGAAGAATGTAGAGGTTCAGATTGCTCACCCATTCACAACTGTGATATCTATGTCACATTTCATACTAAAAAGGCTCAGGAATCACTGAGGACAAAGGGATAAGAAATGGAAGGTCTCTAGAGATAGTAGACTAGAAAACCATGCTTTCTGGTCACAGCAGCTGTGACCACATGCACAAGACTTGCACAAGCTCAAGCCAGACAACAATCCCAGCAGGATGGGGGAGGGGTTCATGAAATTTCACTCCTGCTGAGAATGTGCTGGCAACTGGGGGGATCTTGGAAAAGAGAGAAAGACAACTTTCTTTAAGGGTGTGGTAGGGAGCGGCAGTCAGCCATGTTCTGGTGGATGCCAATATATTCAAGAGTTATGAACAGCACAAATGGAATCTGGTTTGTTTTGTTTGTTGGTTTTTAGTTTTGGATCTTTCTTAAGGACACAATGTTGGCTGGATAAGAAAGTGGAGACAGATCTTGGAGGTGTTGGAAGGCTTAAATATGATCAAAATACATTGTATGAAGTTATCAGAATTCATTTTTACAAGGAAGAAAAGGAAACAAATTGTATTGCATAGACAGAAAGCAAAAAAAATGTTTCACTTGCATATTGCAAAGCACTCAAAGGAAAACATTCATTCTAATTTCAACCATGCAGTTAAGATTTCTTCATACATATTGTTTCAGTCACTACAGATTTACCCTCAGATCTGGGTCAAGATTTTCCTGCAAAGATTTGTTTTGGTTCAGTTTTATTTTTCTATATCCTGATAATCTTTATCCAAGTAAAAAATGACAATGATATTGTTTACATCTCTTCATAGCATGAAAGTGTGGAGATTCTTTTAAGGAATTTTGAAGAGATATTTAAGAAATTTTGAAAAAATTGAAATATGATTAATATTTGGCCAATTTACTGTATACTAATATTTCAATATGTCATATATATAATATATCAAAATATGTATAATTTGTATAAACAAAATTTATATAATTACATGTATAATTTTTGTTGACATAAGTTTGTAGCATAGGACCAAGACAATAATTTCTCACTGGGTAGAGAAAAGATCTTTGTGGTGAGAGTGAACTTGAGAGGAGATAGGGAAGGAGTGGGGAGGTAAGTAAATATGATCAAAATACAGGGTATGAAATGATGTAACACTTAATAAAATATTATATTTATTAATATGCAACCTGTGAAGTATTAGAATCTACCAGGTGAACCAGATATGGTGGTAAATGTTCATAATCCCACCCCCTCAGGAGGCTGAGGTAGAAAGATTATGAGCTTTGACATAAACCTAGGTTACATAGTGTTTACGTGGTTACCTATGGTTACATGAGAAGAGTCTGCCTCAAAAGAATGAAAGGGGAGGAAAAGGGTAGGGAGGTAGGAAATAAGGGAGGTAGTAGGTGACTTTCTTCCCTCAGTAGAGAGAAAGAGGAAATGTGTTATTTCTCTTAGCAGAGCAGTTTTGGACTGGCTATTATCTCACAGGTTCTTAACTTTCTCTACCCAATACCGCTTAACTAAACAACTCATTTTTAATTGATTTACTAATCTTTTGCTGGTTTCTTTTTTCCTTGGTTAGATGTTTATCTCTAGCATTTCTGAAAGCCTGAAACTGAGCTACAAATCACAGAAGTTTACTTTAGTGTCTGTGATCTATGAGATTGGGTTGACCCTGTTGAACCACCTCCCTTTTTAATAGAATTTAAATAATTCTTTAGCAAAACATACACACTGCTCAAGACTGTGGCCCTATTTCATGTAATTGTCACTACTATAAAGTAAGGGACTCCCTCTTACCTGGCTTAGCCTTACCTTATAAACAATGGATTATAACAGTTACCTTTCACTATAGACACCTCCTTCAACTTTTAAGAAAGAATTGCCATATTCACTATTCATAGCTTTTACTTCAGGATCGAGGAAAAATAATTCATTCTTATTGTTGACTTTTAAAGATCTCCTTTGCCATACACTGAGCAAAGCTCTTTTCCTGCTTCCTTACTGTTTGTATATGTTACTTTCATTCACTGAACAACTGTACAGAATTATAATTGCAGAAATGATTAATGCAGTGAAATCCTATAACTTGAAGGGGAATTGATGCTAATCATTAATTTATATGATCTTGTTTATCCTTATGATTGATTCAGTATAAATCATGGACTTAGGGATTTAGGGATTTTCCTTTTCAAACTTTTATATGTTCTATTAGCTGAGTAATATATATATATATATATATATATATAT
>NW_021604639.1:9736259-9746138 GCF_004785775.1 Grammomys surdaster | reverse complement strand
CCCTCTCCCTCTCCCTTTTTCCTCATCTGTGTATGTGTCTCTCTCTACCACCTCATCTCTCTGTCTGTCTCTGTGTGTCCCTCCTTCCCTCCCTCTTCTCTCTCTGTGTCTTTATCTGTCTCTCTCCCTTTCTGTGTGTCTTTGTCTGTTTCTCTGTCTCTCTGTGTGTCTCTCACTCACTCACACCTTCCTCTCCCCACTCCCGAATTCTTGACTGAGAATGAAATGTGAGCAGCCGCCTTACATTTCCACTACCACGCTTTTCCTGCTATGGTGGACTGTACCCCATAAAACTGTGAGCTACAGTGTGGACTCTTCTTTCCCCAAGGTGATCTCATCAAATATTTTAACACTTCAACATGAAGTGTAAAATAAGATATAAGCACATATGAGCAAAATATGTGTTGTCTCATATGCAGGGATAGGTAGTATCTTAAAACTCTGTTAACAAAAACCGTGGAGTTGTTCTGAGCACTGAGGAGTGCAACCCTTAATCTAGCACCTGCCATACAGAATTCACTCAGTAGGTGGTCATTATCACTATGGACTGTGGCTTGCCTTCCATTAATTTACACACAGATTTGAAGAATCATGTGTCAGTCAAAAGTGAAGCTTAGAAAATATGTTTAATATAAAGGAATTGAATGGGCAGTACAGATAGAACACAAACCCCAGGATTTGGTTTTAGAATAAGTGATTTATCAAATTCCCTGAAGCAAACTGCAGGAGACATTCTGCTTTGTTGGTAAAATCTCATTATCAATGCACAGACAGTAATCATGGTGAAATATTGCAGGGACTAAGGGCCATGCGGAACACATTGCCAGAAATAAAGGAAATGAGAAAGGAATCTTCTGACCACATAAAATGTAGGAAGATATTTTATGCTTTAGAAGATGCAAACTATAAACCTACTTCTTGATTCTCTTAATCACTATGGAAACCATGGTGTACTGCTATGGGTATTTTGGTTTTGCTCTTTGGTGATATAAAAAGATGATAATGATGAGAGATATAGTATAACATTACATACTATAGCTCTATATAAAGAATATATATATAGTATATAAGTATTACATACTATACATACTATTATATATACTATTAGAGTATATGTATATAGAGCTATATCATAAGTTACGTACTATATACTATATATAATATATAGTATATATTATATATTTTAAGTATTATATACTATATATTATATAAGGGAGATAAGGGGACTGGATGCCATATGTCACTAAATTTCCCATTCTCACTGGCTTAGGTCAAAGCATCTTGGAACGAAAGGCATTATACTAGACAGGGCCATCCCCAAAGCTGCTGACAAAGTGGGTACTAACCAAACCCCCTAATCAGAAATGAGGCAAGTTTTTCAAATCTTTGTTCCCCCCACACGCCCCCAGATCAACATTTCTTATTGTAACTATGGTGAGATCATTGAGGAAAACAAATCAGAACAGCTTGATTTTGGAGTTTTACAAACTTTTTCTAACCAATGAGCACATTTATAAGATGAAAGCAATGTTTTCACGGTGGCATAGTTTCTTTCGAAAGAATTCCACCAGGGCTGGAGAGATGGATTGATCAGCGCCTACGGATTCATGGTCCTCTTACAGAGGACCCTATTTCTGTTCCCACCATCTAGGTCTAAAGGCTCACACCCACCTATGACTCCCAACTCCAGGCACCCAATGCCTCTGGCTTCTTAGACACCTGCACTCATGTGTATATATTCACAAATAGAGACAGATAGGCAGACATATAATTTTAAAAGAAAAGTAACCCATCAATGATGGCCCTTTTAGGAATAGGAATATTTTATTCCTTATTGTCGTATTTTAGAGACTGATTTAATTGGATGAATCACATATTAAAATTCCAAATAAGATCATCATTATGCATGGAATATTATTTTCTAATGCTTTCTGAACTAAATAAGACACAGAGGTAATTTAAAATTTTTACTTCCCCTTGTGTTCCAGGCATTCTTTAATTTTTCTGACACCTCTCCTGACACCTGGGAAGACAGAGATTTGATAAGCTAAAATGCCTCATTGCTCCCAAACTTTGAAATAGGGCCAAAATAAACTTGTCAAGGAGACCGAATGAGTGACTTGCCAGGGCCAGGCTATTATGGACACTCACAGAGCTCAGAACAGAATGAATTCCCAGCAGAAGAAGATGGGATAGGTATGAGTGGTGTCACAGTACTCTAGGTCAGGATTCAAACTTGTGACACATCAATGAATTTCCAAATATATGGCACCATGGACTAAAGAAAACAACATGCCCAAGTAACACTGTGTGTGACTTATCCTTCATTCTATTGACTGCTCCATTGTAGAAACATAAAGGAATGTTTAGGTGAGAACTACTATCAGCAATACAAACAGGCAAAGATATTCACCTGGATGTCAGATCTTCCTTGAAAAGTACGCTACACATGAAACCTGTGCTTTTCCCATTAGGATGTACAGCTTGGAAAGGTGTATCACATAGTCATAAAGTAAATGCCAGAAACAGAAACCGTACACAGTCAGAGGAGAGAGAAATCTAACGTGGTCATTCATCATAAATGCAGCTCTCAGAACATATTCCATTGGCTCAGCTTCAGAAAGGAGAATAGGATGCTGGGCCTTCTGGGGATCACACTTTAAGTCCTCTACCAAGCCTGTCTTGTAACTGGCTCATCTTGTTCCAGAAATGTTGCCATCTTCCTTTTTAAGGTCAACCTGGTCAGACTGCTGGGGCAGAAATTGCACTAGGACCGCAGGCACGAAAGCAAAAGATGAATGACCAGGCACCAGGAAGAGAAAACAGGGACAAAGGTGGTGTTGCGCCTGGGAGGCCCTTAGTGCAGTTAAGAGAGAGATGCCTCTCTGGCTGCTGGTACCTCCTGGTCATCTCTGTGCTCTGGGCCATGCAATGTTCTTTCCATGTACTGGGGGCTCAGGACTACATATTTTTTGAGAAGTATTAAGTCATTAACCTCCTTACAAGATATCTTCATAGGTTGCCCTGAGCTAAGTAAGGGTAAGTTTGGAGCCAAGTAGATAGAGGCAGAGAAAGAAATAGACTGCTATGTACATAAGGAAGATGACTCGAGAAGACTGTTTATTTGAGTGTGTGAGAGTGTGTGTGTTTGGGGACATTTATACAGTGTGTTTGTGTGTGTTTATACAGTGAGGGGGTACGGTGTACGTTACTGCAGTATGTGTATGTACGTTTGTGTGTTTTAGCACATTGGAGGGTGCAGTAGGGGGAAGAAGTGTCTGCTCTTACAGTGTGGGTGTTGGTGAAGTATATGTGAGGTACAATGTGTGTGTGTGTGTATTGGGAGACATTTATACAATCTGTATGTGTTGGTGCAATGAGGGGGTAATATGGATCTGTGTGTTGGTGCAGTGCATGTTGATAGAGTGAGGGAGTAAAGGGTAGGTTACTGCAAGTGTATATGTGTGGGGGGTTGTGTATATTGTTCAAAGTATGTGAAATGGTTCAGTGGGTGTATTGGTACAGTGTATGTGTAGGTGATTGTACACTGCTAGGGTTCAGTTTCTATGCATGTCTCTGTGTGTGTGTGTGTGTGTGTGTGTGTGTGTGTACTCCTGCAGTGTGTGAAGGTGAGTGCTGTCTATTTCCTCTTTGTGGCTGAAGCAGGACTGATGGAGAGAGAGTAGGAGGACAAAAGAGGGTACAGGAGGAAATTGTGGAAAAACCACAAGCAAGCCAATGCTAAGGAAGCTGAAGGAACTTTGAAATATGGACATAGTACAATGAAACTCACAGTAATCCCATATCTCTTGAGGAGAAACTCACAATGGTCCCATGTCTCTTGAGGTTGAGTCATAGGCTGTTTTATTGATATAGCGGATGAAAATGATGTATTATATTTGGAAATTGACAGTCATTTGGATATTAGCATGTAGAAAGCAATTACAGAGAAATTCAACATGCCATGCATCCATTGTGATTATGTCTTTGCCCTTGGTCTCAAGTCTGACTCCACATGCTTATCTTTTGCACCTCCACCTACTTGAGACCATGTCAACATACAAAACTGGCAAGCTAGCTCTGCCCTGTCAGCACATGACACTCCCCCTGGGGGTTTCTGTTCTACTCTGTGTGCTGTTTTGTCTTTGTTTACCTCTTTTTGTTTTTCATTTGTCTTCCTTGTTCTGCTATCCTGTCCACATAATTCCCACCTGCTCATCAGGTCTCAGAGACTCAGTTACACAAAGAACATAATCCAGACCACTGAGCTCTCTGAACAAGTGTCCTCCATGCCATCAGGTCTGAATATCAAAGCTTCTTCTCAGTGACATTTATTAACTGAATACCTAGATAATTACTTACATTGTATAATGTTTTCTCTGCAATGCTACTACCTGACTATGATGATTATGTCTATCCATGTGTTAGTGTGTGTGAGACAGACAAGAGCAGGAGAAGAAAAGGAAGAAGAAAGAAAAAAGAGAGGTAGGAAAGAGAAAAAAGAAGAGAAGGAAGGAAAAGAGGAGAGGGGCGGTGAGGGGAAGAGGAGAGGAAGCAGTTTCTTCCTCATTCTCAAATGTTCATGTACCTACCTGTCCTGATTGGGACTATTCACTATATTTAGCATTTCCTCTTTCTCTTAAATCTTGTGGCCATGTTAGGCACGTGTCTGAAGGTGCTTCCATTCACTTCTCCTTTTACTTTTAACTGAGCAGAACACTCAAGGGCTTTCCAGATGAAGTCATTAGCTTCCTTATAAGACATCATGATGGGTTACCTTGCTGCTGAACAGACAAGAAGGGTAATTTGGAGCCAAGTAGATAGAGACAGAGAAAGAAATGAGACTGCTATGTACCTAAGGAAAATGAGTGGAGAAGGCTGTGTGTGGTTGAGTGTTTGTGTGTGTGTGTGTTCATTCATAGCAACAAACTGAAGACAGGGACAGCTTCCTGAAGGAAAGTGTAGGTCAGTTATAGTTTTTTGTTTTTTGGTTTTTTTTTTGAAGGAAGAAAAATTGACACAGTGATTTCAGTAGATAGTATGGGAGCATGAATAGCGGTTAAGAGCAGTAGAGCTTGATGATCCAATATATTTTAATATATATATTCACCTTATATATACTCATACATGTGACAATGTATTCATCTTATATCTTCATCATATATATAGTCACCTTCAACAGATGACTAATTCAGATCTTGACTCCAATAAAACTCATTGGTTCACCAAGTTGAACCTTGGTGGTATCCATAATGGGCACCCTATCTGAGGTGAGTGGACATATGTGTGTCTCCCCAGGAAATATCTGTTAGACAACATTACTCTTTCTGTGTCTGTCCGGCAGCAAGGATTTTTGATTCACTAAATCCAAAGTATTCACTCTTTTTACTCTTAGGGGAGGAGCACAATTTGTAGGACTACTGAGACTTTTATGTGTGCAACCTGTCCATTGAAATACATTATTCATCCAGTGAGACCAGCACGTCTGTTGTTGTTTTTGATTTAACTTGCTAAGGTGTTCAACAGACAAGAGCAATCGATATCCATAAATGGATGTGTTGTTCAGAACTGAAGAGCTCTGATGTCTCAGTAGAGTGAGTACAACACTCACTTAGGTCAAGGCCTCACAGTAACAGATGATTGATGGGTAACGTGAGCTTACAATTTTTAACAATTCTAAAAGTCTGGCTAGATGCCTTAAAGATATGCCTTGAAGCTTTTCAGCTACAAAGGTTCAGATTATCATCATAAATCAAAAGTAGATAGGAATGAACAACTTATTTGATTGTTACTAAGCATTCTCCACTTTGACATGTTCTGGTAATTGACACAAGTCTGAATAGAAAACAAGGAATTACTCAGAAGATATTTAAACAGACCTTTGCCCACCAGTCTTCCATGCATCTTATGACATGCTTCCATGCCACTGAGTGAAAATCAAGCCCATCCTGTTACTTCATTTGTCCCCACAACCTGCTCATATGGCTGCCTGTCTCTAGACCCTATAGGACTGCTGATCACAAGGAGTCTCGAACTAGAAATCTATGACTTAGTGTAGACCTGTCTAGTTTCTTCAATTCTGGTGAATGATCTAACTTATGTTCTTTAAAACATCTTCCTTATCCACTGGTTGTCTTACCTCAAGATATCCCTGGCTCTTCACTCTTCTATCACCTGCCTTAGTCTTCATTGTATCCATCACTTGTTCTGGCTCTTCACTGTGACATCCTCTGCCTGGCTTCTCATTATGCCATCAACTGCCTCCTATCTAGTTAGCGCTTACCTATTCTCTGGCCCTCTAGAACAAAAGTAAAGCTATCATAAGTGTCTAGAACAAAAGTAAATCTATTATAAGGCCCTTACAGAAATCCTCATGTCATCGTTGTAAATTCTTAGTGTTATGATGAAACACAAGCTTCTCAGTTATCAGCTGCTGATATCCTGATCCTTGACTCCTATTTTCCCAAACATTAAGAAGCACCCAGATTCTTCCAAATCCTGTTTATGTCATGTATCTATTTGTATTTAGTACTTTTTCTAGTTCAAAGGCCATGGATCTACAACTTTGTTTGTGATTTTATGTGTTCACATGCCTGGGTTAAGGAAAGCCCAAATAGCTGGCAAGAAAAAAAAAGGTATTTCAGGTATTTGGGCTCTTAAATGTCATATTTATAGGGAAATTGCTATTTGAATTGGTTGGCTAAGTAAAAACTCTTACACATGTCAGTGAGGATTGTTAACTACATTAAAGTTCTAAGTATATCAAAAGGAAGAATCAAGGTGACCGATTGTACCCAACTCCTACCTACAGTGTCACATTGGCCCTCATGGCTTCAAAGCCTGTGGACCAAAACTGAACTACCTCACTTCTTCCTTAACTCATCAGAAAAAAACAAGTTGAGCCACATCTTAACTCCATTAACTGTTAACCAGTTCTTACCACAAATTTCACTTTACATGCTTTCTGTACATGACATTCTTAAGAACCCTTAAAGCAAGAAATACACTAATTTCTCTGTCAATATAACCATCTTGTGGAAAGCTTTTGCTAAAGTGTTAAACAAGTCTAATATTTTTGTGTTTGAGCAACATCTGTACATTAAACATTTCTCATAACAATTGCATTGAATTGTACTTTGACTCTTTGAAGGCACGGTCTTATCTTTTATACATAAAAGAGTCATGTTGTGAATTAAAAATGTGCTTCAGTTGCTGAATTACATTTAGTCATGTAACAGCAGAACATTTAGGGAAGAGTTAGAAGAAATGTCTAATCATAGGGCAATGATAAGACACTGATAAGGTATGCATGATGAGGCCCTGGGCTCAACCTTAAACCTAAAAATATATACACTACACAACATAGATATAGATAATAGGTGGGCAAATGGATGGATGTTTGGATGGATGGATGGATGGATAAATGATTGGTTGATGGATGAATAAATAGATAGTAGATAGATAGATAAATAAATAGATAGATAGATAGATAGATAGATAGATAGATAGATACGTTTATAAATTTATAAAGAGGGAGGGGCAGTAGGGAGGAGAGAGAGGACCATGTGCTCCAACTTTATAATGACAAAATAAGGGAGCTACAGCAAAACACTATTAAACTGCATTCTCTAACATATCTATACTTTTAACTATTAAATAACCCGATTTAAAGTTTTAATCATCCATTTGTCCAAATATTTCTGAAATTAAACCTGTAGGTGGTTCACATTTTCACTCAAGATTTTAAGAAAGGAAAATAGAAGAAAAATGTACAGACTCCTCAGACTTTAGAGTTAATCAAGAGTGCATTCTGAAAGTCACCATCCCTGCTGTTGTTACTGTATATCACATCCAAATGATGAGTGGCCCCACTGTACCAGATTCTGGCCTGTCACTTAACAGCACAGCAGAATGACCCTTTCAGTGTTCCAGGGCACTGTTTTCTAATCCACAGGGGAATTTGAAGTGCAAATTTCTCTGATGGTAGTCCCCATTATAGGTAGGGTAGCCTCTACTTCTCGAATCGGCCACTCACCAGACAAGTAAATTCCAGAGAATTTCTTCTCTAAGACTCAACAGGCCAAACAGCTCCAACATTCCAAGAGAATCCCATATGGAGATCGGGGGCTACAAAACAAAGCCTATCTATATAACTCAGGTTTTATAAGTGATTTCCTTTGTAAAAAATATTTATTCTTATGCAACTGAATAGATTCTAATGACTCTGAGTGTGTTCTGATTTGTTAAATATTATATAGCCATTTGGGATGCCAAGTCTAAGATAAAAAGATATTTCATGATAAAGTTTTGCTCACATCTAATTATCAATTAATGCAAACTTTAATGTTTTATGGATTCAGCATTACAAGAAACTAATCATGAGTGGTGATGCTAGATGTAGAAATAAAATAGTTGAAGTAAAATCTAAGCATATTAACAGGGTCTAATAACATAGTATCAGTTATTTACAGTGATCATGCAGTAGTCTCAGAGGCAGCTTTATGGATTTAAAACACATCCCTTGGATTTTTATGTCTGCACCATGATTTTGTACAAATTATGAAGCCCTGAGCAAGTTATTTAACTTCCCCATGTATCAGTGCTCTCATTCAAACAGTGGAGATAATTGTACCTGTTTCAGAAGACTGATGTTTCTTCACAATTAAGATATGATACATACAGCATTAAGAATCTTCAATAATTAGAGCCTCCAAAACAAAGTAGAACTGAAAATGAAATGTATTGGCCGATGGATGAGATGGGAATTGAGTTTGAAGAGATACTCTTTAAAAGAAATTGTGTGTGCACACGTGTGTGCATGCTATATGTCTACACATGTTCATGTCTATGAGTACACATGTACATATGACATAGAAGACATATGTAGATCAAAGGACAACTTTAGCCATTAGTTCTTGCCTTTTATTACATTTGAGGTAGTCTTTTGTATGAATATATGGCCTGAAAGCTTCCAGGGAAATTCTAGTTTCTATTCCTATCTTCCAGGAAGAGAACTGGGGTTACAGATGTAACATCCAGCTGTATTCATGTTATAGACATCTTCTTGATTGTACAGTGGCAAATACTGTGTGCAGAGAGCCATCTCCCCAGCTCATAGAAAATCTTGTCAGTATGGTAACCTTTTAATGAAGTAACATTTGTGGCTAACGTGATGTGATGTCAGAGACTATAATTAACTTGCTTGTTTCTTTACTGAGATTATAAGCATGACCCAGCACATTTGGCCAGCAAAAAGCATTTATGTAAAGTTTAGTTTCAATCCTCAGAATTGTCTGAATATATACTATCAATGTATTTAGACTGAGACTCTTAAATGTAGGTCATAATAAATGGATCGAGTAAAATTTGAATTCAAATTTGACAGTCTGGATAGAAATTTAAAAAATGTATGCTTATAAGAGGATAGAAAATAGAACAGCAGAAAACATGAAATTTGGGCATATTCAAGAAACTTGGGAACAGGGCCTGGCAAATGGCTCAGCAGGTACAAGCACTTGGAGCAAACACCAGAGGGCTGGAGTTCGATACCTGACGCCCATGACAAAAAGTCCAACGTAGTGGCATGTATCTGTCATTCCAGCATTCCTATAGAGAGTAGAGGCAAATACAAAAATATTGTCCAAAAATCCAAGAACTATGGCAGAAGTCTGGAGTATCCAGTACAATAAAAACAACATGAGAGACACTGCCTCAAGAGGAAGGAAATAACTAACTCCCAAATGGTGTCTTATGACCTCTACACTCATGCTTGGGGCATGTGCATGCACACACACACACACACACACACACACATACACACACACAGAGAGAGAAAGAGAGAGAGAGAGAGAGAGAGAGAGAGAGAGAGAGAGAGAGAGA
>NW_021604639.1:9692173-9736249 GCF_004785775.1 Grammomys surdaster | reverse complement strand
AGAGAGAGAGAGAGAGAGAGAGAGAGAGAGAGAGAGAGAGAGAGAGAAACAGTAGAGAGATAAGCCCATGTAAAGTCTTGGCAACTGGCACATGTTATATTACAGGGAACAAGAATATCTTTGGACTAAACTATGCACAGTTGAAAACAATGCAAAGAATGAAATGTTCTTTAACCCACTGACCAAGTGACATTTTCAAGATAAGCTCAAATATGGCATGCAGTGCTTGATGGGCAAAGAAGTTCAGTCTATAGAGTGACAATATATATTATGGTCCTTGCTCATAATTGTCATTCTCTATATAACCATTGGTCTCTTTTTTATTTCACCATCAGAGATTCTTTTGTGCCTTCTACACACATATCCCAGTCACAGCTTTTAATCTATCATTATCTGTCATTCTTTCCCATTTTTACATATGTCCATTGCACTATGAATTCCTTGATGTACACTAGATGATACTTTCTTATTTGGTGACTTACTACATTGCATTCAGGTACACTTGGTCCTGTGGGGGCTTGTTGCTCCAGTGAAGGGAGATTCTAGAGGGGTGAGGTGGGAGTGGGTTGGGGGTGGGGGAGAACCCTCTTAGAGGCAAAGAGAAACAAAATAATGTTGATTCAATTTTTAACTATTATTATTACCATCATCATAATTCTTGTGTGTGTGCTGAATGCCTTGTGTATCCAAGTGTATGCATGCCAAGGCATAAGTGTGGAGTTTGTAGGACATCTTGAGGGAATCTGTTCTCTCTGTCCTCCATGGGATCTAAGGATTCAACTTGTGTTGTCAGGCTTGACCACTAAATGCTTTTAACTGCCTAGGCAGCTTGTTGGCAATCTGTTCTAAATGGAGGTCATCATAGTCTTTTCTAATAAGTTATCCAGCAAGAGAGATGGCGAAAGGTGAGTGCACTGGGTGGAATCCATAGTAGAATATAGTGGGTTCTGTGTGCAGAATAAAGGGAAGTGAGGGATTTGGAATTTCTTGAAGATTTGGAGTTAAAGGCATGGCAGGGATGGGGTGCAGAGAAGGCAAAATATTGTCATTCTCTTTGCTCATTCACATCTTGTTACTTATTCTGTGTATTTTCCTTTGTCTGCACTAAACGTGTGCCATAGATGAGATGACTCAGTGAAGATGTCAAGCATGCAGCTGAAACACGATCTGCAGCTCAGGAAAGAAGTCTCCACTACAAACATAAACAGTTAGTCATCTTCATGAGGACTTTTCAGAGATACGCATTTGGATGAGGTTCCCCGGGAAGGCAGAGCTGTCAGAGAAGAAAAGGGGGTCGTGAACCTCTCTCTGACGTTCAGTTTGAAAAGACAAGAAAAAACAATAAAAGCAAAGTGGGCAAAGAATCCAGTGAAGCAGAAGAAAAATCCGGAAATAATGAGGGGTCTTAAAAGTAAATGTATGGTCAGCTGTCACAGAAGCCCCTCAACATCCAAATAAACTAACTAGAAATAACTGACAATGTGAACATTGAATTCAACAATAGGACACATTTTTATAAGAATATTTTTCCAAGGTACTATGACACAGAGGCCTGAGCAAGATCATGTTAAACTGCGCATGTGACTGAGAACAAAGCATGATGCCTTTGTTTGTCTACCATCTGTCTGTCTGTCTCTATCATCTATCTGTATTTGTCTAACATCTATCTGTTACCTATCATCTGTCTAGTTTCTATCTGTCATGTTTCTATCATCTGTCACCTATCGTCAATTATGTAATTTCTCTTTGTGTTTACAATTGTTAATAACAAATGCCATATTCTAGGTAAGCGAGAAACAAAACATGTCACAACACTTTACTACCTGAGCAACCTAAGTCCTATTCAGAGACTCCTTAGCTATATCTGTTTCTTGATGTTGTCCCCCTACCTTATCCTCCTAAATTGTTTCAGAGTTTCAGACCACAATATTAGGGTCTTCAATCCATTTGGAAATGATCTTTGTATAAATGGAGAGATGAGCATATGTTCATTCTTGTACATGTAGCTATCCATGTTTCCAAGCATCCTTTCTTAAAGAAGCTGTTTTTTCTTCCGTGTTTTTTTTTTTTTGATACTTTGTGAAAACTCACAGCTATGTGAGTGTACAGCTGTGTCCTCTTTTCGATCTTGTTTGTCTGCATGTCTGGTTTTGTGCCATTGCCATACCATTTCCATCACTGTGGTTCTGTAGTGTGAATTATTCTTCTTTTATCTTTTTAAAAATAATATGCAGGGCTGGACAAGTATTTTCATAGCTACCATAGTGAAGAGCTGCAAGTTGTTTTTCTTTGTGAATTCATTCCAGTATTTTATTCTTATTTCACAGGGTTTCCTGCTCTATCTGGGATCTTTTGTGTTCCCATGTTAAATTTATGATTGTTCTCTCCATTTCAAAAAGAACTACATTGAATCTACATATTGTTTTGGGTACAATACCTATGTTCACATTGATTCTTCCAACCCATAACTTTAGAACGTCTTTCCGTCTTGTGATGTCTTTATTTTGGTTTCTTTATGGTCAGTCACTGTGGAGTCACAGCTAGCAATGGCGTTTTCCCCAAAGAAGTCCTGGGATCATGCAGGGCTCCATTTGACAATATACTGGAACAGACCAAGAGGAATAAGCAAATTGGTTTTTATAACAAGCCTATTCTTGGCATGTGCTATGAACCTACTAATCCAGATCCATAATATATTCATAACATTGGTTAGATTTCCATAAAAGTTTCCTCCAGGGTAAACCACATTCAAGGCACAGAGCAATATTATCATATATTTTTCATCTCTGTGTCTCTGTCTGCACTAGTATTCATCCATCTGTCTAACAGTCCATCACATTCTTTAAAGATGCCTCAGGAGAGCTATTCATGAAGGAGGCTAATAGAGTACAATGGTATCTAGTTCCCTATTAGTCAAGTGTTGCTTAAAGGAGCTAATACATGCCCAAGTAATGATGCCTGATGAAGACTAACCATACCAGAAAACGACTAAGTTTTAGAACAGTAATAAAGAAGAGGATCCAAACCATGAGAATGAGAGAAACCTGTGTGCGAAAGCTTCATATGAAGAGAAGAGGGTTCTCCAATGGAGTGAGGGAAGGAGGGGCAGAAGCATAGCCATGTGAGGACCCAGGAAGTGAATAACAGTCCTTCTCCAAGATCCAATTCATGGACCAGGCAGATGAACAGCAAGAATACACTGCAGAGTTTAGTCAAGCCAATTCAAATCAAGCTGCAGGAACCAAAGAGTAAAAGTAACCCCCATTGTGATTCATTATTGAAAAGAAATATCATTCCAAGCCTTCAAGCTATGACTCTGCAGCAGTTCTACACACCAGGTGTACCCAGTATGGTGGGTTCTTGCTTTATGACGATGGGGTGAAAGTGGGGAAGAAGGGATGGGACACAGATTCCCAGCAGTATGGCAGCCCTGTGGGAGGGCTGATCTGCCTTCTTTTGATAAATTATAATCTATTCTTCTCTTAAAACACCTCAAAGGAGATAAGATGAAAGAGTATATGAAGTGCCACATCAGGAGCTCTTTATGATTTTCCTCTAAGAAAAGATGTGAAGCTTTAAAGAAGGACCAAAGCCATGACAAACAGGGTATGAAACTAAGAGGGGAAAAAATCAAACCTTTTAATAAGATTTAAGTAAAAATTATCTCTGAATAATTATTACTCTTTACAAAAGTTCCACTTTGCTCGATTAAGAAAGAAAATGTGATCAGGTTTATGCCCAGGGATCATGGTTGGATTATCTTGCCCTTACAAAGGTTACCCCTTGTAGCTCTACAACCCAGAAAGTAACCCTTGTAGAAATAAATTCATTGGAATTAGAGACAGGAATTAGAGAGACAGACAACCATAGACCATAACCTATCTGAGAGACATATCCTGCTGTGCCAATTAGGAGTTCTGGCTCAGGACACAGGGTTTTTTGGTTTTTTGTTTGTTTGTTTGTTTGTTTGTTTGTTTTGTTTTTGTTTTTGGTTTTTTTTTTCCATACAGCTCTGGACCATCCTTTCTCTGTAGATGACTGAATCTACTTCTCACTGGGGCACCTGATGTAAACAGTTTGACCTAGACAAATGAAACTCACCTAGGTCAAGGACATTTACTTGCATGATTCCTGCTTTCTGATATTATTGAGTTTTCTCCCTAAGCAACAAATACCAGGGTAGCCAGTGATACTGGGAGGATGGGTGAAAAATCAAGATAGGAGATGGGGGAAGGAGGGAATGTAAAGATGAGTTCCTAGAGACGTGTGAGACTACCACATGACAAATCACAAGTTCAGCTTCTGTCGTACCTTCACACTATAACAACTTTGGTTCTTTATTTCTTGTTAAATTCTATGTTAGATATTTTTATGACATATATATCATTAATTCCACAAACTTACTACCAACATATCTATCTCTTACATAGTCTTATTTTTATCACAGACAACTCTAGTTGATGGTGATGATAATGGTGATAGTGATGGTGTGTGTATAGGGGGTGCTTATGCATGTATGTATATGCATGTTTAGCCCAGAGTACAACATTGGTGTCATCTTCAACCTCTCCCTACTTTAGTTTCCGAGACAGTCTCTCTCTGAACTTAAAGGTCAGCCTTGTTGGTTGACTAGAAAACCTCTGGAATCTTTCTATTTCACTGAGCCACATCCTCACCCCTAGCCTCTCTGAGTCTTTATTTGGAAATCTTTAATTAGTTACCTGGAAAAATACCACACTAGATAGAAAATATTTTTCCTCCCCTAAAGGGGTGATTTATAAAAACCACAATCAACTACAAAGCTCCTCCGACAAACTAGTCAGTAAATAAATTGCAAATGGAAAGACTTTTTAATATAAAAGTCATTTGTATTTCTTTTTTATTTGATGTTTATTTAGTTTATATCCTTATCCCTGTCCTTCCTCCTGAATCTCCCTCCAACACTACCTCTCTCCATTTCCTTGACCCTTTGCTTCAGAAAGAGTGTGACGTACACATACCCAGGTATCCCTGACCCTGGCACATATAGTTTATGCAGGGCTAGGCACTTTTTCTTCTACTGAGGCCAGACAAGACAGCTGAGTTAGGGGAACGAGTTCCACAGATAGGCAACAACTTTAGAGATAGCCCCCACTCCCACTGTCTCGGACCCATATAAATCTGCACACTTGCTACATATGTACAAGGGACCTGGTTGCAGCCTGTGTATTCACTTTATTTGGTGGTTCACTCTCTGAAAGCCGCAAAGGTACAGGTTAGTTGACTCTGTTGGTCTTCCTATGGAGTTGCTATTCCCTTTAAGGCCCTCAATCCTTCCCCCAGCTCTTCTATAAGAGTCTCCAAGCTCTATCCAATGTTTGGCTGTGGGTCACTGCATTTGTCTGAGTCACCTGTTGGGTGGAGCCTCTCAGAGAACAACCATGCTAGGCTCCTGTCTGCAAGCATAATAAAATATCATCAATGATGTCAGAGATTAGTGCATGCCCATGGGATGAGTCTCTGGATGGACCAGTTAATGCTTGACCATTCCCGCAGTCTCTGTTCCATCCATAATCCCTGAATTTCTTATAGCCAAGATAAATTTTGAATTGAAAGTTGTGTTGGTGTGTTGGTGTCCCTATCATTCCACTGGGGTTCCTGCTGGCTATAGGAGGTGGCCTCTTCAGATTCTATATCCCCACTGCTACAAGTCTCAGCTAAAGTCACCTTCATTGATTCTTGGGAGTCTCCCCTATCCCAAATCCTTGACATATACTCAAGATCCCCCCTGCCTCCAACCCCTGCAAGAATCAGATTCTACTCATTTTCGTGGCCATCTGGCTATCTCCTCTGTCTCCCCCAACACCTAATCCCCCATCATCCCCCCTCCCACTCAGTTCTCTCTCTCTATCTGCTTCCTACAGCTATTTTATTCAACCTTTTAAGTGAGATTCAAACCTCCTTACTTTGGCCTTCTTTCTTGTTTAGCTTCTTTGGGTCTGTGAAGTATAGCATGGGTATCCTGTATTTTATGGCATATACCCACTTATAAGTGAGTTCATAGCATGCTTGTTCTTTTGGGTCTGGTTTGTGTCACTCAAGATGGTATTTTCAAGCTCCATCCATTTGTCTGCAAAATTCATAATGTCTTTGTTTTGATAACTGAATAGTATTCCATTGTGTATATGTACCTCATTTTCTTTGTCCATTCTTTAGTTCAGGGACTGAAAGTTATTTTCAGTTTTTAGATAATATGAATAAAGCTGCAATGAATATAGTTGAGCAAATATACCTCTAGTATGGCAAAGCATCTTTTGGGTATATGCCCATGTGTGGTATAGCTGGGTCTTGAGGTAGAACTAGTCACAGTTTTCTGCAAAACTGTCAAATTGACATCCAAAGTGGATGTACAAGTTTGTACTCCCACCAACAATGGAGGAATGTTCCACATCCTGATTAGGATGTGCCATCACTTGAATTTTTATCTTAGTCATCCTGACAGGTGTAAGATAGAATCTCAGAGTCATTTTGATTTGCATTTCCTTGATAACTAAGGACTTTGAACATTTCTTTAAGTGTTTCTTGGCCATTTGAGATTCCTCTGTTGAGAATTCTCTGTTTAGCTATGTAATCCATTTTTAATTGGGCTATTTGGGTTGTTGGTATCTAACTTCTTGAGTTCTTTATAGATTTTGGATATTAGCCCTCTGTCAAATGTAGGGTTAAGGAAGACCCTTTCCCAATCTTTAGGCTGCTGTTTTGTCCTATTGACAGTATCCTTTGCCTTACAGAAACTTTTCAGTCCCATGAGGTCCCATTTGTCAATTGTTGATGACAATTGGTCTGAGACATTGGTGTTCTGTTCAGGAATTTGTCTCCTGTACCAATGAGTTCAAGGCTATTTCCCATTTTCTATTCTATTAGATTTAGTGTATTTGGTTTTATGATGAGGTATTTGATCCACTTGAACCTGAGTTTTCTGTACGGTGATAGATATGGATCCCTTTTATTCTTCTACATCCAGTTAGACTAGCATCATTTTCTGAAGATGTTTCCTTTTTCCATTCTGTGTTTTTGCCTTCTTTGTCAACAGTCAAGTATCGATAGGTATGTGGGTTTATTTCAGGGTCTTCAGTTGCATTCCATTGATCAACCCCTCTGATCCTATACCAATGCCATGCAGTTTTTGTTACTATTGCTCTGTAGTACAGCTTGACATCAGGGATGGTGATACACCCAGACCTTTTATTTTATTGTCCAGAATTTTTTTAGCTATACTGGTTATGTTTGCTTGTTTTTCCATATTAAGGCGAGAATTATTCTGTCAAGGTAGGTAAGGAATTGTATGGAATTTTTGATGGGAATTGTCTTAAATCTGTAAATTGCTTTGAGTAAGTTGGCCATTTTCACTGTTAGTCTCACCAATCCATGAGCCTAAGAGATCTTTCCATCTTCTGATACATTCTTCAATTTATTTATTTTAATGTCAATATTCTGCCATTATGTATAGACCTTTTTTAATTATTTGTTTTATTGGATATTTTATTTACATTTCAGATGTTATCTCCTTTCCCCATTTTGCTCCCCCCACCCAGAAATCCCCTATCCCATCCCCACTCCTCCTGCTTCTATAAGGATATGCCCCACCATCCACTTACTCCTACCTCCCTGCCCTCGAATTCCCACACACTGAGGCATCCAGCCTTCACAGGACCAAAGGACCTCATCTCCCACCTATGCCCAACAAGGCCATCCTCCCGTACGTACACAGCTGGAGTCATGGGTCACCTCCCTAAGTGCTCCCAGGCTGGTGGTTTAGATCCTGGGAGCTCTGGTTGGTTGGTATTGTTGCTCTCCCCATGTGGCCACAAACCCTTTCAGCTCCTTCAGTCTTCTCTCTAACTCCTCCATTGGGAACCCCATGATCAGTTCAATGGTTAGCTGTGAGCATCCACCTATGTATATGGAAGCCTCTGGCAGACTTCTCAGGAGACATCTAGATCAGGCTCCAGTCACCATGTACTTCCTGGCATCCACATCAGTGTCTGCCTTTGGTGACTGCATATGGGATGGACACCCAGGTAGAGCAGTCTCTGGACATCACCTCCTTCAGTTTCTGTCCCACACTTTGTCCTATATTTGCTCCCATGAGTATTTTGTTACTTCTCCTAAGAAGAACCGAAGCACCCACACTTTGGTCTTCATTCTTGATGAGCTTCATGTGGTCTGTGAGTTGTATATTAGGTATGTGAGCTTTTGGGCTAACATCCACTTATGAGTGAGTCCATACCATGTGTGTTCTTTTGTGACTGGGTTACCTCACTCAGGATGATATTTTCTAGTTCCACCCATTTGCCTAAGAATTTCATGAACTCATTGTTTTTAATAGCTGAGTAGTACTCCATTGTATAAATGTACCACATTTTCTGTATCCATCCCTCTGTTGAGGGACATCTGTGTTCTTTCCAGCTTCTGGCAATTATAATTAAGACTGCTATGAACATAGTGGAGCATGTGTTCTTGTTATATGTTGGAGCATGTTTTGGGTATATGCCCAGGAGTGGTATAGCTGGGTCCTCAGGTAATGCTATACCCAATTTTCTGAGAAACCACCAGACTGATTTCCAGTGGTTGTACCAGCTTGCAACCCCACCAACAATGGAGGAATGTTCCTTTTTCTCCATATCCTTGACAGCATCTGCTCTCACCTGAGTTTTGATCTTAGGCATTCTGACTGGTGTGGGGTGAAATCTCAGGGTTGTTTTGATTTGCATTTCTCGATGACTAAGGATGTTGAACATTTCTTTAGGTGCTTCTTGGCCATTCAAGTTTCTTCAATTGAGAATTCTTTGTTTAGTTCTGTAACCCACTTTTAATAGAGTTATTTGGTTGTCTGGATTCTAATTTCTTGAGTTCTTTGTATATATTGAATATTAGCTCTCTATTGGATGTAGGATTTGTAAAGACCTTTTCTCAATCTGTTGGTTGCCATTTTGTCCTATTGTCAGTGTCCTTTGCCTTATAGAAGCTTGCAATTTTATGAGGTCCCATTTGTCAATTCTTGATCTTAGAGCATAAGCCATTGATGTTCTATTTAGGAGCGTTTCCCCTGTCTCCAAGCATTCAAGGTTATTCCCTACTTTCTCTTATATTAGTTTTAGTGTATCAGGTGTTATGTAAAGATCCTTTATCTACCTGGACTTGAGCTTTGTGCCAGGAGATAAGAATGGATCAATTTGCATTCTTCTACATGTTGCCCTCCAGTTGAACCAGCACCATTTTGTTGAAAATGCTGTCCTTTTTCCACTGGATGGTTTTAGCTCCTTTGTCAAAGATCAAGTGACCATAGGTGTGTGGGTTCATTACTGAGTCTTCAATTCTATTCCATTGATCTTCCTGCCTGACTCTGTACCAATAACATGGAGTTTTTAATCACTATTGCTCTGTAATACAGCTTTAGGTCAGGGATATTTTTTGTCTTATAGGGGATGGTGATTCCCCTATAAGTTCTTTTATTGTTGAGAATAGTTCTCGCTATCCTGGGTTTTTTGTTATTCCAAATGAATCTGCAAATTGTTCTTTCTAGCTCTATGAAGAATTCAGATGGAATTTTGATTGGGATTGCATTGAATCTGTAGATTGCTTTTGGCGAGATGGCCTTTTTTACTATATTAATCCTGTCAATCGATGAGCATGGGAGATCTTTCCATCCTCTGAGATATTCTTCAATTTCTTTCTTCAGAGACTTGAAGAAGTTCTTGTCATACAGATCTTTCACATGCTTGGTTAGATTCACACCAAGGTATTTTATATTATTTGTGATTATTGTGAAGAGTGTCTTTTCCCTAATTTCTTTCTCAGCCTGTTTGTCCTTTGAGTAGAAGAAGGCTACTGATTTGTTTGAGTTGATTTTATATCCAGCCACTTTGTTGAAGTTGTTTATCAGGCTTAGGAATTCTCTGGTTGATGCTTTGGGGTCACTTAAGTATCCTATCCTATCATTTGCAAATCGTGATATTTTGACTTTTTCCTTTCCTATTTGTATACCTTTGACTTCTTTTGGTTGTCTAATTGCTCTGGCTAACATTTTGAATACTATATTGAATAGGTAGTGAGAGAGTGGACAGCCTTCTTTAGTCCCTGATTTTAGTGGGACTGCTTGAAGTTTGTCTCCATTCAGTTTGATGTTGGCTACTGGCTTGCTGTATATTCCTTTTGCTATGTTTCGGTATGGACTTTGAATTCCTGATCTTTCCAGGACTTTTACTGTGAAGGGGTGTTATATTTTATCAAATGCTTTTTCAGCATCTAGTGAGATGATCATGTGTTTTTTTTCTTTGAGTTTGTTTATATAGTAGATTATGTTGATGGATTTCCTTATATTGAAACATTCCTGCATTTCTGGGATAAAGCCCACTTGATCATGATGGATGATTGTTTTGCTGTGCTCTTGGATTAGGTTTGGGAGAATTTTATTGAGTATTTTTGCATTGATATTCATAAAGGAGATTGGTCTGAAGTTCTCCTTCTTTGTTGTATCTTTGTGAGGTTCAGGTATGAGCGTAATTGTGGCTTTATAGAATGAATTTGGTAGTGTTCCTTCTGTTTCTATTTTGTGGAATAGTTTGAAGAGAAATGGTATTAGGTCTTCCTCGAAGGTCTGATAGAATTCTGTGCTAAAACCATCTGGTTCTGGGCTTTTTTTGGTGGAAAGACTCTTAATGACTGCTGTTATTTCTTTAGGAGTTATGGTACTGTTTAGACGATTTATCTGCTCCTGATTTAACTTTGGTACCTGGTATCTGTCTAGAAAGTTGTCTATTACACTCAGATTTTCCAGTTTTGTTAAGTATACACTTTTGTAGTAGGTAGGATATGATGATTTTTTGAATTTCTTCAGTTTCTGTTGTTATATCTCCCTTTTCAGTTCTGATTTTATTAATTTGTATACTGTCTCTCTGCCCTCTGGTTAGTCTGGCTAAGGGTTTATCCATCTTGTTGATTTTCTCAAAGAATCAGCTCCTGCTTTTGTTGATACTTTGTATAGTTCTTTTTATTTCTACTTGGTTGATTTCAGCCCTGAATTTGATTATTTCCTGCTCTCTACTCCACTTGGGTGTATTTGCTTCTTTTTGTTCTAGAGCTTTCAGGTATGCTGTCAAGTTGCTAGTATATGCTCTCTCCAGTTTCTTTTTGTAGACACTTAGAGCTGAGTTTTCCTGTTAGCACTGCTTTCATTGTGCCCCATTGAGTTGGAATTTTCCATCTATTATCCTTTGTAGGTTTGGATTTGTGAAAGATAGTGTGTGAAACTTGGTTTTGTCATGGAATATCTTAGTTTCAACTTTTGATTGAAAGTTGATTTTATTCGATATTAGAATGGCTACTCCAGCTTGTTTCTTGGGACCATTTGCTTGGAAAATTGTTTTGTAGCCTTTTACTCTGAGGTAGTATCTATCTTTGTATCTGAGCTGCGTTTCCTATATGCAGCAAAATTCTGGGTTCTGTTTATGTATCGAGTCTGTTAGTCTATGTCTTTTTATTGGGGAATTGAGTCCGTTGATGTTAAGAGATATTAAGGAAAAATGATTGTTGCTTCCTGTTACTTTTGTTATTAGAGGTGGAATTATGTTTGTATAGCTATCTTCTTTTGGATTTGTTGGAAGATTACTTTCTTGCTTTTTCTAGGTAGTAGTTTCCTTCCTTGTGTTGGAGCTTTCCCTCTATTATCATTTGTAGGGCTGGATTTTTGGAAAGATATTGGTTTTGTCATGGAATATCTTGGTTTCTCCATCTATAGTTATTGAGAGTTTTGCTGGATATAGTAGTTTGGGCTGGCATTTGTGTTCTCTTAGGGTCTGTATGATATCAGTCCAGAATCTTCTGGCTTTTATAGTCTCTGATGAGAAATCTGGTATAACTCTTATAGGTCTGCTTTTATATGTTACTTGATGTTTTTCCCTTACTGCTTTTAGTATTTTTTCTTTGTTTTGTGCATTTGATGTTTTGATTATTATGTGATTGGAGGAATTTGGAATTCTGTATGCTTCTTATATGGTCATGGGCATCTCTTTCTTAAGGTAAGGGCAGTTTTTCTCTATAATTTTTTTGAAGATATTTACTGGCCCTTTAAGTTGGCAATCTTCACTCTCATCTATACCTATTATTCTTAGTTTCGGTCTTCTCATTGTGTTTCCTCTTTAAAGGCTTCTACCTGTTTATCTGTGTTCTTTTGTATTTTCTTAAGGGAGTTATTTATGTCCTTCTTAAAGTCCTCTATCATTATCATGAGAAGGGAATTTAGATCTGAATCCTGCTTTTCCAGTGTGATGGGGTGTCCAAGACTTGCTATGGTGGGAGAACTAGGTTCTGATGATGCCAAGTAACCTTGGTTTCTGTTGCTTATGTTCTTCTGCTTGCCTTTCACCATCTGGTTATCTCTGGTGCTACCTGCATTCACTGTCTCTGACTAGAGCTTTCTTTCCTGTTACCTTGCTTTTGTCAGAACTCCTCCGAGTCCAGCTGTCTCTGTGATCCTGTGATCCTGAGATCATTGACTGAAGAGCTCCTGAGACTCAGACTGCCTCTGGGATCCTGAATTCCTATGTTTCTGGGCATGTTAGAGCTCCTGAGAATCCAGCTTCTTCACCTGCTCTGAGTGCAGGGGATTCTTCACTGTTCTGAGCACAGTGGTTCCTCTAGGATGGGTCACAATATGGTATCTTCATGGGAGCAGACCAACGAGGAGTCTGCCCCAGCAGAAAGTACAAAGTGATGGGTGGAAGGGGAATGGTATTCCGGAGGGCAGGGTTTGGGTGGGTTATGGATCTTGAGTGCCCCAGGTTCCCAGCTGCAGCTCTGGGGGATAGGGTTGTTGGGGAGTATTCTTACCTGCTACTCTGAGTACAGTGGTTCCTCTAAGATGGGTCAGGATATGGTGTCTTCATGGGAGCAGACCAACTAGGACTGTTCTTCAATTTCTGTCTTCAGTGATTTGAAGTTCTTGTCATATAGTTCCTTCACTTGTTTGGTTACAGTTACACCAAGATATTTTATATTATTCATGACTTTTAGAGTGTTGTTTCCCTAATTTCTTTCTCAGCCTGTTTATCATTTGGATAAAGGAAGACTACTGATGTTTTGTTTTTGTTTAGTTTGGTTTTCCTTCCTTTCTTTTTCTTTTTCTTTTTCTTTTTCTTTTTCTTTTTCTTTCTTCATTTTTTAAATTTTTTACCAAGCCACTCTACTGAAGCTGTTTATCAGCTGTAGGCGTTTTCTGATAGAATTTTTGGGGTTGTTTATGTATATAGCATCATATCATCTGCAAATAGTGATACTTTGACTTTGTCCTTGCCAATATGTATCCCCTGATCTCCTTTAGATGTTGTATTGTAGCTGGAACTTCAAGTATTTTACTGAAGAGATAGACAGAGTGGCCAGCCTTGTCTTTTCCCTGTATTTAATGAAATTGCTTTATGTCTCTCTGTAGTCAATCTGATGTTGGCTATTGGTTTGCTGTATATGGCTTTTATTATGTTTAGGTGTGTGACTTGGATCCCTTTTAATCCAAGGCTTTTAATATGAAAAGGTGTTAGATTTTGTAGAAGGCTTTTATTATCTAATGATATGATCATGAGATTTTTTTTTCTTTCAGTTTGTTTATATATGGTGGATTACGTTGATGGATTTTCTATATGGTGTTCTACAAGCTCCTTGTATGTTTATAGGTATCTCTTTCTTTAGGGTGAGAAAGTTTTCTTCTATGATTTTGTTGAAAATACTTTCTGGTCCTTGGAGCAGAGACTTCTCACTTTCTTCTAATATTATTAGTCTTAAGTTAGGTCTTTTCATGGTATCTCAGATTTCTGGATGTTTTGTGCCAGGAATTTTTTAAATTTAGCATTTTCTTTGACTGATATATAATTTTTTCTATTACATCTTCTATGCCTGGGATTCTCTCCTCCATGTCTTTTAGTCTCTTGGTGATGCTTACATTTGTTGTTCCTGTTCCTGTTCCTGTTCCTGTTCCTGTTCCTGTTCCTGTTCCTGCTCATCTGACCTGTAGTTCCGGAAGCATACAGGTTAGATTTTCTTTTACACCCATCTTCCCTGCCTACTGAGTCCTCTGGTGCACCCCCAGCTTTCGTGAGCTGCCTGCTATCCCTGGCATTCCTCAATTACTAGCACCTCTCTTCCCACTTTCATCAGACCTGTGGATCCAGTACCATACAGCCTAAGGGTACCTATCAGAGGCCTGATGCAAAGGATCATTGAGGTTAGCCCTTTCCAATACCTCCTACAACAGGAACATCCAGAGAATAAAGCCATCCAGATGGCTAAGGGTACTCGAATGAACACAATCAACAAAAACATGGCATATGAGACCTTCAGAGCATAGCTAACCTACTACAGCAAGCCCTGGATATTCCAATACAACCAAAGCAGGAGAAAATAACCTTAAATCCAATCTTATAAAGACAATAGAGGACTTTAAAGGTGAAATGAATAAATTTCTTCAAGAAATACAGAAAAATACAACCAAAAAGTTACAGGCCTTTAAAAAGAAAACAAATAAATCTCTTAAAGAAACACAGCAAAACACAATAGAGCAGGTGGAGGAAAAAAAATAAAACTGTTCAAGAACAGGAAATGGAAATCGAATAGATAAAGAAAACACAAACTGAGGGAATTCGGGAGATGGAAAACCTAGGAAACAGAATAGAAAGATAATTTTAATAAGTCCTTTCATATTCAGAAGTAGGTGGTACTCAAAAGATCAGTGAGATGTCTTTTAACATATGCTCACTTTTTAAAGCTACTTGTTATGTGAGAAATAAACTTAGCTTATTAGCAAAACATTAATCAAGAGCTAATAATAATCTTCAATTGTGTTGAACATCTAGTTATTAGCTTGATATGCCTCCTAGTATGACTGAAAATATAGGAGAAACACAGTGAACTACTTTCAGATTTAAAAAAGCCTGTTTGTGACATTTATTACTAGATAAAAAGATAAAATTTAATTAATTTTACCATGAAACAGGAGAACCATGCTCTGAGCCTTAGTTGCTGCTACTGTCACTGTCAAAAGAAAAAGAGCTAACCAGGATCATCTAGAATAAATCATTCTCGAGAGGCTTTTATGTCTTGTTCAACATAAAATTATTTCCTTGCCTTTTTAGTTGCCCCACTGGCCTTTGGTGTGATTTAACTACATCTTAATATGTATTAACTGGTATGATTATGAAGAAGTATGTGCAAAGAAAAAAGTTCTAAACAGATCCTTAAAATATTGACCATAGTTCTAGAATTTAAGAACTTAATGATAAAGACTGTTAATGTTGTTGAAGATACTTAACTAGGTCTTCAGTAAGGTGATCCCTTATTGAGTTATTTAGGCAATGCTGCTTTATTTCTTAGAATTGCAGCTACTGGTAATTTCTTACTAAAACAGGATTTCCTTGTTTTTCAGAAACCTACACACATCAAATACATACCACCAACCCCAGGCTATAATCAATTTGATGGTCAGAGGACAATTATAAAGGTGCTTTATTAGATTTTTTTCTTTCCTTTCTAGAATTTTTCTAATTTCTTTTTCCTTTTTCTCAAAAAGCAATGGGGGCTTGAAGGTCAGCCTGAGGAAAAAGAACATCAACTTTGTGGGCTGGGTTTTATTTTCTTTCTATTTCCTTTTTCTTTTGTGTTGTTCTTCTTGAAAATAGTCTTAGTAAACCTTTTGGATACCTTGCTTCTTATCAATGAAAGAAATTCTTCTATTGTTTCTTTGGAATTTCCCCTTCTGTTATACAATGAATCACTGAAATAGAACATCCTGAAAAGCTCAGAAACTCAGTCCTATGAATTCAGAGGGCTTGAGACCCGCTGGAGTAGCAAGTTGCTGCCTGATTCATGATTTACATTAGCTCTCCAGAGGAAGTGGCTCTGTTCATCACTAATTATACATTTCCTTCATATAATCTCAACTCCAAGAAGACCGAGCTTTGGTACTGTGTTCAATTAAAAGCAAGTCTGTGGTGAAAAGTCCCATTTGAAAGAGAAACATTATCAGTTTAGAAGAGTAGTCAACCTTAGCTTTTCCACCTTAAGGGCAAACCTCTCTCCCTAAGTGTCAAAGTGTGCTCTTGTCAACAAAACTATGCAATAAACCTAGATAGGAAATTGCTAGTCACAACAAACGTGCTGTCCAGTTTTCAACAAGAAAAAAAATTGATTTAATAATTAAAAAATAAAAGAGCAGAAATGGATTTCCTGTATTACAGCTATCAAGAACTTCATATATTCTACAAAAAGAAATTATGATACAGCTGTTAGCATAGAGATCATTTCCATTTTCTTTGATGAATTGCCTTGATCTGGCTGAGATTCTCTTGTTTAGGTTAGTTTTCAGAATTCAGAGGCATGAATAAATAGTCTTGGGTTTTATCATGTTACTTATCCAGGCCTATTTTCTCCATGAAATTTTAAGTTTTTAATTTATTTTAATTTTATTATATTTCCAGATAGAAAAGTTTATTTGAGAGTTTAGGATACTTTTTTTTTTATAGCCCTGACTTGCAGTGTATATGTATGATGTCCAATCAAATCCCAAGCAAAACAAGCACTTATTAAAATGATACCTGACCTAAAATCCCAAATCAAAGAAAATGTGGAATTTTACTTCACATTTATGCCTACTTTGTGGAAAGGTCCCTGGGAGAATACTAAGATTATTCTCAAGGACTGAGGGTTAAGCTTGACCCACAAGTATTTGTCTACCATGTTTAAAGTCCCGAGATGGAGATGGATTTTCTGCAGTAGACAAAAGAGAAAAAAGCTTTCCTCACAGCTACTTACTGAAGAGAAGGGCTGAGAGGAATACATGGGTAAGGAATATAGAAAATTGAATGGTAGAGAAAAGGCTCAGTTCTTAGTGTAGCTGACAAAGGACAATCGAGAATAGTTGTCGCAAGTCTTAGGCACTTCCCCAGAGTATGACTGACAATACAGAATTTACAACTGAATACAACTACTTGTACTTCAATTGGTCACCATCAAAAATGTTTATGGTTAAAATATTGACTATCTAATTTTGCTTTTACACATGGGCAGAAAACCAAGACGAGCCACGTTTTTCAAAAAAAAAAAGGCATTTAAAATATTTAATGTTCAAATATTGTTATTCACAAATTCTTTTCATGTAATCTCCAATTTATCATTTTATATTTTTCTTTGAGCCTCAGACAGTCTTTCTGGGGATGAGGAATCCAGAAAGACAATAACAAAATCCTTAAAAGTAAAAGTTATTTCAAACCAGACCAGTGGCAAGAAACTGTATGCATAAAAATGTCACATTTATTTGATCATTAGAGAAAGTGCTAAAAATATTATCCTCACCCTAACAAAATAATGAGAAGACATAAAATTCACTTGAACCTTTTAACCCTACCTAAGATCTGACACACATTGTCAAGCCAAGGGCAACCTAATGGTTTTTTGGAGCTTATAAAACTGTCAATGATCATGCAAAGTTTGTAGCTAATTTCTTAGTTACATATTAAAGACCAAACTGCCATTCCTTAGTGGAAGAGCAAGGGCATACATAACAAAGAAAAGAGATGTACTGGGCCAAGCAATAAAAGATATATGAGCTGCAGGTTGTTTAAAATAGTAATAAAGCCAACTAAAAGCCAGACTATTTTAACTTCTCTTTGTGCTGGCAATATTATCCACTTTGAGGACTGAAGAAACCTCCTCCTGTGAGAGACACTTGCTTTACTTTAACTAACCTACCTTCTATCCATTTTCTAGACCTAATGTTTGGGCAAACAAAAACCATCATTAGAAAAGGGGAACCCTTTTATGCCACACTTTCTAATATAATCATTTGAAAGGGGGGAAAAAAAGAAAAGGGAAACCCAAAGTTTGGTTTCTCTTTTCAGTTTCTCTCATAATATCCCACTGAGACTCATCAGTTATCTTCATAAAGGCAAAAATAAATAAATAAATAAATAAATAAATAAATAAATAAATAAATATCTCAGTTCAAGTGAACAAATAAAAGCTAATACTGAGTCATGGTTCTCCAGCGTATTGATTATGCTGCCCCTGTACTGCGAGCTTGAGGAATATACTGTCTACAGAACTGAAACCAAAATGTAAGCTTGTATCAAAATAATTCAAAGCAAAAAAGCATAATAAGTAATTAAAGGTGGTAAATACTTAAGGGACAAGCTTTTAATGGACTATTCAAAATGATATCACATTTTTTTAAAGTTTATTACTAAAACTAACTTCTGGCAGACTTTAATCACAAAAATGAAGAGAAAAAAATGATTTCCATGGCAACATTGTTGAATCCAATTACTTAACGTAGATAGTTAACACAGGGATGTTATTTTTGTAGTTGGTCTTCCGTTGTTAAATCTGTAAAGCCACACACAGCCTTGCAGTGTAGAAAACAAAATCTGCCATGTTCCAGACATGCTATTGTGTACGAAATGAGAAAACAGGTGAAGAAGACCAAATCAAGGAGAAGGCCATTTCAGATCAGACTCTACAGAGAACATAAATGGAATGTTCCATTTGTGGGGCTCCTTATACCACTGCTGTTCATCCTCTTAGGAATGCAGTCAGAAATCTAGGTGTAAAGCTTCATGAGCTTGGCATACCCTGTAGGAACACATATATAAAAACTCTTGGTGATATACTGCTATACCATAAATCAGAGTGTCACCCAACTTTCATGAAAGAAGCTTCTTCTTTCAGTAAATTTCTACTAACATAAAGACCCCCCCAACTGGGCAATGCACAGAGTATGAATGGCCTTGGAATACACAGTGCAAAATGGAATGTGTATGCAGGAAAGGAGGTAGACAGCTCCTAAGACTCATAGATGGTGATGAATAAAAAAGAGACAATGTGTTCCAGATACCATAGGACTGATACACATATGAACTCACAAAGAGTGTGACAGCACACATTAGACCTGCACAGCTTTAAATCTGACAAGATCCCAGCAGTGAAAAGAAGTAGACTAAGTCCCACACCTAAAAATTAAGTTATTTGTAAATGAGACCTACAAGAAAAGGAAAAATTAGTATTCTTCAATGGAGTCTCATTAAGTATATCAACCACACTCCATTGCAGGTATCATTTCCAGGAGCAGTTGGCCAACACAAACTGGACTTTATGGTTAGAGGGATGTTTTTCATTTTTGCTTTCTGGTTTTTTTTTTTTTTTGAGAGAGAGAGAAAGAGAGAGAAAAAGAGACAGACAGACAGACAGACAGACAGACAGACAGAGTCTGTGTGTGCATACAAGCTCTTAGTGTTATTTGTTTGGTATGTTTTTATCTGATTGAGTTTTATTTACTTTGACATTCATTTTGTTATCATTTTTGTTGGTTTTTGAGACACACAGAAAAATATGAAGTCACACGGGTAGAACAGTGGGAAGGATCTCTGAGGAGTTTGGGGAGGGAATATATAATCAAAGTATAGTACATTAAAACAATTAAGGATAAAATATTTTTATTTATTATTTGAAAATTTCATATATGTATACAATATTTCTTTGGGGCAAATTTTATTATAGGTATGAGAGAAGAGAACAGAATGAGGTATCTCAAAGAGTGTAGAGCAGAGAGAAAAAGGAGCAAATGATCATGGCAGGAGCTATCTCTTGGGAACAGAAAAAATAACAAGGAGAAATGAGAATAGTGGAGAGAATGAAATTATAAGGGAAAGAAAAAATAGCAAGAAAATCACATAGTGGAGAATAATGACAAGGACCACGGGTGAAGGTGAGCAATGTAAGGTACTTCCTCCTTTCATATATTCTACTACTTTTTTTCTTTCAATATCCTATTGATTCTTATTTGTACAGTCTACATGCACAGGTATGCAGGGTCATCCAATGAAGTATGGACAGCATATCTGTGACCACACTGGTGAAGAAATATAATTGTTTCTATGAAACAAACATCTCTGTGCCATTAAAAATCCCTTTCTTCCATGCATGGTATGTACTCACTTATAAGTGGATATTAGCCATAAAATAGAGATGCCATGTTATATTCTACAGACCAAAGAAGCTAAACTAGAAGGAAGGTCCAAGCAAGGAAGCTTCAATCTCACTTAGAAAGGGGGATAAAATAGTCATAAGAGGCAGTTGGAGGGAAACTGGGAAGTAGGAGGGGATGGGGACGGGCATGGAGGAGGGAGTCAGGATCAGGTGTGAAGAAGGACAAGAGAGATAGATGACAAGATGGCCATGAAAATGAATGGAAATCGGCAACTGACAGGAGTGAAGAGGTGGGGGATATCTCCAGGACAAGACAGAAACCTGGGATAAGAATCAATGTGGGGTGACCTTAACTGTGATTCACTACATTGCAGATATGGAACCTGAAAAGACTACCTCCTGTAGCCAGGCAGGAACCCCAATGGAATGATAGAGATGCGAACCTAGAGACATGAACCTATCTACAAATCTTTCAACTCAAATTTGGTCCTGTCAGCAAGTAATGCATGGACAGGGATGGAGCAGAGACTGAGGGAATGGCCAACCAATAACCAGCCCAACTGGAGACCAATCCCATGAGCAAGCACCAATCCCTAACACTATTAATGATACTCTGTTATACTTATGACAGGAGTCTAGCATGGCTGCCCTCTGAGAGGCTCCACCCAGCATTTGACTTAGACACATACAGACACCCACAGCCAAAGAGTGACTGGAGCTTGAGGACTCTTATGGAAGAATAGGAGGAAGGATTATGGGCCCCAGAGGGAATAGGAACTCCACAGTAGACCAACAGAATCAATTAACCTCGACCCTTGGGGGAATCCTAGAGTCTGAACCACCAACCAAAGAAAACACACAGGCTGCACCTGCTCTTCCCCACACATATGTAGTAGATGTGCAGACTGGCCTTCATCTGGGCCCTGAACAACTGGAATGGGAGCTTCCCAAAGCTGTTGCCTGTAAGAAGGATGTGTTCTTCTAGCTGGGCTGCTTTCTTTGGCCTCAGTGGGAGAGTAAAAACCTATCCTTGCAGAAACTTGACGTGCCAGGGTGGAGGGATACCCAGGGGTCCCCTACTCATTCAGAGGAGGAGAGAGGGGAATGGGGGAAGGATTGTGGGAGGAGGTGAGCTGGAGGGGTCAGTGAGCAGGATGTAAAGTGAGTCATTTAAAAAATTAAATAAAATAAAAAAGTAGAAAATCCCTTTTCTCTGTGCCATAGCATCATTCTTGTCTTTAAGAGAGAAGTAGGTCATCTCAAAATGCAAAAGAAGACATAAGTCATTGAGGATGTACCCTAATCCTTATTGCTATAGCAACGATACACACACACACACCACAACTACACCACCACCACCACCAACAACAACAACAACAACAAAAACAAGAATCAGCAAACCTTGGTCATTCATATCTCTCAATATCTTGGACTCAATTCTCCAGTAAAAGATTGCAGATGAACAGGATGGATGGGAAAATACAGTCAGTCTTTCTGCTATATCTAAGGTTTGCCAAGTCAGAGAGGGATGCTGATCTGGACCAGCTCAGGTTTTGTCCAATTGTCAACTCATTTTTAAAGTTTCTGCTAAAACACAATAAAAAAAATTCAAACAACAAAATAAAATTACTAGCCTCACCCTAACTAGAGGCCAATCCTTTAATCATTGACATAAAATTTGCCAACATAAAATGACTCTGTCAAATCGCTCTGAAGTTTTCTCAAAGGTCGGTAACATTTTCTATCTTAGCGTGTTCAGAGACAAGTAATAAAAAAAAAAATGTGCAAGCAACCTTAGTCTCATGGATCACACTTTCCTGACAGCTCTACTCTGCACTGTATCCTGGGATTTGAACAAAGACAAAGACATATAGGCAGAATTGTACTTTATGGAGGTGGATTCAAAAGTAGTTTGGATCTGTATCAAAGGAAGATTGATTTGTGGATCAATGAAAGCCTAAAAACAAGATAGTAAGAAAGCTTAGTTTTAATTGCCTGCAATAAAGCAGAAGAGTCTCTGGGACATAGAAGGCACTTACAAAAATGTACTGTAAGGGTGAAGAAATACACAAGCTGGCAGTAGCAGCTTACACTGGGAAAAACATGAAGATAGAATCTGGCTCTTGAGAGAAGACAGTTGGGAGGGATTACAATGCCTGACACAGTCCCACTGCAGAGGAGCAGAGTCACTAGTGTCATATAAAATAATAACGTAAAAATTAAGAATGTTCAGGAATTAAAAAACAAGTGTAACTGGGGAAAATGTAGGTTTCTGACTCCAAAAACAGTGAGTTATCAACTCAGTTGACAGACTATCTATGAGCCTTTGTTGATAGCAAGGTCAAAATTGAGATGAAGCTGCCAAACCTCAAATGTAATCCATTTTCTCAATAGACTAGTCATATCTCGATCAAAAACAGGAGTAAGTGATACCTCAAGCTACTCAATTCATGCTGTGCCATAGAACAAGAGGTTTGGAGAGATTTGTAAAAATGAAGCCAACTATTAGAGTATCAAAGTCAGTAAGCCTGGGCTAGGTCACTTCTTGTTTCATAGTGAGATGACTCTACGTCTTACAGTAAGTCAAGGATGACTTGGGTTATGAAATGCCTACTTGTTATTATAATGAAACAACCCATGAGTGAATAATGGACAATAATAATGATACTGCTTGCCACCTATAAAATAGAGAAGAGAGATAGTGGCATGTGCTGCCAGGCCATGTCTCATTTTGGAAAAACTTTTGATCTTCCAGGAATATAGCCCGCTCAAGGCTGATAGTGGAAGTCCCTCTGTTGTAACTGCTGTCATCCCAAGGAGGCACCTCACCCAAGGTGCATGTGCCTCTCCAGGGACCATTAAATCAGATAACTGATCCTAGAAAGCAAGCAATGAGCTAGATAGGCTGTGAGGCTAGCTCTGGCTTTCTCTGCAGGTATATTTCAAATTGGCTCAACCTCTGACCAAGACTAACACCTGACACATTACCTGTTTTATTCTTGATGAAACTCTGCAGAAAATGTTCCTTTCAGAATCTTCCCAAGAACTTCCCCTCTGAGACCTACTCTGTGCCAGAAGCTTGTTGCCCAATCTTCTCTATATAAATTCATAAATGAGCAGGGATTTTTTCCTCAGTACCAATATATTATACCATCATAAAAAGGGGTGAGGCACCTCAACGTTCACTGGAAACTGAGGTCTCCATGGGGATTTGAAACTCAGACAATTTGGCAGAGTTGGCTGTCTTTCCACCCTGTTACAGTAGAGGATAATCAGTCTTCAGGACTTGTTTGTTTTTAGAGTGTTTCTGAATTTTAGTCAACACAAAAATCAATTGTGGTTTCCAGAGAAATTTTGGATTAAAAAATTAGCTTTGTCACCAACTCAGAAAAAAAGGAGAAAAAAAATTCATTAGAACTGTAGGTCCTGGTGAAACAGTAGCTCTACCCCTTCCCTTGTGACTTAATTGATCTCTTATAAAATGCAGCTAACACGAATCAGGTTTCTCTGCAGGAGCTGAGCAACCAGAAAGTGTGAATAACGAAGCTCTATGATGTGGTGTATTATCCAATTCAGAGCCCATTACTTAGAAAGCAGAATGTTGCCATGGAAATAGGATAGGTTTCAGCTCCTTCTGAATGGGATTCCTCTCAGGGGCAAGGACTCATTGTCAAGCTGATTGAATTCTGTGTCTCAATTTTCTAACAAGGATAGTAGTATTGCCTGCTCCTTATTATCACTATAGATATTGAGTGATTTATTTGATAACCTTTCATTAGAGGAATTTAATATATGCCATTTTTAATCATTGACTCAAGTTTATGTAAAAATATAAAAAAGATCCATGCTTATTCATAGCAATGTCTGCTAAAAATACAAATTTCAAAGTTAGAATGTACTGTGATGATTTTTAGTGGTAACCTTGAAAGTCTAACCCAGCCAGAAAGCCATAGAAAGCAAATATACAAAAACTTCTCATAGCAAGGTTGTCTTTAAGCAATTAGCAGGAGACAAAATCAGGATACCCTTCCATAAGTGAGAACATGTATTTGAAGATGAGAAGCCTACTCTGGAGGGAGAGAAGCAACATGTCTAGTAAATAGCATTTGCTCCAGTTGGACCTTTATAGAAAACCTTAGACGTTTGGTCTTTGGCTCTGAGGGATTATTAATAATATATTACTAGCATAGATGTGCATGGGATAAAGAGAGAAGTACATTCATTTGTTAGGGGACAACAGGAAGTATGTGGAAGCTGGAAAAAAAACAAGATCAGCTGTAAATATACTGCGTCTTTTCAGGATTCTGTTGAGCAAAGGTACTGTTGCATTCCTTACGTGAAATAGAACCAAAATAAGTCTTCTCTTACAAACAACTATATATAGTTCCAAGTAGTTTATCTGATTGCCCAGAAGCTAATGTTTGATTTAATGACAAATGAGATAATAAATAAAGATAATAATAAATAAAGTTAATTTTCATCATATGTTTTCATTTCTTTTTAAATTATTTCTCGACATGCAGATTTTCCTTAGTCACAAATGTCAAAGGCATGCTTTTCAAACAAGTTTACATATATATACAAATTTGGTCATTGTTAAACCCAGTGTAAATCTAATGTCTTAGGAAAAGAAAACCTGCAAGGGGAAACTCAAGGTTAGTTTTTCAAACTGGAAATCAGATGCACTGGAGGAAAGTGATGTCTGTTAGGCCTCTATGGTATACCAGGATGCACTCAGACATGCAGTCATCATAGAAAAGTTTTGTTGAATACCAGATGGCTAGTATTCTTTTGGAGTTTGTCTAGGAGGAGATAATTCCCTTGTGAAATGAGGAGGTCTTCAGCCACATAGTGGAACAGGGCAGGGGTCTGAAGGCATCAAAAGATAGAAGAGACAAATACTTCAGACTTCTGCACCATACCTGATCAGCATTAGGAAAATTACTTCAGGCCAGACCAATGGCTCAGCGATTAAGAGCACTGGGTACTCTTGTAGAAGACTTGGGTTTGATTCTTAACACCTATTGGGTGGCTCACAACATTCTTTAACTCTAGCTCCAGAGCATCCAATGATCTTGTCTGGCTTCTATGGGTACCAGTGCATAAATTTGTTCGTGGGTAAAACATACAAGCACATAACATTAGAAAAAGAACAGAAGAAAAAAACTGAAAGAAAGGAAGATAGAATGAATGAAAGAAAGAAAGAGAAAAAGAAGAAAAGAAGTTGGCTCTTTAGAGAGAAAAAAATGAAGAACATTTCCTTATAGGGTTATCTGACTTCAAGTTGCTACCTTGTATAGTGCAGTATTTTTTAAATCAGAACAGTATCATAGTGATATGTAACAATACTTTTCCTCAGGAGACTCAACACATATTTACTCATCCCAGATAAAGAGCCCAGAAAGACCAATGTGAGGATACCACTGAAGTCCAACTTTGTGAACTAATGAGTTTTATTGGAGTTACTTAAAGGAATATGGGTGAGGGGTTGGTTACAGGAGCAGAAATCATTCAAGAACAGCTGAATCACCAAAGCCTGCTCCAGCATGGGTGATAGCTCACATAATATGGGAACTTGGAGGACACGGCACAGCCTGCAGGTAGTTCATCAGGTCAGAGAAGGTACTTTGCAAGAGACTCAGTTGATCTAAACCTCTTTGGAGTAATAATTTTGCTTGCTCCAGGTTTATCTTATCCAAGAATCTCTTTGCAGTTTAGGTTGTCTCAGAGAAATTCTCAGGAATCTTTACTGTATACTCTTTGGAGAGAGGCTTGATGAATCTAGTTAACTTCATGGACTTCCTGAAGCTATTTTGAATTGTTCACCTTCTGGGCTAAGAAGCATCCCTGCAGTATGGAATGTTTCAATCCTGGAGGAAACTTGCTTCACAAATCATGGGAAGTCAAAGAGGTAAAGGCTTTTGTGATATAAAGTCTAGGAATAACATGTACTCTTCTCAAAAGCAATTTGTGCTTTCTTCACACAAGAGTCAGTACACACTGATGTCTTTGTCCGTTTTGTGTTACTACAACAGAGCATTATAGGCTGGGTAAATTACATAGGAAGAAGAAATGTATTTATTACAGTTCTTGAGAGCAGGAAGTTCAAGAGCAAAAATGCACACATTGGTGTTCTCATGCTGAGTCATTGCACCACAGCAAGAGAATGAGTAAGAGAGTATAAGTCAGGAAGTCTGGAATTCCTAGCTTCTGGCTCTCTATACTGACATGATTCCAATCATGAGAATGGAGCTTCATGAACTCAACTTCTCCCATTATGAGATAGCTTCTCCAACCTCCCAGCACTATCCCATCAGGGATTAAGTTTGCAACACATGCCTTTAGAGAGACATACTCAAATCATAGCTCTAATGCAGAAAAAAAATAAAAAACTCAAAATTTCTGAGGAATGCATTCCAAATATTCTTACAATGCATTATAAGAAAATACTAACTGTACTGCTAAAACATCTTTTGTTCTAAAGTTAGAATGGATGAAATGCCTAATGAAAATATCTCTGCAAATGTGCCTTTTTTATACTCTTGTCTTGGGCTGTGTTTTTTATAGATTACACTTGGGAAAAAAACGTAAAGATCTGTAGCACTGATTATCCAATTCAGATCATAGAAAGATTTCATCTCAATATCCTTGACTTAGGGAGGAGCCTCCAAAATCAACTTCCAGTTTTGAGTCCAGAAAAAAGGTAGCTCAGTGGATGTTTGCTATCAAGCCTAAAACAACCTGGGATAAAATGGGTATAAGGTGAGAACCAACTTCTGCAAATTGTTTTCTGAGTTTCATATGTGTACCACATATAACACACACACACACACATGCACACACACACGCACATGTGTGCACACATACACATAAACCAATAAATAAATAAATGTAATAAAAATTGGAAATTCCTCTTTTCAACTCATTTGCGCTTTGTTATATACTTTATTAATTTTTCCCCTTGTGAGTAAATATCGACAATTCCTGAAAATAGCCTTAAGGTGAAGGATTATGGTGTCACAATTAGATTAGATTTTGAAACAAAATTGTTTCAGTGTTTTGGTTCATTTCGTGTACTTTAATTATATACTATGAACTGGTTCCATAAATGGTTGTCAGCTGCTTACACAGAGGTCAATTCCATGCCAAAATATGCTTCCATTTGTGTCTTTTTTAATCCTGTCTCCCTGGAGAGTGTAAGATGTAGTAAAATGAATGGTCCTTGGATTTGAACAGAGCAACCCCATATCAGTACAGCAACACACACACACACACACACACACCTTATTAAAAAAAAAGGTGTGTTTCCATCAGAAATCTTTGGTCCTCTTTCAGTAGTAGCCAGGATGATGTTTTATTCCTCAGTTTTCCAGGCTCTTGACTTTACTTTTCCCTAAAATTGTCCATTCACCACTTGCATCTAGTCCAAAGACAGATCTTTTGTAAGATGTGGTAAGCACAAAAGAACTGGCTGCTAAAGATGGAAAGAGAATTCTTACTACTGGAATGAGACACAGTTCCTTTTGTGATTCACTAAGAAGAACGATGATATATTTTTGGATGTTTTATTGTGGAACAAATCTGTTGCACTGCATCAAAAATTTTTCTTGAAGACTATACATCAGACAAACTATATCAAACAAGTAAAGAAACTTGATCTGCTTGTAGAAATCCTGTCTTGACCTAACACTTTTCATTTCCAGTGGGCATGGTTTTGATCATCAGCTAGACTCCTATGAAAAGGCCATGAAGGCTTATGTCCAGTGGTTTATAGAGTACTTTGTGTATGCAGAATTCTGAAAACATAATGTTTTGAGAAGTTTAACTATTCATTTTTACAGTTGGATATGAAAGTTTTTAAGCACAGATTAATCAAACTTCATATGCTTTTACGTCTTTGGACAGTATGCCTCAATATAGTGTGGCTAAAGAAATTTAAAACCAAAATCCTTTGTACATACTCTAATTTATAAAAGGATAAAGGCTAATTTGCAAAGTCACCAGTCTCCTCTAGTGGCAGAAATATACGTGAGGGCAAGCATGACTAATCTAGACTTCATAAATCCATTGTAAGTGTAATTCAAATTTACTATCTAGCTACTGAAAAAAACATGCCAGAACTTGCTGAGATGTTGACAGGAACTCCAGAGTAGAGTTGACTAGCTATTGGTAACAATTCAAATCATTTCCACTGATTACCAATCCCTGTATCATATCTTGGGACCAGGCTGAAATGTTTTGACCATAACTTACTTCAAAGCAGAGTGAAATGAATAAGCTGTGAATGTGTTCATGAATGGCTCTGTCATCATTGAGCTAGTATTTTAAAACTAAATGACAAATTGTCACAACTATTATTTTCCTCCAGAAAATAAGTGTGGTGTGAGAGACAAATAGAAACATTGCTTCAATATGCTGGATTCTACAGGTATCACCCAACCAGCTCCTCCCTTGTAGACCTGGGGTCTGAGTTAAGGTCCTACACCAAGGTAGAATGTGACAGTCTGTTGTCCAGAAGATCCCACCTGTATATAGTGAGGTAATCACTAATGTGCTTGCTTTAGTTTGGATGTTAACTGTCCTTCCCAGGCTCCTGTGATTGGTCACTGTGGAACCACTGACCACTGGACTATGAGGCCTGTCTGGTTAAAACACAGTGTTGGGAGGATCTTTCTTTCTATCCTACTTCCAATCCAGGCTAACTGGCTGCTGCCTGATCTGCCAAGATGTAACATACCATACAGAAGACTTTGACCACCACTCCTGTACCCCACAGAGTCACACTAGGCAAATAGTTCCTGAAACAGAAAGTTAAATAACTTCTTTTCCCTTAAGTAGCTTCTTTGTGATGTTTTGTCAGTCACCAAATAATAACTAATAGAGTCGTTATTTGTTTTCCACTATTTTGATACTATTCTCTTCTAAAATTAACCCCCAAAAATAGGAACACAAAGCTATCCCCGAGGATTCCTCCAGAAACAGCCGGTTTCTGCAGCCCATATTAATGTAAACATCTGATATTATGTGACTTTTGGGGGGTAGTATAAACACATTTATTCATCTCTGATAGGAAACCAACTACCTACCAAAGAAACAATTCCATCTAAGTCTATATAATTGGTGAGCTTCCTGGTGTATGGGTGACTCAAAGGCAGCTGTAACACTTTGAAGACCATCTCAGTGTGGGGTGACTTTTTAATCTCCTTAGCAATAAAGTGCTGATGCTTTTTATCTCTCCAAGATTGATCTGCTGCATCTTTTCTGGATCTCAGCTTCTTGACTCTCATGAGTTCCAAGAGATTCCAAGCATACGTGTTACAGTTAGCTTCCTGAATCTTGTGGGCATCCCATGTCCCCCAAAGAGAAAATGTTATAGAGTATAGTCATGAAGCTAGGGCAAGTTTTCAGGGTCTGATTGAATGAAGCAGAACTCATTCCTGAGACAAAGTCTTCCAATTTTGTATATAGTGTGGACAGACAAGAAGATTCTGTTTACCATGGCCACCAGCCATTTACTTCATGAAACTTGTCAGCTTGCCACTCAGCTCTCACTCTGAGGCTCAAAGTCAAGAAAGAAAGGAAGAACATAATCCTTAAAAATTGTATAAAATATAACAAGACATATCTTACATAGAAACAAATGCTGGTAATGAACAAACATCCATACTTGCCACAGTGCTCTTAATTTCAATAAACAAACTCAAAGGTGCAATTTGCTCCTACAAGTTGTTTGTATTATATTCCTAACTATATAGTGAAAAGATCATTTACTTCAGTGCCAGAAGTCACAATGCATTTTCCAGTAATAATTAATTGAAGTAGAACATAGACTCACACACACACACATAAACACACACACACACATATATATTCATATACATATATAGATATTCATACATACATGTGTAGGTAAATGAATGCTTGTTCATTTTCTGTTTCAAATAGTGGCATAAACCACAGAGGCACAGAATAAATATTATCTGACTCTGGAATTGATTTCCAGAGGGGATGAGAAGGATGCCTATCAAGGGTTTATAAGATACAGCTGTATATTTGAATAAATTGAATTAGAGTTTCTAATTTTAAGAATAATTGTAAAGATCTCTATAATTCCTGAGAACACATAATGCCTTAGAATAGTTTCCATAAATGAAAAACCATTAAGCCTTCGCTATAGACATACTAACAATTACCAAGGTCAGATTAAAACACCTCTCTTTGGACAACAAGAATGAGAAAAGGAGTGTTAATTGTCTCTATTATCCTTAACTTGGGACAAATTTGAAGCTGGATGGCTGAAAAAGAAAAATTAAATATTATAGAATTATCATACAGTCTATTTCAATTCAAGTAACAACAACAATCACTTTCTAAAGGCAAAAGTGTAAAATGAAGTGGGTTGGCCGAGCAATTAGAAGAGGATATTCCTGAGGGAGACAGGCATTCAGGCACACCAGGAGCCACTGCTGATGCCCTATGTCCCTGAGCAATTGACAGAAGGCATCTTTGTCTTCAGCTCTAAATTCATACCCTCAGAAATAAAATATGCTTCTAAAATTACTTAAAGACCTCTAGTAGAAAGGTGAAGAATTCCACTGACATCTTTATGCAGTCATATATTCAAGGAGTAAAGTCTATAGAGGGAAAAGGAGACGTTGCTTAGAAATAAATGGCTTTGAATACAACAGCAAATTAAATGTAAATTAATACTAAATGTAATCGCCTTATGTCAGACCTCCCTTAAAAAGCACTTCCCTATGTGCTTGAACTTGGAGTGCATACATTTATTGAGAGAACACAATTAAAGTCTAGAGGTAGGTGTGCATTCTTGTATTTATAAGTTATTTGTTTGAAATGTTTCAATATATGCACAGTGGAATAAGTTATGAAATGTGAAACTGTGGAAACCATGAGTGAGTTACATTCAAAGCACCTGAGGTCATATTTTAGAATTGATTCTTCTTTTCATTTTAAAGACCATAAAACAGAATCCTGGACTCGATCCCTAATGTGAATGAAATCATCAAAACTTCTCTGTTTAATAACTTGGTATTCAAGTCTCTTATATGTACTCTTTTCATGTAAAGAAATAATATGGTTTAAATTGAGTTTAATTAAAGAGTGTGCTGTGACATCTCTATTCTTGGGCATATTGTGCTCTCAAGGTCAATGTACATTTTACGTATTTGAATTTTTTTTCACTGTGGTAGTTTTGCGATAGACCTCCCAGGGCCCTAACATAAAAAAAGTGTGTTCTATGATTTCTCTCTGTCTCTGAGTTCTTAGACTCCTTCATCAACAGCTGATGACATAAGGGACACATTAGATTCTGACAGTAAAAAGTTATTGTCTGTTCTACTCCTCTCTTGAAAAGAAGTACATTCAGGTCACACAAGCAGATACTCCAAAAAGAAAAAGACAGGGCTCTCATCCATGACTATGTGCCAAGCAAACATGTACCAACATGGTGTCAATGCTAGTGTGGAGTTTGGGAAAGGTCCCCATGATCCTAGCAAATACCCTCAGTGGTGATAAGACTTTCCCACCAGGTCTTCCCTAGATTTTAAGCCAAGTACAAGGTAAACTGTCCTTCTTGCTTGAAGTCATTAAGATTAAGATAATTTGATAAACAAGATAAACAATTATATGTCACTAGAGAGACACAGAGCCTGGCTGTTGCTATAGTAGATAACTGAATTGTGAGACTATGACTTTGGAATGATACAGAGCCTTGAGAAAAATTTTAGTGGGATCATGCAGTTTGTCAATGTAGGTGTTAATGAAAACATGAAGGGTCTCCAGAACAATGTTAGCAGGAACCTCAGGTCTTATGGCAGCTTTCTTTGACAGATTATAGCTGTTAATGAAGTTGGAAGAAGATGAAGTCTGGTTCTGAAGGACTAGAAAGTTTAATATAAAGCTAGAAAGATGGCTGAGCAGTTAGGAGCTCCTCTTTCATAAGATCTGAGTTCAATTCCCACTCTCCAGGTTGGACAGATTACAGCTGCCTATAACTTCAGATCCTAGTGATCTGAAACCCTCTTTGTCCTCCATAGACACCAACACTATACACATACATACATACATACATACATACATACATACATACATACACACACACACACAAACACACATACACACAAGCACAGACATTCTTAATTTTAAAAATAAAATTAATCTAAAGAAAGTTATGCATGTGTTCTTCTACCTGAGATGATATAAAGCCTCTCATTTTGCTGATATAGCAATATATTCTAAACTCAATGAACCATACAATAAACTTATTTTCTCACAATTTAGGCTACAGAAACACAAGGGTCAGGTGTCAGTGTGATCCATTTTTGATGAGGTGATCACATGGCTGTGGATGTACGAGGGAAGAAAGGAACTTCTGGTTTTCTTACTTGTTATAATAATAGCAATCCTGTGAGTACTTAGCAAACAAAAAGAATTACAGATGAATTTCCCTTATGAACATAGATTCAAAATAAATATTTGCAAACTGAATTAAAGAATACATAGAAAGGATCATCCACCATGATCAAGTACGCTTCATCCCAGAGATCCAGAGATGGTTCAATATATGAAAATCAGTAAATGTAATCTACCATATAAACAAACTGAAAGAAAAAGAAGCACATGGTCATCTCATTAGATGCAGAAAAGGCTTTAAGAAAATCCAACACCCTTTTATGATAAAAGTCCTAGAGAGCTTAGGAATACAAAGACCATACCTAAACATAATAAAGGAAATTTACATTTAATCAACAACCAACAATAAATTAAATGGAAAGAAAGAAACTCAAATCGATTCCACTTGTATCAGTAACAAGACAAAGTTGTCTACTCTTTCTATAGGTATTCAATACACTTGAAGTTTTGGCTAAAGCAATACAACAACTGAAAGAGATAAAGGAGGTACAAATTGTAAAGGAAAAAGTCAAAGTATCATTATTTACAGATGATATGAAGGTATACATAAGTGACCCTAAAAATAATTCCACCAGAGAAATTCTACAGCTCATAAACACTTTCAGCAAAGTGGCTGGATACAAGAATGGCTTTAAAAAAAAATCAATAGCTCTCCTATATACAAATGGCAAATGGAGTGAGAAAGAAATCAAGGAAAGAATACTTTTCAAAATAGCCTCAAATAATATACAATATCATGAGGTAATTTTAACCAAGCAAGTGAAAGACTTCACGTTTTTTAAGAAAGAAAGAATATAAAAAGAATATATAAAAAGATTTAAAGACCTCCCATATTTATCAGTAGAATTAACAGAGTAAAAGTGGTCATCCTACCAAAAGCAATCTACAGATTTAATGCAATCCACATAAAACTCCTAATACAATTCTTTACAGACCTTGAAAGAACAATGCTCATCTTTGTGTAGGAAAAAAAGAGGGGATAGATAAAACAAGCCTAAACAATAAAAGAACTGCCATAAGTATCACCATCCCTGATTTCAAGTTGTAATACAGAGCTGTAGTAACAATAACTGCATTGTATTGGCACAAAAACAGACACCGTGATCAATGAAATCAAATTTGAAGATCAAAACATAAATCCAAATAAGAGTGGATATCTGATCTTTTTTTTTTCATAAATAACCCAAAAAAGACAGCATCTTCAACAAATGATGCTGGTCTAACTGGATGCCTGGATGTACAGGAACTCATATAGATTCATATCTATCACCTTGCACAAAGCACAAGTCAAGTGGATCAAAGACCTCAACATAAAACCAGATACACTGAACCCAATAGAAAACAAAGTGGAGAATAGCCTTGAACACAGGAGACAATTTTCTGAACAAAAGACCAATAGTGCAGGCACTAAGATGAAAATCTAATAAATGGGACCTGAAGTAATTAAAATTTTCTGTAGGCAAAGGTCACCATCAATTGGACAAAATATCAGACTACAGAATGGTAAAAAATATTATTACAAACTCCACATCTAGTAGAGAACTAATATCCAAAATATATAAAGAATGCAAGAAACAAAAGAATATATTTAAAAAAAATCCAATTTAAAAATGGGTAAGAGATCTAAACAGAGAATTTTCAGTAAAGGCATTGTAAAGATTGAGAAACACTTAAAGAAATTTCAACATTCTTGGCTACTCCAACATTGGAACAATCCTCTGTTGCTAGGGGGAGTGCAAGCTTGTACAACCACTAAGGAAATCAATATGGCAGTTCCTCAGATACTTGAGAACTGATCTACCTCAAGACCTTGGTATACCACTCTTGGGCTTACACCCAAAAGTTCCTTCCTATAAAATGGAGACTTGCTTAACTATGTTCATTGCAGCTGTATTCATATTGGAAAGAAACTGGAAACAATGTAGATGCCAGTCAACAGAAGAATAGACAAAGAAACTATGATACATTTGCACAATGTAATACTATTCAGCTGTTACAAAAAATAATAATAATGGCATCTTGTATTTTGTAGCAAATGAATGGACCTAATAAAAATCATTCTGAGTGAGGTAACCTAGACTGAGAAAGATAAATATGGTATGTATTCACTTATAAAGAGATATTAGCCATAAAGTAAATGATAACTAAGCTAAAATCCATAGACTCAAAGATGTTAGATAAAGAGGAGGAAATAGAATAGATTTTACAGGTGGACCGGAAGAGAGGAAATCAAGTTGAGGTGAGAGAGGGTGGAGAGGAAAAGTGCAGCAAGAGACAGCAGGAATGGCTTTTGGCATGATGGTATGGAAACTTCATGCTGTGGAAACTTCCTGGCATCTTTGAGGGTGACCCTAATGAATACTTCTAGTAATAAGGGATACAGAGTCTCAATTGGCCATCTCTTGTAGCCAGATGAGGCTTCCAGTAGTAGGACTAGATTACATCCAACTGAATTGGTGGCCAACACGGTCCCATGGAAATCCCCAAATAGCCCAGGCTGTGCACTAAGAGTAATGGTTACTCTCCACAAACTGACAGTGGGCCCCATTGCAAAGGACAATACCCATATGACTCATTAAACATGGAGAAGTTGAGCTGGTGCCTGCATGGACCCTCTACCCCTCTGTTCTCGTCTCTCTGCAGGAAGGTACTTTGCAGTACTGAAAAGACTAATGTAGATAGCAACCTAGCCACAAAACCTTTGACTGACAATCTGTCCTGCCTACAATATATGCAAAGGCAACAGAGGCACAAACCTTGTGAGAGTAGCCAATGTCTGATTTGACCCAAGGTCTGTTTCCCAAGAAAGACTCATACCTGACACTGCTTAGGTAGGCAAGAACCAGAGATTAGATAGCACAGCGACCTAGAGTATAATCAAACCCTAACAGTCTTTAGAAATATTAATAAAATAATTCCTAATTATATTCTGCTATATTCAATAGATCAGTGCCTAATCCATTTATCATAAGAGAGGCTTCTCCCAGCAGCCGATGGGAACAGATGCAGAGTCCCACAGACAGACGATACAAAAAGAGAGTCTAAATTGGAGATCTCCACTGAATCCCTCCCCTCAGAGCTCAGGGAATCCAGAGGAAGAGGAGGAAGAACGATTGTGAAGAATCCGTGAGGACGGAGGACACCAGGAGACAGAGGGTCTCTGCATCAACTAAGCAAGGACATATAAGCTCACAGAACCTGAAGCAGCAAGCACAGAGCCTATAAGTACCAGGTCATCTGAGTACACATGATAGCTATTAGCATAGTGTTTTTATGGGATTCCTGAGTGTCAGAATGAGTGGGTCTATGACTTTTGTGCCTGCTCCTGGCACTATTTTCCTCCCGTTGGATTCCTATGTCCAACTTTGATATGATAGACTTTCTTCATGTTTTCTTCATCCTACTATACTTTATTTTGTCATGTTTGGTTGTTAGATCTTAGACATCTGCTCTTTTCTAATGAGAGACAGAAAGGGAACTGGATCCGGAGGGTAAAGGAAGCGTAGAGGGACTGGGAGAAGAAGCAGGAGGGCATAGTATAATTAGGATATTGTATGAGAAAAAGAATCTGTTTTCAATAAAAGAAAAATGTATGTGTGATGTGTTGTGTATGGTACATGAGATTGTTAGTGTGGAAGTGTGTATATATGAGTACACACTTGCTTGTGGAGGTACACGTACATGCTCCTGCATGTGGAGACAAGAAGCTAACTTGTAGTATTATCTTCAATCAATCTCAACCTTGTTTTCTAAGGCATGGTCTCTCTCTGATCCTGAACTTTATCGATCCAGCTAGACTACCTTCATGGAGCCACCCCTTCCTGCCACCCCAGTGCAGGGGTTACAGGAGTATAAAGCCACATATGGCTGTTTACATGGGTGCTGGAGATCAAAACTCAGATCCTCCGTCCATCATGGGGCTTTTACTTCAACTGAGCTCTCTCCCCAAACACTCCCTTACAATCTTTTATTTTTATTATTTTCAGAGTTTCGTAGATGTATACAATAAAATATGATCATATCCACTTCCCATTTCCCTCTCCAAATCCTCCCATATCTCCCCAAACACATTTCTATCCCAAATTCATGTCCTTTGTTTTTAATAACCCATTGAATCCAATTGATGTCATTTATATGTAAACGAGTATACAGCAGTCACTAAAGCACATAAGAAACTTACCAGCCACCATATCCCCAATAAAGAATAATTCTCCCTTTTGAGCAATTGCCAAGAGTTCCTCAGTGTGAGGTAAGGCCCCTTCTATGTAGGTATTTGGGTGGCTTGGTCTTGGAGAGGTCTTATGCTGATAAGCTAAGCTGCTCTGAGCTCATGAATAGTATAGCCATTTCATTCAGAAATGGCACTCTTTGCCCTGAGCCTTGGTGATGGTAAGGTTAATTTATATGCCCCATTTAGACCTGAGCACTCACTCTCTTATGCCTATCACTTTGATCAATTATACTTTGCTTTATTGACTGATGCCTACTGCAGAAAAAGGAGCTTCTCTGACCAAGGTTAAGAGTAGCATGGATTTATTGGTAGAACCATAAATATTTAGAAGGCAATTTAATAGCATAATCATTAAGTAAAGTAACAATAACACCAATATGATTATATACAAACTTATATTTAGAATATGAAGATTGAATGTTAATGACTGGCAAGGTTCGTAGAGGAAGCTGCTGTTGTATCTGATGACCTGAGTTCAACCCATGAGACCCACGAGGTAAAAAGTGAAAAATGATGTTTTGTAATTTGCCCTCTGGCCTCCACACATGTGCTGTGGCAAGCCATTCCCTAAACACATAACAAAGAGTGTGACTTTTTAAAAAAAAGAATAGATTCACAAATAAAGCACACGGCTTATCATCTTCAGATGATAAAATGATTCTCAGCAATAGAAGTATCTCAGATCAAATCAATTCTACTGTGGATGAAAAAACACTTGTTAAGATCAAAGATAGGCTGAAGGCAAAACTTCACAGACTACTTTAGGTAGCCATGATCCTCAGAGGACATTCAGGGTACATCTTTCAGTAAACCACAGGACAAGGACAAGAAAGACTCAGTGCACATATCTGTGCTTTGACTTATGTCTGTCGCTGTGAATTCACTGGGACAATCAGTGCCTACCTGACCCTGACACCTGATGGGAAGATTCTCACTCCTTCTCCTGGCTGGAGTCTAATTATCAGCCATTTTCCACTCTGGCCAAAGACTTGGCTCAGAGATGCTTCTTGGAGGAGTAAAATTGCTCCTGAAGCTCACTGGAGACACACCCTTGGATGCCAGTCACAGGGAGGGGAACTTTCTTCCTTCTCTCAGATAGGCTGTACCTGTTTCCCAGGTAGGAGATTTGTTTGTGTATTGAGGTCCTGCTGCTCCTGCCTGCAGGGCCGATTTTTGATTCCTCAATCAGGAGCAGCTGTTTCAGCTGCAAACACTAAGATTTTCTCCAGCCTTAACAGAGACCTGATAGACAGGAGACCTGCCATCTTCCCTCTGAAAATTCTTAGACTCACTCTTCAAGAGTCTGCCCTTCTCTACAGCTGTGACCATTGAAGCCTTTCCTCAGCTGAGCACCCTGAAGCCTACTAAGAACTTAAGAGTTTTAGCACCACCCACCTATTTTACTCATTACCATCTTGTTTCTACTTTTCCATTCAAATTTCCACTCTCTTATTTAAATTGTTCTTACCTGGCAAATAAACTGTTCACTTGTTTTCTTCTTCTTTTTCTTTTCTTTTTTCTCTTCTCTTTTTTCTTTTCTTTTCTTCTCTATTTCTCTTGTCTCTACTTCATTCATGAAGGGCAAGCCAAGAACCCAATTGGAGAGTCAACTCTTTCACATGTGTTCATCACACATATAATGGCAAGAGATTCAGGTCTAGTGTCTTCCTAAATCTCTTTCCCAACTTAGTTTTTAAGGAAGAGTCTCTAACTGAACATCAGTACTAATTCATCTAGAGTAGCCAGACAGCAAACCCCATAGATCCCAATATTTCTCCACTTTCCCCACTGATTATAGGTACTCAGGTTTTGGGGAGTTTTGTTTATATGGATACTAGAGACTGAACTCACATTCACATGTTAGTCTGGAAAATACTGTAATAACTGACCCGTCTTTTTGCCCCCCAGAATAACTTTAGTTCTCTAGTTTTATTATTAAATAAATAATATGTAGGTTGTATATGTATATTCATTTACTGAAAGCTTATCTATAATAGCAATACCAATAGCAAGGCAGAGTCAGGTTTTAGCTAATGAGAATTTATCAACATCGAGCCAAAGGTTATGAATGTGAGTTCTAAAATCAATACTGGTTTTCTGTTTTGTGATTTTTCTGGATTCTGGTTTTCTGGCTTCCAGTTTTGTGATTTTTCTGGATTCGTGAATGTGTGAATGAGTGGGTCTCTCCATCTACATCTGGTTTTTGTGCCTTTTTGTGGACTCTTTTCCTTTGTTTGTTTCATTCTATTCTGATCTGTTTCTTTTTGTTTTATCTTCCTCTGTTTTATTATTATCCTTTATATGCCTATTTGTTTTCTAATGAGAGACAGGAAGGGGGTGGATCCAGATGAAAGGGGAGATGAGAAGAACATGGGAGGAGGAGAGCAAGGGGAGACTGTAATCAGAATATATATTATATTAAAAATCTATTTTTGATAAAGGACAAAAATTAAAAATAAATTGACTAATCCAGTTATGAACAATATTTATTTGTTGAGTTTGCCATCTGAAAAGTCTAGTTTTCCTTGCTTGTCTTATTTTGGAAACTATTTTTAGTATCTTTACACAAAAATGGACTTGAAAACATTAGGACCAAAACTTTCATTTCTGAGAATAGGACTCCTGGGCAATGGGTGAAAGGTTAAGTCTGCCTCATTTCTCACTTGTGGTCACAGAATGATACAAACTTGATCCAGCTGAGGTTTCTGTCCGTTTGTTTCTGCATTGGGGGTTTTAGTATATGATTCCTTAGTCCCTTTCTTTTGAGTCTGTAGTGAGGCAACACAAGATAGCAGCCATGCCTGGTTCAACCATTTACCACATGGCCATGCAGATATCAGAAGAAACAAAGGTCTTATAATATCCTTAAGGGGCAGGCCACTAAACCCTAAGACCTCTCACTAGGCCACCTCTCTGAAAGTCTTTTCTACCTTTCAATATCTTTGGGCCAGAAACAAGTCTTTGAGATGTTGGCAGCAGAACATTGCAGATAGAAGAGAATAGCAGTTGTTGACTTGAGGCTCCTTTTACTTGAGATAAACACTACAAATGGACTGAGTCATCTGAAGTTCATACATGAGTATGTGACGTGCTACAGGAAACTGTCAGAATGTTGGTCAGAGAAGAACTAAACTGACAGAATCATCATCCATAGGTCAGCTTGGCCTATAGATTAGGTTATCTCTGAAGTAAATGTCTATGTTAAAGAAGTTTTATAGCCATCTCCACAACCTCCCCTGATTCCTGGGTTTGAAGACCAGTACAGATCAGTACTTCCATTCTTGAAGCTACAACATACACTTAAGCCAATCTACACAGTCTCCATTTTTTTTAATTTAATTTAGTTTTTTACTTATTCAATTTACATCCTGCTCACTACCCCTCTCTTGGTCATCTCCTCCCACAATCCTTCCCCATCTCCTCCTCTGAGGAGGTAGAGATTCTCCTGGGTATCCCCTCACCCTGGCACTTCAAGTCTTAATGAGGATAGGTACTTCCTCTCCCACTGAGGCCAGAGAAGAACATATCCCATGTTCAGACAACAGCTTTTGGTATAGTCTGCATTCCAGTTGTTCAGGACCCACACGTAGACCAAGCTGCACATCTGCTTCATAAGTGCATGGAGGCCTAGGTCCAGCCCCTGTAGGCTCTTTGGCTGGTGGTTCATACTCTGAGAGATCAAAGGTCTAGGTTAGCTTTGTTGTTCTTCCTATGGAGTCCCTACCCCTTTGCATTCTGTAGTCCTTCCTCTTATTCTTCCATAAGAGTCCCCAAGCTCCATCCACTGTTTGACAGCCTCCATTTTCAAATTGGGGCTTTCTCAAGTATATCAGACCAGCTTCTAATTCTCTGTGTTACATAGCATGACCTTGAACTTCTGAAGACCTACCTCTTCCTCACCAATGATAGAATGGCAGACATGCAACACACACCCAGTTTATGGAGTCCTGGGGATCTATCCTAGGCTTCCTGCAAGCAGAGTAAGCACTGGGCTGACTGAGCTATATCCTGAAGCTGAGAGTCTTTAAGAAAGAGGTGTGTGTGTGTGGTGGGGAAGGGCAGGGGGATAGAATTTTCGGAGCATTTTCACTTGTAATAAGATGCATGACTGTTGGAACTAGGCATGGTAACACACACCTTTAATCCCACCAGGAATTAGAGGTTGGTGGGTCTCTGAGCTTTCAAGGTTAGCCTGGTCTACAGATTGAGTTTCAGGACAGCCACAGCTATTTTTTTTTAGGTATATATACAGATATTTAATTATATCTAACTTTCAACCCCAAATTAAGTAGCAGAAATGGGACAGACAAGTGGTTAATGGAACCATGCTTAGATGGATGTTAATCTCAGGTTAGTCTCATCGTCATTTTGAAGCAGATGGGAGACAGTGTGTCTTTACAGACTTATGCCTCAGAGCCATCTGTTATTAAATGCAAGGAGACTACATAGATGGGTGCTAGAGACGGTCAGAGTCCTTCCACACCAATGGGTGATAAGCATTTCCTAATACCATCTTGGAATTTTGCAAATGGAGCATTTATTTCTTGTAGAACACTCTACCGCATTCCTCTTTCAATGAACGGTCATTTCCCAATGTGAGCTCCAACACAAATGCTTTATTGAGCATCCTTAGCAGTCGTTTTAGGACTTATTTTTATTTTTAATTGTATATATCCACATGTGACATACATGCATAATGTGCAGTTGCCTGAGAAAGCCCGAGAGAGGTCCAATATGAGCACTATGGATTGAACTAGGCTCCTCTAGAGGGCAATCTACATTCTCAACCACGGAAGCATCTCACTGGCCCATCAACAGTCTTTTATACACACATCTTGGTCATTCATTTAAAAGAAATTCTTAGATCTGAAAATACTATGTATATCAATCTTTTTAAAGATATATTTTTCAGTTAAATGTATAGGTGTGTACATCTTTTTTTTAATTTTTTTATTGGATGTTTTATTTACATTTCATATGTTGTCCCCTTACCCCATCCCCCACCCACCCAGGAAGCTCCTATCCCCTAACCCCTCCTCCTTCTTCTCTGTGGATGTAACCCCTACCTACCCCCCCCCACTCCCACCTCCCCACCCTCAAAATTCCCACCCCCTGGGGCGTCCAGCCTTCATGAGGTCAAGGATCTCTTCTTCCACCTATGCCCAGCAGGGCCCTCCACTCTTACGTATTCAGCTGAAGCCCTGGATCCCTCCCTAAGTGCTCCCAGGCTGGTGGTTTAGACCCTGGGAGCTGTCAGCCACAGCTATTATACAAAGAAACCCTGTCTCGAAAACAATCAACAAACAAAAAACAACAACAACAAAAAAGAGATTTCTTTTTTAAAATAGAATATATAAAAACAATGCAAACAAACAAAAGTTTACAGGGAATACAGATATCACATCCTACAGATAGTGCATAGTAAGCACAACCTTTTCTTCCTGTGACCCAAATCAACTCTATAAACTCTGTCCCAAAATTGGTCAGAAGAAGAGAAGAGGGGCAGGGGAATGAGAACACAAAGCTGAAGAGAAGGTGATCTGTGAATAGATGGGGCTTCACACAAAGGACAGAAGCAGCAGTGGGAGGGGAGCCAGTATATGCAGCTACGGGGGTGATGGCAAGAGGTAGGCTGTTCTAAGGCCCCATTTTATAGATGCTGAGTGGACAGCATGACCTGTTCTAGCTCTAAAGGAAGAGATGCAGCCCAGGTGCTCTCAATTCCCCAGCATGCTTCGCTCTGCATTTTCTAATAAACAGCTTCACTGCTTTGCACTACAAAGCAGTGGACAGGAGCTTACTAGCAAGATTTAATGTTACAGCAATGATCCCATCCCTTCCATTGACAAAAGGCTTATATTATGCTTTTTGTTCTAGAAACACAAACGCATAGGATTACCTTCACAATCCATAAAGGGAGAGCCATGACCCATTTACTTTTTGCTGCTTGCCTTACTTTTTCTCCCTGCGCTTCTTGATTTCATCTCTTATCCCAGCACAAGCTTTTCGGAGGTTTGTTAGATGTGGCATGTATCCTGTACAGGATAAAACATCCAGGGAGGAAGACTTGTGAGGTCCACGCTGAAGGGCAAGTTCAGAAGACAATGTAGGTAATGAGATCTCGCCTATAATGCCAGGCTCCGGGGACCACAGAACAGAGATGGGGCTCTCAGAGGTCAAGAGATGCAGAGTTCACACCAAGTGCTTCACACTGTGATCTGCTGAAGGAATCAAAGAGTCCTTTTCTGTCTGGCCTTGATTTCAGATTCCTCTCTAAAACTAGAATGCTGTGTGCTGATAAGCACCTACACTCTCCACGTTTTTTCTTCCTTCTTTCCTTTCTGTTTCTTTCTTTCTTCCTTTCTTCTTGCATTCTCTTTCTCTTTTTTTAAGATATAGAAATAGATACAAGGAAAGAGGAGAAACCAAAATATTATTTTATTACTTAATCAGAAAGAAATCCCAGCCACAGCCTACCAGAGTTCATATATGTACAATACCTTCACAATGTTAAAAAACAAAATAAAAGAAACAACAACAAAAAGCCACAAAAAACATAGTTTGTATTTGGTAAATTATTTCTGAGCATGCCCTCTTAAAGCATTTAACAAGAGATGGTCTTTCAAAAATTCCTACAGCCGGAGGCTGTGTGTGTGTGTGTGTGTGTGTGTGTGTGTGTGTGTGTGTTTAATTTTGTGTTCCAGGAAATAGCAATGACAATTATAAAAGTTACTATCAGTATAGGAAAACATCACAAACCAAGTTACTTTATAACAGTTCAAAGCATAGGCTACATTTGTTCAACTATTGCTTTGCTGGAAAGCTGCCTGTCAACATTTAAGATAATTTTTTAATGTGTTTTTCTTTTAGATTGCTAGTTTCCTGAAATCTTTATGGTGTATTTTCCCATACACTCATTTTCTGAACGGTGTTCAGACATTGTAGAAGTAGGAATTGCATGTCAGTCAGTATGTGAGGTTAGGAAACACGTGGTGTCTGGCATGCAATTGGTCACTCTCCAAGACGGTAGTAAGAAATTGCTTGAGTGGCATGTGGCTCATGACTCTTTCCAAGTATTTTACTTGCATCACCTAATTTATCCTGTACAGCAAACCACAAATGGAACAGTGTTTTTAACTTGCTCATTTATAGGTGGAAGAACTAAGACAGAAAAAGTATCAATCACATCTTGCAGTTCACAGACCTTAGACATGGTCAGAATGAAGAATTAAAATCAGATTCCAAGCTTCAGAGAGTGTGTGCCCATCCTACATGGGCCCTGTTCACAATTCCCCATTTATTCCTCTCTAAGAAGAAAGATTTTTCTCCATCTCATGGTCAAGTACTCAGCCTGCTCACTCACTCTCTCTCTCTCTCTCTCTCTCTCTCTCTCTCTCTCTCTCTCTCTC
>NW_021604639.1:9682630-9692163 GCF_004785775.1 Grammomys surdaster | reverse complement strand
CTCTCTCTCTCTCTCTCTCTCTCTCTCTCTCTCTCTCTCTCTCTCTCTCTCTCTCTCCTTCATATTTCATAATGAAGCCAAAAGAACTCTTTCAAACAAGAAACCTTTGCTTCAAGGTAAAGGAGTATGGCAGTCACACTTCATGGTCTTTACTATACATCTGAAAAAATGACTTAAAGGGATGGAGAGGTTTGAATAAGAATAGGCCCCATGGACTCATAGATTTGAATGCTTAGTCACCAGGGAATAGAACAATTTGAAAGGATTAGGAGGTGTGTCTTTGTTGGTTGTAGTGTGTCATTGTCACTAGAGTGGACTTTGAGGATTTAAAAGGCCATGCCAGGCCCAGCATCTCTTGCTGCCTGCAGATCAGAATGTAGTTCTCAGCTAGTGCTTTAGCACCATGCTCCCTGCTATGATGATAATAGGCCAAGCCTCTGAAACTGTAAGCAAGACTCCAAATACTTGTTTTTTTGTAAGACTTTCCTTAGTCACAGTGACTCTTCACAGCAATAGAACTGGAGGAAAGACAGAGCAAAAGAGATTTATTTTGGCTTACTGCCTCAGATATTTTAGTCCATAATCATCTGGCTTCATTGCATATGACCCTCTACCCAGTGTGGCAGAGTATCAGGATGACTTCCATCATGGCAGTTAGGACACAAAGAGAAAGACAGAAAGAAGTCAGATACAGTATTGAGCCTTCAGTGGCCAATCCTCCCAGTGACCTACTTCCCTTAACTGTGGTCCACCACCTCAGAGAGCTTGGGTTCATGAAGTCATTAACAGATTAGTCCAAGTAAACATTCAACAATGAATTTATCAATGGATCTATCCATTGATGAAACTAGAGGTCTTGTGGCTTTGCAAGCACCTTTAAAATCTCACCAACTATCACTGAATTCTTCAGGGACAGTTTTAGATTCAAACTATCAGTTGTTAGATATTATCCATAGTTGAGTATCACAGCACAGTTTTTGAGATTTATTGTGTTGCTGCAGACATCGGTGGTTTGTTCTCCAAGGACCCATTTATGGAGCAGATATACTCATAGTGGTCAGTCAAGGAGAGATGCAGAGGGGCTGCTGACTATTGAGTTAGCAGAAGATCCCTGGAGTGCCTAAGACTATGATCTGGGTGCTGAAGATAACTAGTTGTTGCTGGTTATATTCACTGATATTTGTTTGTTTGTTTCATTACAAACTATTCGTCAGTAAACAGAATGCATGAAAGTAAATGGAGAGACACCACTGTTAGAACATTTATTTATCCAAAATGGCTCCACCTTCCTCTTCAGCCTCATTTCTCACAGGCTTCCTGGCTTTGTCCATCTTATTCATACTTAACTGAAGTGTTTGCTTACCGTCTAGCATACCAGATTTCATTTTTTCATACCTGTAAACTCTTACTCTTTCTGCTTTTTAGACCACTGACTCACTTGCCTCATGAAAACTAATTTGTTGTTTAGCTTTTACAGAAAAGAATAGGAATTTGGATCATCAATGTGACAGTCAGCCATGTTACTTCAGTAGAACTTTCTCTGTGCCAGAGCTTAGCAGATTTTGTGGTCAAGACTGGGTTATGTTAGTTTGATGCGTGTTTTGTTCTTTCACTAGACTGTTTTGCTAAGCAGTTGTAGGTTCACAGAAAAATATGTTCACACACACACACAGTGTTTATACACGGCTTTCCCCAGTGTCAGCATCCAGTACCGATCCAAACAGTTTACATTCTTCAATGCCCCTTTACCTTTCTAATCTCTGACTCCACAGGGGCATGAACTTGGCCAGCATTTGTTCTAATGCACCTCTGGCTCACTCAGCGGTGCAGCTGTTTGTTCAGTGGGTATTTGATACTCAGTCCTTTGGGTTCTCAATTCAACCCTTAATCGAATTCATTTTACAGGTCAGTAAATTTCATTCAGATACCTAGTATTCAATATGTGAACAGATGATCTTATTTGCTAGGAAGAAATGTAGCTGCAAACACAAAAGAATGGCAAAGGTAGTAGAAACTGAGGCTGGAGAAATAGAAGCTTTGAAACCTAATATGTTTTTTTCTATATAAAAGTTTGTTTGGAGCTATATTTCAAATATTGGGAGGGATAAAAGGGAGGGAGGGAGGGAGGGAGGGAGGGAGGGAGGGAGGGAGGGAGGGAGGGAAAAAGGGGGAGATTCCAAATTCCCTTATAAAAGAGAAGGTTACAGTAGTTGCTACCTCCAGCCTCCATCAGGTCTTTAACTGTTAACATTATTCAGAGACCCTCTCTTACATATATTATTAGTAAAAGTAATATTCCCTCATATTTTATATTTCATTTCAACCTCTTCAGTTATGTTATATAATGTAATTTACCTTAATACTTGATGTTATAGTTCATCCTCTTTTAAAAGTCTTTGTAATCCACTTAATTAAATCACCAATATAGTGTGCCTTTAATGAGAGAACTCACACAATGCTAAAATCGGTATGTTGAAATACAACCAACTTAGAACAATAAAAGTTGGTTTATGGACACTAAGGGTATTAAACAGCCTAGCTTTAATTATGTATATTTCTATTCTTCAGTGATTTCTTTTGCCGGTAGATCTTATTTCTCCCAAGTAAGATGCCACAATGGTGGTAGAGGCTCAGAATAAATTTCATAAGTAAATATCGGTGAAACCTTTCCCAAAAGTTTCCCTGAAGTTGGATGTTAATCAAAGCAGCACATGATCTCTGACTTCTGCTCAGAGACAAGGGTCCTTTTGCAGGCAAGAGGATTCAATAACTTTAACCTGAATTATGCATCCTTTTAAAAGCTCTACAATAAGGAAAATACAAATCAGTTGTCAGATTAACTACATATTTATGTATCTGTTCCATCCTCCATGACCCAGAGTCACTTTATCTCAAAAGCTACCAACACTGTGACACTTTGCACAAGGACATCTGTATGACTCAACCAATTAATTAAAGCACTAGTCTACACATACGTATTAGGCCCATTATTTGTGGGTTTATATTAGATAGCTAGAGAAACTGAATGTTTGATTTCAAAAGGACTTTGAGGTTGAAATCACCTGTTTAACTTCTCTTAAGAAATAGAAGTGAGGAGTCTCATATTAACTTATTTAGGGATTAATGGAGTATTTAGACTTCCATAAATTTCCGCAAAGTGGTTGACTTTGTGCACATGCATGATGACATTTTTTTTTGCAGGTTTCAGATACTTGTAGGCAGAAATGAATATCCAACTCCTCTTTTAAAACAAGCAGAAACTTTGAGAAAATGGTCCTTCTATACTCAACCTTTTTCTGAGCTAACAGAAAGTCCTATCAAGGGTCATGAGTCTATTTATTTCAAATAACCTCTGTAGAAGGTAGGTCCTGGTTCTTTCTCCCAACCCTATGCTCTCAGAAATAAAACTCAGACTCAAAATATATTTATAAATAACTTGACCATATAGCTAGGCTCTTCTCTGACTAGATCACAATTTAAATTAACCCATTTATTCTAATCTATTTCTGCCACGTGGCTGGTTACCTGTGCTCAGGTACCATGTATCTGCCTTGTCTCATGTTCCCGGGAGAATCTCCTGCCTGAAACTATCTCAGAATTCTTTCTGCCTTCTGGATATCCCACCTCCTATTTTCTGTCTAAGCTATAGGCCATCAGATTTATTACTGACAGGTGCCACATTCATACAGACACAAGACATTCTCTCTATAAACCTTCTTCCGGAACTCAGTGTGCTGATGATGTTGGAGGATCGTCACTTTGAGAATTAGGCTTATAGAGATAGTAACTCTGATAATGGGCTTTTAGGTGGGCATAGTCTATTATCATTTGTCATTCCTCAGGCAATTTCTTTTTGTTCTCTGGTTGCTGGCTAAATAAATACATGCATGTTCCTTTTGCCTAGAGGTTTTCTCAAGGGCTACTTCTAAAGTGAATGTGCATATACAGCTGACCAACCAGTCTCCAAATGAATGAGGAAATGGAAGTGTTTGCTTAGGAAGATCCTCCATTGTAACAATGTTTATTTTTCACTACGCTGAATTAATTGGTTCTATCTTTTCAAAACTAAAACCCTCCTGTTATGTTACGGGCTGACATGGTTTGAATATCCAGCCTTCTCTGCAAATCACTGAAATTGTTTCCTCATAAAGAGATAGTAAGTGGTGAGATCAGGTAGGATCTATAAGGTAATTAAGGCTCTATTGTTGGAATATGTTCATCCTTTAATGAGTTTGGGGGTTAGTAAGTTACTTAAAGAACTGCTACAGGGTCCGAGCACTTGGAGGAGAAAGTGGATGTGGCATCCCACCACTAACCAAGAAGCTTTCTACAATTGTTGCCCACTGGCAAAGAAGAAGATGCTCTTAATTAGCTAGAAGCCATGTTTCTACTACCATGTACATCTCTGTTCTAAATTTAGTCCACTTGGCCAAAAAAGTTTGTTTCATTTGCCTGCCTCTCTCTTTTTAAATTAATGTACTTACCTGTTTATGATGTTTTGAAGGATTGATCCCAGGGCCATGTATGGACCCTACACTGGGTCCATACATCTGCAATGCTCTGCTTCACTTTTCTACTGAGACAAGGTCTCTTCATGCTATCCTTGAACTCACTCAGTAGCCCAGGCAAGTCTCAACTAATGATACACCTAACTCTGCCTCTAAAGGAGCTAGGTTCACAGGCCAGACTCTATCTCTTTCATAAAAAAACTTCAACTCTGTGAGATTTCATTAATTTGACTGATCACTCCTTAGCTTCCCAGTTGTCTTTGTGGTCTTAGTTTCTGTAGAAGTTTCAGCCAGAGTTTCTTTCTCATCTGTTCCCCATTCTGACTGAGAGGCCCCATGCTTAGGAACATGGTGTCACCACCATGCTTTCTCAGAGTTCTGACCCTTCAGCCACGCCCCTCTGCAAGCCTGCAGGTCTCATATGGACTGCACACCTCTGTCATTTCCATTTCTTTACTTCTCTTTGATTTTCTTCATTTCTCCATTTTCAATCCTAGAAAGCTTATTTCCCTGACTTCTCCTCCCTTCTTAGTCTCTGTGGTCAAGTTTCAAGCAGTCTTATGAATTCCAAAATCATACAGTCAACAAGCTGTACATCTTATCTTTAATTTGGGGCTTTAGTCTGAATCACTGACGTTTCTCTCTGCTGGACAACAGGGCATGGTTTATATCTGTGCTGTTTTCTGCCTCCCTATCCTGCTTGTTCTTTCTGCTATCCCTTCGCTAGAAGGTAAACATCTCAGGAGGTGGGCAACTCTTTCATACACCGACCTAGACCTTTCAAACATCTTTAGCTGAAGGAAGAAGCTTAGGAAATGTTTAGCATTTTCCTGCAGACCAGCAACAAGTCAGTGAATGTTCAAAGTGTGTATACTTTGTCTGAATGTGAAATCCTCCAGATTTCCAACCATGCCAGCATCATCGCTGAGGCTACAAAATAATAGGTGTAAAATTGGTCAGCATTCAGAGCACAGAAAGGACATCTAAGTGTGGGGATGTCTGAGCCTTAGAGAAGATATGGAGAAAGAGCCAGGCAGTAAGAACCAGGAAGCACAGGTAGAAGAGTGATGCAAAGTGCCCTTGGCATGGCCAGTCCTGTGTGAGCTGTTAAAAAAATAAATGCTAGGAGGGAGAGATACCCAATGCTAGGATTGAGGCCTTAAATTTATTGTCTGTTTTAATGTGCCTTCGCTCTATTTGACATTTGAAATTCATGGTCATTCATTTGTTTTATTTTTATAAACATGTTTATTACACACACCGCCCTTGTAAAGGCATTAGCAGTTCTATCATTAGAGTCTAGAGCTTTCAAGTCTGTGCTGGGCCTTTTTATGGCTGTGAACTCTTTTCAAAGTCAATATTAGAAAAGAAATCGCCATGAGTTAATCACATTGTCTCTTTTATTTAACTTGTATTTGATGTATGAAATCTCTCCAGATGAATGGTAACATTTTGTTTTATTAGAGATTAGCTTCCACCTCTGTTTTCAGAGAACTTTCCGGCTGGATTCTTTCCGCAGGAACTTGCTTTTAAATCGGCCCCAGAGACTTCAGACTCTGAGGAGCTCAGCAAAGGGCATGTGAAGCATCTGTTTGTTGCTGCCTGAATCAGACTTCCCCTTTTGAAGTCTTCCTGTTATTGGACATAGGGAGCAGCCCCCCCCCCCAGCACCTCCACAACTGGTTCTAATGGGGCAGAATCATACTATGGGAGACAACAGAGAAATGGAGAGATTGTTCCTTGTTAAAAAACAACCAAGCTCCTTCTCAGTGACAGCAGCATCTTTGGGCTTTGAGGATATTCTCTCTAACACTCATCCATCTTGACAAATTTTCTCTTTTTTTCTTTTTTTTTTATTTAATTTTTTTTGAACATGAAATGCTTTTTTATAGCATGTTTTATAAGGGGAGGGGGTAAGAGGGGTCAGGTGGTGGAAAAGTACAGAATCTTCTTGGCCTGTGCCTTGAAATTGACAAATTTTCTAGCAGTCCTCACACTCCACTGAGGTTAAAGTAGACCAGGCTGGCTTCAAAGATGCTATTCTCCTGTATCAGTCCATCTGGTTCTAGGGTTACAGGGTTAAAATATTGACACCCAGATCTAAAATATATTTGTAAATTTTTTTGTTTTTCATCATTATTGAGATATACTTAATAAAAATTATACACAGTCAAGATATAAAATATGATATATATACATATACATATATGATGTGATTATCACAATCAAGCCAGTTAGTACATCTCTTGTTTTGTATTATTAACTTTGTGCATGTGTGTGTAAAACAGGAACACATAAAATCCAGGCTTTTAGCAAACTTCAAGGACATCATACACTATTTCTTACATTTGTATTAGTAATAGTGCATGGCAGTGTGTATGAGTGTGGGTATGCACGTGGAGGTGTGAGGACAACTTCTGAGACTATGCTCTCTGCTCCCACTGTGGGATGTGGGATGTGATGACTGATGTCATCAGGCTTGTACAGCAAGCACTTTACCCACTGAGCCATCACATTGGCTCCCATACCACTATTATTAACCGAGGTCAGTATCTCAAACATTATTTCCTCTGCAACATACTCATCCTATAGTTGAAGTGTCTACCTCTGACCAACAACTCTCCATCATCCACCACCAGAACTAGCCAGTCACCATTCTGCCTTCTGCTTCTATGGATTCAGCTTTTAAGGAGTTAAATTCCACATATGAGTAAGAGCAGTTGAAATTTGTCTCTTGTATCTGGTCTGTTTCTTGTGGGGGGTATATTCAAGATACTCCAGAGTTATCACAGATGACAAAATTCCCTTCATTGGTAAGGCTGAATAACACTTTACTATGTGTAGACATCACAATAAGAAAATATTCTGAAATGTTAACCAAACACGAAATATATTCTCCAAAGGTTTTATATGTAAGAATCATTTTGCTTAGAAAGGTTGGAAAACAGATGAAAACACTAGTTTTATAGTTTTGGTTATGAGCCTAGACTTTAGCAGCTAAGCCACCTCTCCAGTCAGAAGATACTGATTAAACAAACAAGCAAACAAAGATCAGCACAAATGGAAATTGGATCTTTTTTTTTTCTTTTACATGTGAGGTTAACTGCTCTCCACTGGCCACTTCACAGCATGGAGTGGCCTATAAAATGATTTCTAGGGTTGAAATACTTCACTAATCTCACAGCAGGTCAGAGCCAACATGGACATACAAGCTGTCTCAAACACTCCTTCATTGTGTAGGTATGGAAATTGGAATTCCCAGCAGTGAGTTCTGGGTACTGCATACTTTATTTCCATAAATACATGTGTTCTAGGTGTCTGGGCATTCACTTAGTGTTTGTCTGCTGGGTTGCCACTTTGTCAATGCCCAGTTCTAATTGTTCTTCACTCCAGAACTGGTGGGAAAGTGTCCAATAATCTGTCCCTATATTATGTAAACCCCAAGCCTTCAGACAGGAAGACTGTCTCCCAATCTGGGAAGGATGAAAAGTGCCATGCCTCTCACAGCTCTCTTTGTCCCTCAGTTGTTTGCACTCAAGGGCAGGGCAGTTAAGTTTACTTCCATGAATTTGTGCAAGAAAGGGCAGTTGAGCCTGCAAAGATCAGCCCCTTTCTGTTTCATTTTTCTTATATTGTGCCATATTTAACAACAAAGTAGACTGCTCCCACATTCTCACACAGGATGCCTGGAGTCCATTCTGCCGATTATGAGAGTAAGGCTCCAATTTGAATGAAAAGGGTCACTGCACTGGACAGCAGGCATCTTCCGATGAATGTGATGGCTGAATAGTTGAAATAGAAAGGCAAAATCTGATTCTGGGTTTTTTTTTTTTTTAAGTGTGAAACTCCCCAGGTGGCAAAGAGTAAAATGGCTAGGATTTTTTTTTTCTAGACAAATTAACTGAAGCCTACAAACATGACTCTATGGTAATAACTGTGAGTCTAGATGGTGCTATGGGGGGAAAAGCCTAAATCTTGGTGGTTGGTGAAGGCTAAGGTAGAGGCAATGGCTTGTTCAGGGTGTATAAGGATAGACAGCCCAAGAAACCCTGTCCAACTGCTGGAAAGAGCAGAAGAGTGAGCCAGTATCTCTTGACAAATGAGGCTGGAGACAACATTGAGTTGCACACTGCCCAGTAACTGGGACCCAGGACCAGGAACTAGAACCCAATAACAGCACCCAGGAACAGACACTGGGCCAAAACCATGACTGGAACACAGGGCCAACATCTGGACCAATACACAGACCAGAAACAAGAGTAAGACACAGGATAATGAGCTGAAACAGGATACAGAGCCAAGGGTAGGACCAGAACACAGGGCCAGGATCTAGACTAAGACACAGAGCCCGTAGCAACTAGACAGGGATAAGAGGCCAGTAACAGGAGCTAGGCACAGAACCAGGATTGAGAACCAGCCAGGTCATTGGACTGGGACACAGGATGAGGCCCCCAAAACCAGCTTTGGTTACAGAACCAAGTCATTGTAACCAGGACCAGAACCACCAGCTCAGAAGCTATGAACCAGATCTCAGGATTTAGAACCCAAGAAGGAGTCAGAGATGATGACTTTTTCATAAAGCAAAGTAGATGTCCCTGCTCAATCTGGAAGGTCAATTAGAAGCTCGGGTCTCACTCCAAGGAGGAAACTACTTATACAGAATCATAAACAAGGCTCTGAGGAAATGAAGCCATCAGTGAGTAGACTACTTCCCTCAAGCATGAAGACCTACATTAGATATCCAGAACTCATATAAAAAGTCAGGCTTAGCAGCTGCTGTGCTAGAAAGGTAGAGACAGGAAGATCCCTGGGGCTTTCGTGCCAGATAGTATGCTTTCAGGTCCAGTAAGAGACCTGTCTCCAAAAAAGGAAAGTGACGAGGGAATACAACCTCCATAGACTTCTAATCTCCACATGCTCACATAGGCACATGTACCAGCACAAATTTGTGCATACATCCAAACACACACACACACATACACACACACACACACACACACACACACACACACACACACACACACA
>NW_021604639.1:9640332-9682620 GCF_004785775.1 Grammomys surdaster | reverse complement strand
ACACACACACACACACACACACACACACACACACACACACACACACACATACACACACACACACACACACATACATACATACATACATACACACTTACATACATGCACACACACTTACATACATACATGCACACCACAGACACACAGTCACAAACACTCACACACAAACACGCATCACACACACACACACACAAAATAGAATCCTAACAAGGAAAAAGGTGCATTGTCTTATTGCAACTGAATATGGCACCTTTGAGTGATATCTTTTGGGTAAATGTCCGGTCCCATGTCTGCCCCGCCACCAGCCTAGGGCCACTGCTCAGGAAGGCAGGAAGCACGCCTGTGCTTGGTGGGTGAGCACAGTCTGAGGTCCCGGGAAAGACAGAGCTAGCTGGTGGGGGGGGGGGGGGGGTTGCTGGTCCACGGGCTAAGGCCAGGGACCATTTGGTTCTCAGGCTCTTGGGTACCCAGGCCCCAGCTGAACTGGCCCATGGCTGAAGGGAAGAGGGGGAGAGGAGAAGCTCTGGCTGTGCCCATGGGTAGAGTCCTTGACTTGTTGCAGCAGTTGGAGCTGGCTTAGGTTGGTGGTTGCCTTGGCTAGGAAGGCAGAGAGGTCTTCTAGGCAGAGAGGTCTTCTGCAGGAGATTAGGCAGTGGTGAAGTCCTCCTCCATTGCTCCTCATGGTGGATCCCGATGGACAGAGACAGTCCATGGTTTTAAGATGTTTATTGGCTTGGCAAAATTAGATGAGAAACCATATCCCAGTTTCTCAGGGCAGGCCCGAGGTTAAACACCTTTTGCAGGGAGGAGTGTTTAGGAAGGAAAGCTTAATTGGCTAAGCCCTCCTGGCCTATAGGTACCTCATTAATATGGAGATCTGTCTTGAGGCTACATGACCTGTGGTCATATCTTCTACCTGTGGAGGGGCTAGGGGAGTTGTCCTTATGTGACTGAAAGACACAAGTCTATGGAGGCCTTGTGTCAGGAGGCTGGAGTCTGGGAGCATGGCAAAATCCCTACTGTCCCTTGCTGGGGTCCCCTGCAGGGTCTCTGGGGTTTCAAATCTAACTCAACTAGAAACCAGGCTGTCTTTCATGGTCCCACAGATATCCCAGGGAGGCATGCCCTTTTCTGGATGGAAATGAAAAAGTAGATCTGTAGAAGAGGGGAAGGGAGGGAAGACTGGGAAGAGAGGAAGGAGCGGAAACTTGAATCAGGATGAAATACATGAAAGAGTAGTAGTAGCAGTAGTAGCAGTAGTAGCAGTAGTAGCAGTAGCAGCAGTAGCAGCAGTAGCAGCAGTAGCAGCAGTAGCAGCAGTAGCAGCAGTAGCAGCAGTAGCAGCAGTAGCAGCAGTAGCAGCAGTAGCAGCAGTAGCCGCAGTAGCCGCAGTAGCCGCAGTAGCCGCAGTAGTCGCAGTAGTCGCAGTAGTCGCAGTAGTAGTAGAAATGAAGAACATATTCTCCTTGGGGTTTTATAAATAACTCCCAGAGCACATCATAGTCAAAGAGAATGTGGGCATGGACGGGTATCTCTGTACTTATTTTAAAAGGGCCTGTTTATTCTTTCATAAGCACTCTGGCCAGAACTTATAAACATACCACGGGATCTGAAATCTCAAGGCTAAGAGTCTTCTCTCCACTCCTGGTTAGAGTTTACATTAAAAAACAAAAACAAACAAACAAAAACAACAAACCACTGGGTGACGCAAATGTTGGTACTTTAAATTTAGCACTGGGATTCTCTGAGGCAGTGGCAAAGGAAACCAATAAAATGCCTAAGTGGAGTTAATGGGATCTTAGCTGACCAACCCATCATTTGTGTATTCTCCATGCTACATTGGGTAGAGAGAGCACTTCATACTTGGCTGATTCCCCACTTCTGTTGCTGTTAGAATTTTGTTCTTAGAGTAAACTTACACCCATCCCCCGGTGCCCTGGTTCAGGTTGTCTTGGCCTTTCATTACGGGTCATGTTTACCAAAGGTTTACAACTTGGCTGTAAACATCAGTTGGCACCAAAACTGGAAAGTTGGCATGAGGAGTTTGGCATAAACATTGCCCGGAAGCACATTTTTTTCTTTCTAAATCTGAGAAAAACAGGCTAGGGTCATTTTCAAGTTATTTATGTTCTTCATGCATAAATAAGAACGAAGCCTGACAGCATCAAACAGTTGTTGGCTTTTGCATGCCTCAAAAATAGATTTGATCCAAGAAAAGTAACATTTGGTAAACAAATACTCAGTGACAGGCTGTTAAAAAAAATGAAGGGAGGGAAAAAAAGGTGGTATGGGATGGATTAAGTAGTAAGGGAAGAAAGAATGCTTCAAGAACCATTTTTTATGTCTGAGAGCACAGTCAAGAAAGTTATTGTTAAATGGCTACAAACATTTAGAAATTTCTACAGACTCAAAATTATAAATAAGCAAAATACAAGCTTTCAAGTAGATTTTATTACAATACAGAAGGCACCTCATCCAAGCATACAAAGTAAACAATATAGAATGATCTCAGAGGGTAGGAATGAATGATTTTTAAATATGCATTCTAAAAGCAATAGTATTTTTAAAGCATTTTAGAACTCGAGAGAAGGGGAGTGAGTCATGAATTAACACATGTTGATGTTATAAGTCTTTTAAAGGAGTTAGTTGTCAGTGTTCAAAGTCTCCTCTTGTTTTCCTTTTATTAAATTGTTTAGAAATGCAATTTGTAAACTATAAACCCCCGGCAGCCTGTGGTTCTATTCTAAAGGGAGAAAGTGATGGTGTCAACTGTTCCCTAAAGAACGTCTCTCTGGCAAACTTAAAAGTCAGCGTTGACGTCAAGTGACTCTGGACAAGAGTCCGCATTGAATTCTGTGAAGTGTGGGCAGAAAGGACTTTCACTCTGGAAACTCTACCAGGGAGGAAGGACTGAAGAGACCGTTTAGGGAAAAATAAAAGCAAGCCAACTCAAACAGAAAGTAAAAATAAGTCAGTGGGGAAAGAATGTCAACTGCAGAAGAATGTAGCCTGTCTGCTACAGCTCATGTTCCAGAACACGTGCTCTTCAGGCAAGGAAGGGTTTCCCTCAGCTTGTTTTGGTTGTTCTTTTCAAATGAGGTTTGAGCTATTGTTACTGCTCAAGTCAGGGGCAGTTACATCTGCTGGCCAAAAATGTATGCTCTCCTCTACATTTTAGCCACACTGGGCAGAGAAATCGAGTTGTGCTGTTCTGTAATAGAATTAACCTGATTAACAGGCAGTAGACATAATCCAAGGTGTCTAATCAGGGAATTCCAATGCCAATTCAAGCTGAAAACATTTCCAGGACTCATTTCAAATGTTTGGCTCTCTTGAACTACCTAGGTCAACTTCATCTACAACTACGTCTAGAATGTGATAAATGTTCCTGGTGTTTGCTACTTTCAGATAGAGTCTATAAATCGGTTTACTTACCCTACTATCAAAACTGTTGCCATGACAATGTTGTGGCTCTGAGGAGACCAAATCACATGATCTGCAGATAAGTGTTTACATCATAGAGCCACAGAGTGCCATGGCAGACACTGAAAAGCACAAATATACACACAGGATAATCCCTTGGAGACTGTTATTGTCTGTGAAGAAAAAGCCCTAGAGAATGTGGTCTGGACACCAGAGACCAGAGAATAAACATGCTCATCAGATAACAGGCTTCTTGGAAAGGAGCCTAGGCAGCCTTCAGTATTCTCAGAATTGGCAATTAGTTCTTATTATATTTGAAAGACGCATATTTCACCTCAACTGACTAGTCATGTGGCTTCTTCAAGGATCTGAAATGGATTTTTTTTTTAAATTCTCAACTCCTAGCACTATGCCTGATATTTACCAGGGCTTCAGCAAGCATCTGTCGAATGAACAGTCAGCATGAGATGCTAAGATGTGACATCCTTAGTCACACACTGATTCTGTGATATTTTTAGTGTCTATGCACTAAGAGAGGGTTCCTTGATTTGGTTAAGAGAGGGTTCCCTGATTTGGCTTTGTTTAAAGTTTTTGTTGTTTTTTGTGATTTGTTTTTATTATTTTAAAGAGGTCTTACATGGCCCTTTGAACTTGGTAGCCTAGGATCACCTTGAACTTCTTATTCTTCCAATTGCTAGAATCAGGTCTGTGTCACAGTGCTTGGCTTTCTAGAGTCCTAGGGTTATAACTCAGAACTTTATGCTTGCTAGGAAAGTACTCTACCAACTGAGCTATGTTCTTTGCCTCTTGGCATTTATTTTTGGTGGATTTTGAAGAAGTGATTAGAAGCTAAAAGAAAACTTAGACTAATCATAAATAAACAAGTTGTTTTAAAATGTACTTTTGTTGTATGATTTCCATAGAGATCAATATGAACATGTAAATTTGAATGTAAACTGACATATGATAGATAGAAAACTGATAAATGATAGATCAATTGATCAATATATGTTGACAGGTGTGATTATAGATCTATTGATTAAACAATAGATAGTAATTAATAGATGATATATAATAAAATGATTAGTAAATAGTTGAGAAGCAATAGATAATGAAATAGATGAATAGATGTGTAATTGAAAGATAGAGAAGTGAATGATAGGTAAATAGGTGCTTGGTAAAGAGTAAAGAGAGGGGAGATAATAGATGTTATCTATTAACAGGTAGATGATAGATAATAGGCAGACAGACAGAAAGACAGAGAGACAGACAAATGAATAAATAGTCCTCAATATGATCAAATGAAGAAATGTTTGGAAACCATGGTCAGACATCAGTAATAATTTGACAACTTTTAGGGCAGTCTGCTTCCCAGCTAAACATTTTAAACTCTCAAGAAGTTTCTTGCACACACTGAGTTTAAAGGCATTGACAGCAATTAAATGATTAGCAATAGAAACTCCAGAAGAAAAAAATACTGGGGTGGAAGTACAGCTTGTAAAATAACTCTGCCTCTGTTTCTATATGGATACAGTGGGGGTGTACATTTTAAATTAAACTCTAGAAAGGTAAAGTTGAGCAAAACTGAAGTGGGGTCTCTGGAACATCAAAGGCTAGAGTGTGGCATCTGGAAGTAGCCTGCAGAATGCAATCTGTGACTTGTTCCCCAACGCTATGGGCCTACAAGCACGTGTCTTGACTCTGGTACCTATATTTATATTCTCTGTGTCTAACTCCAGAGCATGAGAACCACAGAGAATTTGGCTGGCCCCAGATCAAAGATACAAAGGGATGCTGTAACACTTTTCTTAGTGGTTCTTCAGTGTTACACACATGTCTTGGGAAATGAAAGAGAAAGCTCTCTACAATGTAACTATTGGAACAAACTTGGGAGTGAAGAGAAGTTGCACAAAGAAAGAGCTTAGATTTGGGAATCTGAGAAGCCTGGGTTCATGTTCTTCCATATTTGCAAGACATCACTTTGAACAAATTATGCTGCCCATGTGACCCTCCAAAATCTCAGCTGTCAAATGATGTCAAGCTCTTTATACCAACTAGACAATCACAGAATGCATGCAGCCTAAAACTTTGTCATAAGTCACCCTGTCTTTTACACCACCTATCCATTCATTCCATCAGTAAATGTGTCAGGTTCTACTTCTCTGCATTACACAATAACCCTTGCTCTTCCTTCCAACTGTCTCTTCCCCAGACTGTGTTCCTAGACCCTCCACTTACTTCCTCTCTTCCTTCTCCACAACACCAATGTGAGTACTGAGATCATGTCATGTTTGTGTGTGAGTGTGTGTGTTCACATTTGTGTGAGGATGTTCTAGCTCATGTGGGCACATGAAAAGGCCAGTCAATGTTCAGCATCTTCTTTTATCATGCTCAACACTAATGGTTGAGACAGCCTTCTCACTATACATGGAGCTTGACATTTTAGCTAGAATGACTGGCTCAGATGACCCCCAGGGTCTTCTGTTACCACTCTCTCCTCACTAAGCTCCAGGACTCCAGATGCATGCTTCCATACTCTGCTTTTACATGGATGCTGCTGATCCAAACACAAGTTCTCACATTTACACAGCACACGCTCTCTCCACAGAGCCACATTCCTAATTTCTTAAGCTTTCAAAAAATGCAGGTGACATTTTTTTTTTTTTTTTGAAGAGAGCAGAACCTCACAGAGGCTTCTGGAACCTTACCTTCGCAGGCAGTTGAGCCTGTCTTAACTTTTGTCTGTAGGTCAGTGCTGAGGGCTATGGAACTGCTGAGAAAGCATTTGATCTCTGAGCTTGTAATTTCAAAATACTCATATCCTTCTGCTGTAGATTACAATAGTATGCTGGCTTAGGCAGAAGAAAGATGGCGTACAAAGAATGAGCTGTTGAGTTCAACAGTAGCTCCAGTGTAAGGCTTAGATCACTATAAGGCAGGGACCAGCACGGACCAATGACAGTGATTTGTGGACAGTTTGAGCAAGGCTCCAGCGAGGTCGTATTTTCACAGCTTTGTAAATTACTTTCTTCCTTTCGGATAAAAGCATTAATGATATGAAGAGGTCGCTTACATTTTATTGCATCTCAGGTGAAAATTATATATTACAATTGAATTTGCAAAGTTGGGTATTTTCAAAGGTCATAGAATGCATGCCTCACAGATGTGAGCGAGCATTATGAAGCAGGTGTTTTATTGGCTGTCTGAAGGATAAATTTTTGTCTATTATCTACTTCTGATTTAATTCCCAGACTTCATATGTAGTCTGCCTCCCTTCCTCTTATTGCCTTTGTGGCCTTTGATAGAGATGAAGACAATGAGCATTTCAAGAGTACAATCTCAGTCACAACGTGCCACCTCAACCTGAGACGGAGCAAGAGGGCAGAGAACATTACTGAACCTTAGGGGATGACTCACTTTCACATGATAAAATACAAGAAGGAAAGGAAGAATGCTCTGAGCTGGAACCAATGTCCCAGGGATTCAATCTGTTGAATATAAAACACCTTGAATCTTGTTTCCTGGCAACAAGGTCAAGTCTAAGTTTTCAATGGATACCTACTGTACAATGTTACCTTTCCAGAGATGTCCTATTGATACACACACATTTTCTCAATAGTCTATGAGGGGATAATTTCCTTTTAATAGATAAGGAAATCTCAGCTCATAGCTAAAGAGAATAGTAGTTATGATAAGTCTCAAGTCAGGCCTAAATTATGTATGTCAGTAATACGTTGGTGTAACCGCCCGAGCTGCCCCACATTCGGGGGCCACTTTGTAATGGCCGTTCCTTTGTAAGGGCCCTTTCTGCTCCTCCGGTCCACAAGTCATGGTCTAGCAAGAGAGAGAGAGTGGGGATGGAGGGGCGAGAGACACAAAAGACGGATACAAGACAGAGTCTGGTCAAGTCTCTTTTATTGAAAGGAAATCCTGGGTATTTATACCCTTTACCACGTGCCTTGCCCTTGTGGATAAGCTTAACTGAAGGCACTACGTCACGTGCCTTGTAGCCATGGATACCATGTGCACCTTGCAGCTGGGGGCACTAAACAGTGTAACAAGATGTTTGTCAGAGTGTGCTCAGCTGTTGCGGGCTGTTGAAAACAAGTCTCTTGTCAGGGTATATGGCTCGAGATGGCTGTAAAGATGATAGCCATTTTTGGCTAAGAGTTGGCTCCCAACAGTTGGTAAAGAAGATAATGGATATTCACTGGGCACTGTCTGTATACCCTTGACTCATGAATCAAAGCATCAGTCCTATAGGATAGGCACAATTGTTATACCAATTTCACCCTGAAATGGTATGGTTTGCAAAGTTTGAATGCAGTGTACCTACTTCAGGTCTAAATCCTGTGCAGTTCCTGGTAGCAGACACCTCCAGAGTCACAACATTGCCACCATAGACCAGGCCCTATTCCTTAGGATGTTTGAAAAAAAATGACTCTGATTAAGGTATTAAGGTATTTTTATATGGAGAAGGTTCTGAGGAGGCCAGATCTCTACCTCAGAGAACACTCTTTTAAGTCAGCAGCTTGTTCACCTCTTGCTAAGAGCTGAGCCAATGAAAAGCAGGTGTGCTCAGCAGTATAAGTGAATTTTCTATTGAAAGGTACTGAATAGGTTATTGAAGTGTCTTACAGTTAAGCATAGATCTTCCCTGCCTCGGCTCCATCACACCTCTTCCCAGGAGGAGTGCCTATGTCTGCTTTATAATTCATGCCCCCATTTACTTCCGTTGGCTTCTGATCATCCTTCAACAAAGCATTCTTCAGGAAACCCTTGGCAGACAATACCAACTTAGATAAGGTCAAGCGAGTCATAGGCAGAGTCATAGTGACTTGTCCCCTGAACCTTCACCCAGCTGATACCCGGTTCTGAAGATATCTGTATTCCCCCTGAACACCCACACTCCAGTGTCATTCCCTTCCCCACATCCTGCCTTTCTGTGTTTATAACCCCTGTGTGAATTAATTACGATTTGAGAAAAAAAAAAAAAGAAGAAAATAGTTTTCACTAAAAAAAAAAAAAAAAACAAACAAAAACCAAAAAAAAACCCTTAATATTTTCTTCTACTTTTATCTCCAGTTATTGGAATTTCAGCTGTGTGGTATCAATATGGCCTCGACATAAATACTAACATGCCACTCAAACTTTGGAACTCCAGGGAAGGATTTTAGGTTGAACCAAGTCCTTCCCAAGCTTTTCTGTAGAGAAGGTCTTCCTTTGACAGGCAAGGCATCTTGACAGTATTTGTTCAGTAGACATTTTAGTCTAATGTCATGTAGCTATCTTTGATCCCCACATTTATCTAGTCTGCATTCTCAGGAATAGGAAAGTCTTCAAAATAAACCGACTACTTTCCAAGTTGTCCCTGAAGCTGAATACTCAGCCCATCCCTAGTGTCCTCACACCTCCTTTTCTTCTTTGATCTCCTCTGCAGTCAGTGCCTTTACCTTGGATACGATTCATTTGTTTCATGTCTACTCAGTCCTAACTCCTCTGAGCATAAAAATAATCCTCGCCTTTTTCACGCTGGGTCCAACATTGACATTTGGTGCATGAGAAGATTCGATGGAAGTTAGCCAAGAAAATATAAAATCAAGTTTGGAAAGACCTCATCCCTTTTCAGATAAAATGATTATGTCCTTCCTGCTCAAAAATGGAAGAATGATGATAAAGTCATCACAAAATCAATTGATCAGATATTAAAACATGGATAATGTATTTATCCCAGATTAAACAAATCAAGTAAGTTTCTTTTTTTTTTTCATTTTTCAGGCACAGTTCCAGCTGTTCTTCTGAAACCTAAAGGGACAATTACCCTCTTCAAGGAAAACACATCCACATATCATTTTAAAAATATACCTCGTACTTGGTTCCCTTGTGTTCTTTATTCCAGCATCATCCCACATAGCAACTTGACATGCTAGCAAGCAATCTGTGTACTTTGAAGTCACTTGAAGGAAAGCAGGTCTTTCATATTTATTTGTGAACCTACAGATTGTAAAAACTTATTTTGATGGCTAGCAAGCACTCACTGTATTTATTATTCATGACTGCTATTTTTCTGCAGGTATATTTTTTATCTACTTAGAATAACATCCTTGAGAATTATGATGTTTTTTACTTTTTTTTATGTGTTGTCCACAGAACACCTTGCAGAGAAAGCATGAAGAGATGAAAATTGAATTCACTTATTTAGAATACATTGTAAAAATATCTTTAAAGCATGTGAAATTATGTCTGACATATATGAGAAGTCTAATTGCATTCAAGTTTCTTGTCTGTTGTAGAGACAAATTATTAAAAATTGGAAATATGAATCTAGAAATCCTGGGTTTATTTTTCCTGTCAGGTACTTTGTTAGCTTCTTTTTGATTTTTTTAAAATGTAATTACTACTTTCACCCTTAAAAATGGTGTAAGTTTTACATATGCTCCCACACATTACTAGTCTTTTCATTTTAACTTATTCAAAAGCATAAAAGAATTGACGCCAAAGTAAAACAAACTTTCGGCATTGAATGCAAATAAATAGGTAATGAGAACTAAGAAAAAAAAGGTACTTTGTATGTCATTATAGACATTGTTAATAGTGTTTGGTTGAACACATACAGGCTATAAACACATTAGGCTATATAAAAATGGACTATTCTAAGCAAGATTGCCAAATTGGAAAGGTTATGCATGCACATTGCATGTATGTGTAAGTAGACACAAATACAGTAATATGCAATCTATTTTTCTTGAAAGAATTCAGTAAGTGATAAATGCTTGTTATTTTTGACGGGCAATCTTTCTTTTATTTTTCTTTTTTCTTTTTTTTCTTTTTTTTGGTTTTTTTTGAGACAGGGTTTATCTGTGTAGTCCTGGCTATCCTGGAACTCACTCTGTAGACCAGGCTGGCCTTGAACTCTCAAACTCAGAAATCGCCCTGCCTCTGCCTCCCAAGTGCTGGGATTAAAGGCATGCGCCACCACCAACCAGCTTGAGGGGCAATCTTAAGTGAGATTATTTTATAGCTCTCTCCTATTTTTGTTATTTTAAAATATTATCGGTAGAGGTCACAGGCAGGTACCAGATCTCCTCAAACTGGAGTTATAGACAGCTGCTATGTAGGTGCTAGAAATTGAACTCGTGTCCTCTGCAGGAGCACCCAGTGCTTTTAACCATGGAGTCATCCTTACGTCCATGCTCTATATTAAGTAAAAGTCACATCTTTTTAATTGTTAAAAATGTCAACAGACTGCCGGGCGGTGGTGGCGCATGCCTTTAATCCCAGCACTTGGGAGGCAGAGGCAGGCCGATTTCTGAGTTTGAGAGTTCGAGGCCAGCCTGGTCTACAGAGTGAGTTCCAGGATAGCCAGGACTACACAGAGAAACCCTGTCTCGAAAAAACAAACCAAAAAATAAACTCAACAGACGTTATCTTGGTACAAATAACAACCATTTTTATCTTTATCTCTGTATTAAAAACACAAAACCAAGATGATTGAAAAATGCCTATGTTATGACCTAGTCTGGACTTTGATCAATAGATAATCATATAGAATTTATTTACATTTTGCATATTTTATATAGTTCTCAAAGTTTCATGCTATTATTTTAACACCTTTTCTTCACCCCTCTATTTCTAGACAAGTATCATTATTATTTTCATTTATCTTGCAAAGTGATGTGTGATGTGAAAAAAAAAACAAGCTAGGATGTTCTGTGTTGATGGAGATATTTTGGGCATCATCAGCACAGAGATGTGGTGAGTAAGACATACAGACTCCCAGTTTGCAATGTAACTGAGCCTGTCCTGTTGGTGACAAGAATCACAGAAAGCTTAAATCATGTCAATAGGTTTCTTATCATTGAGTAGCCTTATAGTTTGAGGTCAAGTGCACACAAATACATACTCATCATTGTGGTCACCTATCTACCACTAGGCAGATGCTTAGGGGAAGGAAGGAAGCTAGACCCCTCCCCAGGTCACGGCCACCTTCCTGCCAATCACCACTTTCAGAGCTGCTGCAACTTTCGTAGGTAAATTTTCTCTTCACCAATAAGACTTTTGAAGAGAATATAGAGAGATGCTCAAATAGAGGAAAATGATTATTGATGTGCTTTCAGTTTTTTCATGAGGAATTAATCTTGAGAAACGCTTACTTTCTGGGAATCCTACTGTATTCACAAAACTAAACAATTTGAGAATTTTCCACTGGTTTCAGTCACAAGAACATAGTATGTTTCATCTTGTCTTCAAATAAACCCCCGCATGTGAGAATACATAAGAAATGTGAAACAGAAGGAAGAGATACTTGAAAATTTTTTTAAATGTATGCATATTTTTAATTATGAGTATATGTGTGTATATATATGTATGTATATGTATATATATATATGTATGTATGTATGTATGTATGTATAGATATGTGCACAAGAAATGCAGATAACCAAAGAGGCCAGAAGAGGGTATCAGATCCCTGGATCCGGAGTTACAGATGTTTTTGAGTGCGCAGGGTGTTAGAACTGAACTCTGATCCTCAATAAGAGAGTGAGCACTCACATCTGCTGAGCCATCTCTCAAGCACTAGAGGTTCGATATTTCTCTAATGTGTTATGCCTTTCAAAAAACACAACATAATATCTGACACAAATTTATTAGCATGTTAATATTTATGGCTAATATTTTCTCAACTTAAATTTGTTAATAATCCTTTGGCTATCTGACTTCTTGAGACCTCCTTCTTTGATTAAAAGGAAGGACAATGATCCATCTCATTAACTCAGAATATGAAATTTTGAGATAAAAATTATGATTTCATGCAGCAGCAGAGCCATCTTCTATTCATAGTTAAGCCCATACTCACCTCCCTGAGATACTGGGGTACCACAATTAAAGAATTCAAGTAGCTCACACAGCAGTCTAAGAGGAAAAAAACTGGAATTTCCTACAAAGAGCAATAGGCATAATCCCAGTCTCTTTGCTTCATAATCTGAGATTTGACAGGGCTTGAGGGCAAAGAGACAGTTGTAGGGACAAGTGCAGACAGTTCAAAACATATTCTATTATCACATGCTGCTTTGTGTGTTCCTATTTACAATCATTTCAAACACTTTCCAGATTTCATTCTTGAAGTTTGCCAGATAATCATCCTTAGAGATAGGGGTCAGAATGCCAGAACAAGAATTCAAACCCGCACATAGATATGAAAAACAAATGAGTAATTAAAATATATAAAACAACCCATTTCATAGGAAAACTACAAATTATGATTCAGTTGTGATTAATATCATAATTCTGGGCACTAAAAAAAGCCTGGAGATATGGAAATGGCCTCCTAATCATGCTTTGCTCACCTCCTCCACAGAACTTGCTCCTTTCTTTCTCGGCACCACAGCTGTCTGGCTCTGTGTCCCCAGCTCCTGAGTGGCAAGCACCCAGGGCATTCCAGGCACCCTGCTGAGTCCTAACCACCTCCACCCCCTTAGGTTTGAAGACCTTTGTGACTTCTCAAGTATGTGGCCCATCTGGATGTCGCATTCTGGAAACTGAAAGCCCCTCCTGTTCCTCTGGCTGAGTTTCACCCAGCTCCACGCCCAGATACTTACAATTCCTTTGCTGTCCTGTTCTCAGAGACCCCTGTTTATAGAATTTTGTCTCAAAATCTGAAATTGTAGGCCATTTGCACATTCAACACTGGGAGTTCGATGACGGAAAACCAATGCTACAAAACAGAAGAGAGAATAATTCAACAGAAAAAGGAAACCATAAAGGTCAATTTGCCCCAGCCAATTTCACATTAAAATGAAATACATAGTCTGTTTTTATTTGGCATTTAGGTCATGCCACTGAGGAATTCTTATGCATTCACAATATTATAGTTTAATATATGACATTAAGAATGTATTTCTGAATAATGTCATATATTTTATACACACAGTGTCTTGCAGATGAAGACATTACAAGTTTATTTATAAGATTCATTTCAAACAATACATATTAATTACATATTTTTCTCTTTCTAACACCTTAGCATAGAGCTATGGCCAGACGTAACAGCATGAATGGGTGATCCTAGCAATAAAGAGTCTATAATTATTCTACCATAAACAAGAGCTAAGAACCTATATACCAGTAATAACTTTGGGACTTCAGAGTCTATGCACCACAGATAGAAAGTTTATTTATAAATTAGCTTTGGTAGATATGCACAATCATTGCCTCTAGCAATAGGCAAAGAGATACATACGTTGTTGGCGGTGATATTCTTTCAGTCAGGACAGAGCAGACATCAGTTCCTTGTTCATCTTAGATTGATGCCTGGCTTGGTGGCCAAAGCTAATTTATGACTAGAACATATAAAAATCAAATCAGATCAAATCCAGGCAGAGCAGCATCGGAAGAGGAAGACAGACAGGGACCTGTGTTCTACCATGCCACACACTGCGAGTGGGAAAAACGCCAACAGACCTGCCCTCAGACTCACAGGGCATTGATCTTTAGATGAATAATTTTGTCTTTTTGTCATGCCTGAGCAGGGTCCTGTCAGAGGCATCACAATCCTATCTAGATGGAATCTAGTCTGTCTGCTTTGTTGCTCTGCTTCAGAAGAAAAAAGAACACAGTGAGGATAGTGAAGTCAATGTAGTTAGAGATTGCATGGTCCTGGATGGTAACATTTTGTCCGAAGAAGCACAACAAACTGAATTTCTTGGAGAAAGTTTGTTGACAATTTCTCATTAATATCTGAATAAAAAGTAGACTATAAGAAGAAAAATGGGGGTGTGGGGAAAGTGAGACTGAGTATTTACTTGAGCACAGAACAACTCATCAGAGGATGAACATGGGCCTGAGTCCAACGAGCTAAGCAGAAAGAATACACCCTCCCAATAGCTTCTTTCTATACGTTCCTCAAGAATCCATGATGGATGATTTTGTTTGCTGTTTTGGGTCTTAGCCAATGCTCTCAATTTCCCTTTTTCCTATTTAGATACAACTAAAAGAGTTTGCAATGGCTCTGCTCTCGCTAAATCCTCTATAAGCAAGCAGAGCATGATGTTATCAGGGACAGGGTCTATACAAACTGACACCATGCCATGTCACGTCTCAGAATAATGATTTCAAGCATCTCCTATAAACAAATAGCAGAACTAAGATGGATGCTAAGTTCCCACAACCTTTAAAAATGACATCTTGTCAACTTCTGGGACCTGATCATCTTCTACTTGTTTTAGTAAAAATGGGAAGCATCTTTGCTTAGATAAAAGGATAAGCTTGTAAACCATGATTGCCAGTCATGTGTGTCCTACCCATTACTCCTTACACTCAGATAGCTGTAAATCCACCTATGACCCACATTGAAGAAATATTAGCCCTACAAGCAGTCAGATTTGACAAGAAAGTCTTTTTTCCTGAGACTCTGGAAATATAAGGGAATAGTCCTTTTAAACTGATGGAGAAACCACATTTAACACACTTACTCAGCGTTATGTAGATTAACATTCCGTGATTCATACAGATTAAGTTCCAGTAACATGGCTGACCCTCTGCAGCTAGCTCATTGACTCTAAGGAAGGTTCACTCCTAGAGTCACTACATTACAAAACCCAAATGTTTCTCTTTTTTATCTATTCTAGATTAAGTTACATTTCTATCACATAGCTCCAAGACCCCCAATTAGCACCCTGTGATTTTTTTTTATATGAAACAGCATGTTGTGGAAATCACATAATAACAAAAACTGCAGGCAATTTTCACAGAAGGTCAATATCAGTCACGCAAAAAGGACTTATCCATTTACCACTTCTTAAATTCACACACACAGGAAATAAGTGCCCTGTTTTTCAAAATATCTTTGAGCTCTATTGGGGGGGGGGAGGCGGGAGCTCTCCTAATTAAATCATTACACAGTTTAATTAAAATGCCAGAAACACATTGATTTGTCAAGAAGTCAATATGCATTTTAAAGCATTAATTTTTTAATTAGACTGAAATTCTAGAGAGTTTTTTTTCCTTAATTAAAAATTTTTGCATTGGATCTCCATATTTGTTGGGTGGAACTTTCATGTTCTCTGAGTCTCGGGTGTCGTCTAGACACATGAATACTGTGACATCCAGAATGGAGTCTGAGGTTTTGTTGTTTGGTTGTTTGGTTGGTTGGCTGTGTTATTTTTTGTTTGTTTGGGTTTTGATGCTGTTGTTTTCATGTCATGTTTTTGTTTTGAGACAAGACCTTATGTATCTCTGCCTGGCCTCCAACTTACTCTGAAACTGACAATGACACAGAAGCTCAGAGACTGACCTCCTTGCCTCCAGCACCAGAGAGATAGGCTTACAGCTATGTCCCACCACACCATGCCCAGGCTGATGCCAAATTTGAGTAGCAGTTTATCCTCACAGAAACAGGTAATTGTTCCGAATAGAAGGGATAAATTTTAAAACTATTTCTAGTGAAGGTTTATAATGTGCAGTCTCAGAAGATAAAATCTATTTGGAAGCTCCTACGAACATCTTGGTGGAAAAGGCTGTGGACAAAACTAAAAGATCTCCTCTCAGATAGAAGCTAACAAATAGGCAGGTGTAGACAGGAAAGCAGATTGTAGGGCTTATGTTAACAGAGAAAAGCAAGGTCTTATAAAGATAAGAGAGATGAAAGGTACACACATACATATATGTAATATATGGCAGAATTGGTTAAAACCATTAGGATTAAATTATTTATAAACATTGTTGGGTCATTTCATACATCAATCATGACTCAATAACCCCAACAGCTAATTAAGCACATGGCAATGTGCATATGACCCAGATTCCAAGGAGGATAAGATGGCTTGAGAAAGGGGTGATATTTATATCTAAAATGGTTTGTACAGAAAAGTGGCCAACAAGGCCAAAAAAGGGGGGGGGGGTAGAAGCAGGACATTAATTGTGTTGTATAATCATCTCAGGTAGTAATAAGGAAGTGATTTACTAATCATTATTAAAACAAAGTAGAATATTGCTACAGGCAATGTCAGGAGACGGAGCTACATTTCACTTTATAAACACTTTCTTGCACTCAGAATTCTTTGAGATGAGAAGCCATCTGTGAAACTGCTTGCAGCTAAGTGGGAATCTTTAAACAGCTTATCTTTTGATAATGCTTGTTAATCTAGCATAGCATAGATTTCTTGATATTATATATGTATATATGTATTTCTCTCTGTGTGTGTATATATATACACTCTTGCATATTTAGATCTTAAAAGTTTGAGAAGTCTGGGATTTATAAACAGCATTTCAAAAGAGGAAATTCAGTAATATCTTTGATTAATACATAGTTTGCTTTTCCTAGAACCCCTGAGAAGAATTATGACCAAAAATGATAGCACACACCTGTAATCCTAGCACTTAGTAGGCAAAGGAAGGAGAATCATTATGCATTTGAGGCCGTTCTAAACAACACTGTAAAACCCAGTCTCAAAAACAAAACATCAGAGGATTAAGTTATGTGCCTATACCTATTTACTAATATGTGCATATGGATACGGATAAACACATGTATTCAGAAAGTTCCTGCTTCACATGTATGCAAAGCAGATTGGTAAGCAGGGTTACTACAAATGTCATTTACATATTCTGTGCGAAACTCCATTCTGGCAGCCTGATAATAGCCGAGCTTCCAAAGCTTAACTATATTCTCGGAGTGACCCAGTTCACTCAATCACTCCCTAGATACAATGAGAGGCTACTGAAGGGTCCCAGACTATAGCGGATTTGAAGTCTTTGTCCTTATTTCAGGATACCTTTGTTCCAATAACAATAGGTGACATCCCACATAATACAGTGCCATTTGTACAACTGCCTGCTGAAACTTCCTGTTTAGAATGAGGCAGTGGGATTTCTGAAAAGCCTGGGGAGGTTAGTGAGAAAGAAAGACAAACAATGCTGCTATTTCCAGGATTTTCTCTCATTGAAAATGAAACTAAATGTTTGGAAGTCAAGGGAAAGGACAGCATTTCAAAGGAGAAACCAACATCATTAGGACTGAATTTATACAAATGTGAATTAAGCAGGCTCCTCAGAAGATAGCCATGTGTTCTGAGACAAATTCATCCAAGGAGTCTATGTAGATCACATAGCTAGATCACATACCATCCTGCTTAGTTTTCTTGAGATTGAAAGCAAGGAGTAAAAGTAATAGTTTTTCAAAAGTCATCATGTATAAAAATGATATAAAAAACAGACAATGTTATCTCAATATTTTCTTCTTCCCCATCCTCCTTCCCCTCCTCCTCTCCCTTCAAAACAGTCCAAGCTGGCGCCTAACTTACTATATAGTCACGATTGACCTTGAACTTCTGATCTTCCTATCCATTGCTGAGATGACAGGTGTGTCCCATCCAGCCCAGTAAGTGTTTCTGGAGAAGCTACATACACACACCCCAACCAAATTTTTGAAAATTTAATTTCATATCTTAATTTTAGCATTTTTAAGCTTATTAAATAAAAACAGCAAAACAAAGCTTTTTTTTTTTTAATGTGAGTGTGTGTGAGCTCTTCTATGTGTATGTACAGATGACTTCACAAATCAGAATAGAGGTTTAGGTTCCCTGGAGCTAATGTTTCAAGTTAGGTATGGACTCTCCAAGGCATTGTGGGTGCTGGGAACCATAGTCAAGTTTTCTGATAAAGGAACAGGTACTGTAACAATCTCAACCACCCTTCTAGCCACAATATAGCTTAACAAAGTATTGTTTAAGAATAATACATTGGATCTAAAGAGAGATACAATATACAGAGTGATTCTTTAGTCTCCTAGTCTCATGCCAGAAAGGAACTCAACAGATAATTTCAGGAGATAGATCCACACATGGACTGGAAGTACTATAAAATAACAATTATTTCATTATTGTATACCCATGAGACACAGAACATGGAATGCTGCTTCATTCTGCTTCCTAGTTGGTAGATGGCAGATGGGGTTATTTGGTAACTGGTACTTGGAATGTGGAAAGAGGTCAATATATAGGTTATATTATGGTCTTACCCGTTAAAAGTACACAACAGGGGTCAAAGAGTTTTAAATGTTCCCTGAAAGCTGATGTGTTGGTCTTCAAAGCAACAGTGTCTATGGGTGGGGCTTTGGATATGTGACCTTACTGTGAGAGCTCTTCCATTATGGATGGATTAATCTATTTATGGACTCACAACTTAATGGGCATTCATTTTTAGCCTTTTGACTAATGTCAAATATAATTTAATAAACTATTGGTGATGATAGAAACTGTAGAAGGCAGAATCTAGTTGGAAGAAAAGTATCATTGGGGCATTTCCTTGAAGGGTACATCTTGCCTGCATCTCTGCCTTTCCTTCTCTATATCTTTCTCCTAGTGCCTTTCTCTTCTGGTTGTCATGAGATAAAACTTCTAAGATTTTCTGCCCAGCAAAGGCCTGGAAGCAATGAAGTCAGGTGACCTGGGGCTGAAGTGTGTGAAGCTGACCCAGTTGCATTTTTCTTCCTATACTTTAAATGTTTAAAGCATTTTATAATGGAGAGTTTGCTAACAGACCCATCTTTATTCCCTTTATAATCTTTGGTTTGTGTAAAACTTGGAAATATTGGAGTACTTCCAAGGTAATTTTTCAACAGAATCAACAGAATTTATGAACGGATAAATTTTTGTGGATGATAACACCACGTATCCTACAGCGAAAATGTGACTATGACGTGGGTCTTGGTTTTATATGGAAAGCAAACAAACCTCAACTGTGGTTAGTTGGTACAATATAAATAAGTCAAAACATTAATTTGCATCAATTTTATTGTAGGAGAGAATACTGTTAATATGGTGGCCCAAGAAGATACTACAGTTACAAAATATGTCCCATAACTTCATTTAAGAGCTTATATTTATTGAACAGTTAGAATATGACAATTATTGTCAATATAATTTATCATTCCCATTCCAATTCTTGAAGAGACAAACCAACACTATTTTTATATAATGAATGAGAAAGAATGGAGGCTGTCAAAAGGTTGAAATGCTTGCCCCAAACCACTCAGTGCAGGATGGAAAATCAGTAATAAAACACAGATGGTAAATTGCAGCTCTCTCATGCCTTCTCACCATGCTGGACTGCTTCCCAAGAAGGAATTTTCCTCTCAATTGAGATTTCATAAACTGTGGGTTCATAACTTGGAATCAAATCCCAGAGCTTCCAGGTATGGATGAGGATTACATAGATGGCATCTAGGTTTCATGAAAGTCCAAACATCTAAACCATCTAGACCTTCCAAAGGCTGCAAAGAATCAAGGCTTCCAAAGAAAACCAAGCATCATCCCTGTCAACTACATGGAAATGCACATGTAGGGTTTGTCACTGAATTACAGCATCTCACCTATAAAATTAGAATAATATATTGAACTTCTGGCATGCTCAAGAAGGTGAAAGGTATCATCTACATAAAATGCTTAATACATTACATCAAAAGTATGAAATGTTTTATACAGCTGGTACTATTATATCCTTCATACTTACTAAGTACCAATAGTGTGGTGACATTGAATAGCTCAATACATTAGTAGCTCTCTTCTCATGTAATAGTCTCTAACTACAAAAAATGAAATCACTGTTTTATGGCATTGGCCACATTCTGTGGTGTAAACTCTCTTATCAAGATCCATTTGATACTGCCAATGTCTATTATGGGACAATTAGCACAACAGAAAGTGGTGAATCGTACCAAGTAGAGTCTTTTTATGTTTTCATTCAGTGAACCCCTCCATCTCTTATTCTTTGAGCTAGAGACTCTTCATTCAGTTCTTCCATTCATTTGTTTTTAAGTCTATTGCTTATTAGGTCAATAAACACCATGGTTGAATTTGAGGATAGACTAGTATACAAGATAATTGTCTGCCTTCATGAATTTCCAATTTCAATGGAAACTCCATGGCTTAAATATAATGGCCCCCGTGCACATGCATCCATGGCACACATTTAAATGGTAGCCCCCCAAATTGGGGATGTATTTTGAAGACTGGAGGACATTTAGGAGATGGAGTGAGGCATTTCTGGTTCCCTTCATGTTTCCTGATCTGTTTCATCTCATGGCAACTACCTCTTTCTCTTTACATCAAGGATGGAGCCTTTCTATTATGCCTTCCCCACCATAAGAGCTTAAAACCCTCTGTAACCAAAGACCAAAATAAAGCTTTTCCACTAGAGTTGCTAGTGACAGATATCTGGTCACAGTTCCATAAAAGTCATAATAGGGTCATAAATAAGCAGATCATCGATAAGTGAATGAATGAATACCAAATCGTTTGCTCCTAGAAATTAATCTTGTATCATAACCTATTTTTGGACTATAAAAATTAAGTAATCTTTTCTTCAAATTCTACATTTCTAACAAATTAATTTTCATGTATATGAGTGTTTTGCCTGCATGTATATATGTGTACCATGTACATGCCTGGTGCTTGTAAATGATAGAAAGGGTTAAGGGATTTAGATCCCAAGAGACTATAGTTACAGATGGTTGAGAGATACTCTGTGGATGCTGGAATTGAACCTGAGTCCTCTGGAGGGTATCAATTGCTCTCAGTGATCATAACTGCTGAACCATGCCATCAGCCCTCAAGCTTCTGTATTTTTTTTAGGACAAGTAATCTTGAACTTCTTCCTACTGTAATGTGTCTTTCCACTAAACCCAGAAATCATATCTTTCCCCAACAAAATAATGAAGCAAAACTGCAGCATAATAACCCCACACTAGAAGCTAAGACACAGAAGATCTCCAGATCCTCCATAAATTCCATTGTTGGTGGTGTAGTCACTAAGAAGTAAGGTGATCAACAGTTTTACTGTTAGAAGTTTGGCTTTACTGAATGTGTCAGGTCAATTCTTTGCTAGAAAAATCTAAATAAAGCTCATTGGGGCCAGAGAGGCTAGACTTCCCAGGACTCAACAGAGGGCAGTGAATGGACACATGTTGCATACAATAATGGCTGTCCATACCCAGAGTATATGTCTATATGGATAAGTAGGAGAGAGGCCGCCATGCACATGCTATAGAGTGAGTGGAATCAGAAATCAAAAGAGGTCAATCATTCTATTGATTGAGATAGACACTCATCATTGACATTAAATTGCAACCAGAAGCAGAATAATAAAACAATGCTTTTTCCCGTAACTGGAAGAAATTATTTCTGTAGGTCTTACAGAAAGCCCCTGAAAAGGTTTATCAGTTATTTTACTTTATGGATTTCTGGAGCAAAACAGTGGACAAAAACAATCTAAGGAAAAGTGGGTTTACTGTGGTTCACAGTCAATCATGCCTGGCAATGCATAGTGTCAAAGTGAAGCAGCTAAGCACATTGTGGTCACAAAGAGCATGGAAAGACAAATGCTGGTGACTAGCTCCCTTTCTCTTTTTTATTCAGTCTAGGATCCCATCAGATGCCATGGTGCAAAGAACATTTAGAGTGGGTTCTCCCACATCAATTATCCTAATCTAGAAAATCTCTCACAGACATGCCCAGAAGTTTTTTCATAGTGATTCTGACTGAATATCATCAAACTGACAGTCAAGATTAACCATCCCAGAAGGTATCACTTCCAGGAGACAAAAATGACAAGGAATCAACTCCGGGAAGAGTTAAAGGTCATCAAGTGTCAGAAGAAGAGCATCATACACAGAAAAGTTTTGAGATAACAATAGGTACCGTCTAAACAAGAAAAGAAGCCAGCATGCCAAAGCAAAGTAGATTCAAGGCATGACTACCGGGATGAGGCTTATCAATCAGTAATGAAAACGAGGCTTGACTGAACCTCAAAAGTCATATCTGTACCAGATTTTTCTTGGTGGCTCAACAGAAGAGAAGTAGGAGAGACAGGAGACTTTTCAACACAAGCCTGATTTGAACCATTGTTCTCACATGTGAGAAAGTTCTCTATACTCTTATCCTTTTTTTTTTTTTTTTGGTTTCTTCACCCGAGGCAGGGAGGGTTTCTCTGTGTAGCCCTAGCTGTCCTTGGAACTCACTCTGTAGACCAGGCTGCCCTCGAACTCAGAGGCTGCCTCTGCCTCCCAAGTGCTGGAATTAAAGGTGTGCGTCACCACCGCCCAGCTCTATACTCTTATCCTTAACCTTGTCATTCTGAAACATTTCTCTAGGGGAAACACCAGTAAAGATTGCCCATGTGACCAAGGAAAACTAAAATCTGAATCAAAAGTTAGCAGACAGTAGATACTGTCTTAGACAAAAGATGTTGGATTTCTGCTACCAGTAAGCATTCTAATACACTATTTTGAATATGAAATATTCATATTCAAATTACTATTAGTGTTATGCTAATATCACATCCTTAACTTGATAGGTGCAAACCAATAGAATATATACATTATACAGCTATACGTCTAGCTATAAACAGTGAGCTGTGACAGCGCTACTGATTTCTCTGTGTTCTTACAATATCATCACTGTGTTTTAGATTCCTGTGTAATTTCTATAATAATACATCAACATGTGACCTTGAAAAAGTCCTCTGATCTTGGCTTTTCTCACCTTTTTCATATATGAGATTGGATAAATCATCGTCATCATTACCATCATTATCATCATCATCATATACATACGTACATGTATGCATACATACTTGCATGCATACATACATACATACATACATACTGGATCTTGCATTAAGAAGATTATATTAGTAAAGATGGCATTTTATATACTGTAGTCCGTATCTGAAAGCTGTGTTAAATTCTAGTTAATATATTTATTATGGCTTATCACTCCTTATTCTTTATGGAACCCTCTTTTAAGATAAACAATCTTAAATCAAGATCTTAAATACACCCTACTACTACTCAGTTCAAACATCTGCCTCAAAGGAATTGTTTAGCTAAAAGCTCTAGTAGAAATGGTTAAAGGTCCCATCTAGAAGCTGTCTAACAATGTTTTCCTGTATGTCTCACTTCCTGTTGGCTAGTCCTTGATAGAGAGACAAAGGTCACAGCTAATTTAGTCTGCTTAATGGGAGGATATACTGACTCTCAAGCCACCCAGTTCTGTGGTCTATTGCTCAACCACTGCTCATCAATTTTGCAGATTTCTCTGGGAAAACTCAAGTTTCTGTCCATCTTTCTAGTCTGGTGAAGAAAGATCAATATAGTATATGCTTTCTGACTAAGGCTGCCTTTTAAGAAAGCCCCACCACTGAGTCTGTGACAGTCTTTTTGGCTCCACCCACATGTGTATTTCTTCCACAAGGCACTTTGTTTCCAACTCAGCTAGCTTCTTTGATCCCCAGTTCTTCTTCCAAGATTTACACCAAGCAAGTTCTTTTCTCTCATTTACAGTTTTGAATATTGACCCAGAGTCCACATGTGCTTGTTTCAATGGCTCAATCTTTTCCCTTAAAGACAATGAGCCCTCTAAGTACTAAATACCACATGACATGCTTGCTGCTGGGAGCACCAACATAAGTCAAATAAAATCCCCTGGTAAAGAAATCTTGTAGGTTTGAACAGATCATGAAAGAGAAAAAAGTCCTGGAAACAGAAACTACTATGTAGGAAGCTCTCACTGCGATATGACTGGAGGCACCCACCCTTTTCCCAGAAACTCATGCCTGTCCCTGTCTGTCACTGTTCAGACAAGAAATGGCAGAAATGACATCTATATGTGCACTCTCTTTATTTCTCTCTCTCTCTCTCTCTCTCTCTCTCTCTCCCTCTCTCATTTCCAACTCTCTCTCCCTTTCTTTTCTTCTTTATCTTATTTTTATTTCTATTTCTCTCTCTTCTTTTTCTTCCAAGAACTATGGTCTCTTGAGATGGATGAGATAAATTGTAAAACTATGGGAGGAAAAGTGAATATCATAAATATATTACAGGGGAAGCCTTCGGGTGCAGGGATAATGTTGCCTTCTCCCTGCAGGCAAAGAACCATGAGAACAAAAGCCAGCAGCAAGCCTTGTCTGGCATCAGTGGGAAAGGATGTGCCTAGCCTTGCATAGATTTTATGTGCCAGGGCGGGCCCTGGGCCTCACAGGCCCCCTCACCTGCTCAGAGAAGTGGATGGGGGAGTTGGGGGAAGGATTGTGGGAGCGGGTGTCCAGGTGTGAGGCAGTGAGGAGGAAGTACAGTGAATAAGTTTAAAAAAAAAAAAAGCCAGCAGCAGACCTGCAGATGTGACTCTCTCCATTGGAAGTCAAGAAATAGAGAAGTGAATGGTCTCAACCAAGAGAAGCCATCTGAGGAACTTGGTGAACTGATACCCACCCCCATTAGTCTTTGCTGCAATATCTATTGCTCATGACCATAGGCAAAAGTGGTAACACCAGAACCCTTGACTCGGATCATTGTCTTTGGTGAGTTAATGAGGAAGATTCAAAACTTTTAGGAAAAATAATGGGAAAGATGGCACAGTTCTCCATCTGGGTTCCTTTTCTCACAGAAAAAAAGTCATGAATTCAGAAGGAAATGCCATAGGTTGATATGGCTTATCTCTTTCAGTTTGAAGCAGTTCTCAGAGTTGGCCGAGAGATTAAAGACAAACATTGTATCACCTGTAAAATATGCTCTCTCCTCTCCCTTGCAGCATTTTCTCAGAGGCTCTTCCATACCAAAAATGTTCAGAAGACAAGGCGATTGTAAGGTAGAAGTTTTGAATCAATGAAGATCAAATGAGGCATGAATGTAGACCCCAAAACAAAGGAACAGACTTATGAACTCAATAGGTCATTGAATACAGGCATTCAAACTAAATAAAAAGGCTACAACAGAAAATGAATAGAGTAAAATGCAATGAAATATTGGTTGTTTTTAAAGACTTTTTATATTTAGATATTTATATTGTATGAGAGTGAGGATGGGCATATTCATTCTGTGGGATGCATCCAGAAATCAGAGGACAGCTTACAGGAATTGTATCTCTCTTTGTATCTTCTCTTCTTATGGCTTCTAGGGATTGAACTCAGACTGTCTGTCGGATTTGGCAGGAAGTACCTTTGCCCACTGAGCTGTCACTCTGATTTTAGAATTAAGCCAGAACTGGCCATTCTCCATTTTTGAGCTGGACAAAATTAACCTCAATTGCAACAACTCATTTCCAGTCCTGAAATACACACATGGCTCATTATCACTTATGGGCGTCTCTCCCTCCACCGATAAACTACTCTCTTGGCATCACCCATGCAAAGATCTCATCAGCACGTGGAGGGCATGTGATATAAAGCACGTCCACAAGGGAAGAATTATCTTTTACTGGCAATCTGTGAACACTACAGAAAAAGAATCTTCCGTGATAGAATTATAAATGCTGGCCCATCAAACAAATACCTCATGTCTAAACCCTGGGCGAATATTGAATGCTATTTTTTTTCTGTTTGGCATTTTGATGTAACTATGCAATAATATCAAATAATTTTGTGTTTACATATGCCAGGTGACAAACTGCATATGTACAATTACAGCGTTTAGTAAGGAATTTTACAGGCATCTAATGCATAATGAAAATTCTATATTGAAATATACATTTTCTCCAACAGTTTTATGTGTATTAGACACAGAGTAGACAGGAGAGAATCTTCCAATATTGGAAGCACTCACCAATTCAGTTCTTTCATAACTCACTACTGTGCATGAAGCCAGAGATGGAAGAAGTCAGCAGAATATTGAAGGGAAAGAAAAATTAAAAATGAATTACAATGAATACTATTGAAGTGATTTCTGTGGGTGTGAAAAGTAATATTTTTGTTAGAAGCCACATTGGACAACAATTTTACACCAATCTGGCTGCTCAGAAATAAGCTGATTGCCATTTAGAACAAGGTGATAGGACACAGCTCGAAGTGTTCAGCCTTTGCTTCTAAAAGTAAAATAAATATGAGTAGTGGTGTAAAGGAATCTACTCAGCATCATGGAATATTAGAACTAAAAGAATCGCTTTCTAAATACCAGGTTTGTAACTTAGAATTACCCAGATAATTGTCACAGATCTCTGAATGTAGTATGGCTGATTAATCTTCTTCCTTGACAGGTTTAATTTAATTTATTTGTTGAATAAATTAAATTAAAGGGGGCTCTCTGATAATCAAAGAACATCTCTCCTATTTAATTTTACAGGCATCAAATCAAAGATATCCATTTTTTTTAATCTTTAAAACAATGTTGATAATCAAAGAACATCTCTCCTATTTAATTTTACAGGCATCAAATCAAAGATATCCATTTTTTTTAATCTTTAAAACAATGTAATGTAGTTTTAATTCCTAATTTAGTATTATTTTTCCAGTGGAGCATTTTCTAAAACATTTAAACGCATTTTGTAATTACAGATGATCTGCTACCAAATGTTCTAAGATATTTCTAAATCTATGTTTACTTTAAACCAAGTTTGAACTAAAAATTTGATATTGTCGAGAAAATTTCCAAAGATCTTAAAGAAATCATTCAAAAACCTAGTGTTAGTTTATGTTATGGTAGATACACTTGAATATTAAATTTTAAAACCTATTTAAAGTGCATTGGGGCCAACGCCTGTATCAACAGTTGACAAGTGTCTCGGCTGATTATTATACACCAAGACACATGGTGGTGCAGATGCCAATAGTGGTGTCAGGGGATAAGATTACCAGCAGACTTTCTACAGGCACCAGCATAATGTTCCTGTTTGAGAATTTCTCAAAGATTTCTCATTTTTAAGGATAATTTAAAAAATTTAAAATAATATAACAAGATTTTAAAAATACTAATACACTGGAATTAGACAAAGTAAGCAAACAGAAGGAAAAAAAGCCCAAGAGAAGGCACAAGAAACAGAGACATATTTGTTAACATTCTCTGTCATACAAGCACAAAACAGAAAGCCATAGTATATACACAGAGGACCTGGTGTAGACCCACACAGGCCCTGTGTATGCTGCCTTGGTCTTTGTGAGTTCATATGCACTTTGATCATGATGATTTAGAGGGCCTTGATTTTTTGGTGTCCTCCATCACCTCCAGTCCTGAACTCTTTCTATTTCCTTCTCTATAGGGTCTTCTGAGCCCTGGGGCAGAGATGTGGTGGAGACATCTTATTTATGAATATTTCAAGCTCTCTCTCTCTCTCTCTCTCTCTCTCTCTCTCTCTCTCTCTCTCTCTCTCTCTCTCTCTCTCTTTCTCTGCCACCACCACCACCACCCCAACTGCATAATACACCTAACTGCAAATCTCTGTATTTGTTGCCGTCTGTTGGAGGAAGAAGCTTCTCTGATAATGGCTGAATGAAGCACTAACCTATGAGTATCATTACAAGTCATTTATTGCTACTATGTTTTTTGTCTTTTTTTTTTTTTAGAATAGTATTTTGATCTACTCTAGGTACATGGGGTATCTACTCTCAGGTTCTTGATAACCCGAGCAGTGTCAGATATGGGTTCTATATTGTGGGGTGAGTCTTAAGTCAAATAAGATATTGGTTGGTTACACTGTTAGCTTTTTGTCATTATTACATTAGTGTAGCTTATAGACAGAACATCAAAGTTTGACAATCTAATGTGTCTAGAAAATCATGACAATTGTTCTATAGCCAAGGTTTGTTCTGATAGTTAATAATTACACCATATGTAGTAAGTCCCAAATGTAACCCATTTTGTCTAGCCTGAGAGAATATTACTATGTTTGAAGTATGTTCCAATAAAGCTAAAATTATTGCTACCATAAAACAAATTATACCTAAATAGTAACTTTGAACAGTGGTATTAACTAAAGGATTAAATTAAAATGATTTGGTATTTTAATTACCTTTTGACAGGTGATGTCTCATAGTCCTATCACTTTCTAAAAAATTCTACCATTCTGCTCTTTCTTGATATGTTAGTTTTTAGTGTTGTTAGAAAGCATCACTGGGTAATGAGGAACAATTTGCACGAGATTCCTGGATTAAGGAACTATCATGCTTTCTTTAAAGGTGCTTCATTCCCTGTACACTGAAGTCTCTACCAGACCTTAGCTGCATTATGAAACTACCACAAATATAGTCTAAAGAAAACTGGGAAAAACTCTCTCGTGGGATGCCTCTCATCTTTGTAAAATATCGATGATAGAAATTTTCATGATAAAGTTATTTTCCATTGCATATTTTACTCTTATAAATTATTTCTTTGAAAAAATTTTTCTTTGAAAAATATTTATAATGAACAAATACAGAAAAGAAATGTATTTGACCCAGTTGACAAAGGGAACTGTCTTTCTGAAGTTAATCAGATAGGTCAATGTTATCTATGCATCTGGGATATGTCCCTGTGTTGAAGTAATTTAGTTGGAATCTAGCATGAGTTTTCTTGCCTTCAAGGACCCTGATGTATTTAAAAATGCACAGAATTTGAACAAATTGTGTAAGACAACCAAGTAAGATGCTATGCAATTTGGGTGGGGGTGGGGACATAACACTACTTGCAGAAAGACTTCTGTTGAAAACCAGTATCACTACAAAATGGTTGATGGAGAAAATACATGGAGAAGGCCCAGAGTGTTTCTACACACTGACTGTACTTACTAAAATTGTCCGACAGGAATTCCTTAGGAGAAGAGCAAGCATTTCTCTTGTGATGTTTCTCTGCTATTGAGCACTCACACTCACATCTTTCTAAAATAATAATAATAATAATAATAATAATAATAATAAAGCCATGGAGAAGTAGCTAGTAATATCTCCCAGCCTTCATCTCTCTCTGAAATTATCTTTTAATAAATGGCACCCACTTTTCTCTTCATCCAACAAGTGTCATAGGAGTGTATTCACAAACAAACACTCAGCTTTGACCCCCTCAAAGTCATCTTCTGATACCTAAAACTCCACCTCCTGTGTACAGGGCCAGATTCTCCCTTTTTGTTTCTTTTTCCCCTCTCTGACACAGTTTTTACCCCATCATAGGTCACAATGAATGAATTCTTTAGACCTTGTTTGTGATCACATAGATTTTTAAGACAGATAGAGTAGTCAGACAGAACTTGTAAAAGTAAGTTTACTTTAGATGTAGTTTTCATGAAATATTATTGGGGTTTCTATTTAGTGAATTCCTTGGGGAGCTGAGGATATAGCTCAGTAGGTAAGAGCTCTGCTATCCAGGCAGAGTGCCCTGAGTTCAAATCACCAGGATGTATGTCAAATCTGGGCAGGACAAACATACCTGAAACCCAAGTGCTGAGCTGTGGAGACAAGCTAGTTTGTCTAGACAAACCAGAGAGCTACAGATTCAGTAAGAAAACCTCTGTTAAGGGAGTAAGGGATTTTCCAAGGTCATTGCTTACCTGAAACCTGTGTACTCATCCATCAGAATGTGGTTTTGGCTTGTGTATTTCACCTACGATTTCAATGGTTTTCTCATCTTGACTAAACACTTGTACTATGGTACTGTGCTATGGCAGCACATTTTGTGCTTTTAAGTATGAGAATAAACTAGTTTAAGTTACTTCCTCCTCCTTGACAGTTTCATGACAGTAGATCTGTTCCTATTGGAGAGATTAGGCACCTCAGTATATGATCATTTTTACTTTCTTATTACATTGAAAACTTTCACATTATGCTTTATAGCTTCTCATCAGCATGTCTAAATTGCCAGCATCATTAATCTTGATTTTCAGGGCCATGATGTAAAATTAGAAATAGTTGGACACAAGTACTGTGGTATCACAGCAGTCAATCGGATGGCAGTTCACTGACTAGCAGAGATGTTGTATACAGAGTGTGGATACACTGGACAAAAGCATAGTTCAAATCCTAGCTGGGAATAACCAAGAGAACACAAGGTTAAAGTATGCTATTCAAAAAGGGCATGGAATTTAAATGCAATCTATAGCTTATTTATGGAAATGAGTAATAAATATTTTCAGACTACAGTTGACTTCAAAAATCAAAACTATAACTTACCTGAGAAGTACTACTGTAAATAACGTCATTTTATAAACAATGTCGGAGAGATTCTTAAGATAATGTTATGCTTTATAAAATTATCAAAGGGAAGAGTTACAAGAGGACAATCTGTTCTAATGAATTAGGCACTGATACTTCTATTCTAAAAAATACTTATGGGATGACTTTATAGATGTCCTTCATAATGATTTTTAACTTATTCAACATTCACAAGTGCCTCTTGTGACTTGTACAAATTTCTCTCTCTAAGTACCACTTTCCATCATCAAGATCCTTATGGTACTTTCTTCAGATATATCTTTTTATATGTCTTTTCTTTTTCCCTCTTCTTCCCTAACTTAATGAGGTTCAATAAGGAACAGTTTAAAGAAGAAAGAGAGCGAGAGAAGTTATCCTATTGTGGCCATTTGAGCCAAAGTCAACAGACTCTAGGGTTGCAAGGCTTTAATGACAATGTCTTTTTTTCAAAGTATTTGGTCTTTTAAATCACTTCTGTTGTCACTGGGCCATACATGACAAAGAATGGCAATTTGGAAGAAATGATGAAAGTACTAAATTGGATCTGTTTCTATCTAGATGTGATTGTGTGCAATGTTTAGCTGACATAAAGCAAAAGAAAGGAAAGAGGATAGCTGCACAGGGCTAGTGTCACACCTGGGAAAGTACTGTCAGTAAGTTTGAGAATATGTGCATTATAGTCTCTCTTATTTTCTTTTCTCTCAAGAATTAAGCTATAAAATGGCATCAACATGTGTTTCGTTGTATAATGGTATTGGACCCATCACAGGAGAGACAAATGAAAACAAGCTTGAGTTTTGGTCACTCCTTGACCCCCTCAAATATTCTCTCTCCAGCACACCTCAGAGAACCGAGGTCTCTGATCCATGGGGGATTTCTTTGTCTCCCTCTTTTCTCACCACTAAACACATGTCATCATGTTACTGTGACTTCTTACATGATTCCTTATTCACACAAAGCACATGGATTTATTGCGGACTCCCAACCTGAAACTGTCTTCCTTCTTTCCTGCCTCTGGGTCAGATAAAGACAAAGAATGTCTCTTTTCTGTTCCACAGTATTTGTTAGTAACTGTCCATTGTGTCCAGTGTATTCCATATAGTCTCTTGCTTTCTCCATTAATATTCTCAAACTATAATCTAATCATGGCTTAAATTTTTTTGGTTTAATCTTTAAATCCAAATGAAATTCAAATATTAAATCTAAAGCCTTTATCTAGCATGGTTATTTGCTCTCAACTCTGTCCTCCTGAATTCTCTATGTCTGCATATCCTCTGGTCCTGCTTGGCTGCCCAACCAGTCCACCTGCCCTCCCTAAAGCATATCCCCAGGTATTAAAGGAACTGCATTTGCAAGAGCCTATCCTTTAACCTACCTAGCTCCCTGGCTTGTTCCAGTAGTACCTTAGGAGGTCTTTTCTGATTCTGTCTTGCCATCATCATAAACTACACCTCAGCATCCCAGCTACCACATTTTTTTTTATATGTGTGTATCCCTGAACACATACACACACAATGTGCTCTATTTATTCTACTAGTGCTCAACATCATTGAGTAGAGAACCAGTAAACATATGACTGAGTGTACCATTGCCTGGATTGGTGTTTGGCCTGAGTTCAAGTCTATTATTATATGCATGCCATATTCTGAACAAACACTTTAAAAACTATTTTATTTGTAAACAAATGCCCAAAAATCACCTCTGCTTATGTACCTGATAGCAAGTTCAAATATCATTTGTCATCAGCAAACTCTTGTTATGGCCCTACAATGGGCTTTCCTTACAACTCAAGGAAGAAGCCTACCAGTTACCCAGTTGCTGAAGTCATTAGTGACTAGCCTTCTCTCCCCAACACAGTCATTATTAGCCAGCACTCTCAATACTGAATCTCACTACTTCTCACTTCCTTCCTGTTACCATTTGATGAGAAGCCCCAATTGTTTTGTTTTGCTTTGCTTTGCTTGTTTTCTTTTTACTGAGCCCACCATGGTAGTGACCCCCAACTGAGAGCTGTTCTACTGCTCAAGCCCTACAATTCATTCAGTATGGCAGCAACTGAGACAGAAATGCATACAGACATGATCACAAATCCTGGCCCGTATTATCTGAGCGTGTTCACACCTCCCACACTTGTATCTCTCCTTATTTAGCTTGTGTCTCTGCTCTGCTTTCTGTAGTAACTTATTCCTCTCAGGATGAAAGGAATGCTCACTGCTGCATCCCTAGGAGCTGCCACACAGTAGCCACCTAGGGATGTTTCTCAGATTCCTGGCTTGATTCTGTTTCTTTTAACCCAAATGTGCCTTTGTGACCTCCAATTCTCTGCTCCTACCCTTAGCCCCAACAGCGCATCTGGCATGTTGAGTATACTATGGGTGACCAAGGTGGTTTGCACTGCCTTCTGCCTTCTGCCTTTGCCTTCTACCAATGTCTTTGTCCCTGCTTGTGTAATCGCTTCTCTAGAAACTTGACTTCTCTCCCACCCTTCTAGTTACAGCTCCAATGTGCTTCTCTGAGAGAATCCTTCCCGACAATGCCAGGTCAAAGTCATCTCTGAACATCTTGTCTGCTTGGTTAAAACCCCTTTGTTTCTACTTATGAATCATGTGTTCTTTGATCTCAGTGTTCTAAGTCCTATTCAACTGTTTTGAGTTGTCAGTACCAGCTGAATCAGAAGCTGGAGGCCATTCATCCTTGCTAAGAAATCCCAGAGAAAAAAATATTTACTGAGAATTGCTGCTAATTATTTTAAACTGGCAGAAATTTGGGTTCTGCCTTTTAAATATTTAAAAGTTAGCTCGTGACTGGGGAGCTGCCATTACCAAAAGGTCTGTGAGGCAGCATGCTACCATGGTCATTATAGCCTTTCTTTCTGCTTCTCTCTTACTAAGAAACAGAAGAGGGCCAAAAGGAAACAGGGGAAATGAGCAGACAGGGAGTTTCCATGGGAGGACTTTCGGAGAAGCTTCATGGAATCTTGGTTGCACTTGTCTAGTGACTACAGTAGCCTGCCTGAGAAGTCTCATGGAAGGCTCTCAGAGTTTCTGCAGTAAACCTTTTACATAGAGAATGATTTTGAACATACAAATGATTAACCCAAGGGAAAAAATGCTTAATTATTCTTGGGATAGCTTTTGGAGCGCTTCATAACTTTTCAAATTCAAAACATAGAAACAATATAAAATTATGTTAGAAAACACAGGAACAATAACCTAATCAACCAACAATAAAAACAAGTCATCAATATGTTGCCAAGAGTTCATTCTAAATTGGTATAGATTCTGCACAGCAATTCTAGTCAGAATTGAGTTGCTTAGAATATGACAAACATTATGAACAGTGTTCACAGTAAAACTGCTGTCATTCTCCACTAGGTCTTGGTATGGATCATGCTTCACTACTTCAGATTTGGTCTAGGGCTAGTGAGAAGGCTCACTCAATGGGTAAGGTGCTTACTGAGCCAACTGTGGGACTATTCTGATCTCCAAATAAAAATTCTTTAGTTTCATTTCTGTGTCTGTGATAAATAACCCTGACAATAAAAAAGAGAAAAAGAAATAAAGAGAGAGAGAGAGAGAGAGAGAGAGAGAGAGAGAGAGAGAGAGAGAGAAACTTATGGGAGAAAAGGTTAATTTTAGCGCACAATTCCAGGTTATAGTCCGTCAGAGAACAGAATCAAGGTGGCAGGAACTTGAGCAGTTGATCACGTTCTACCCAGTCAGAAGGAAAAAGAAATGGATACATACATGTTCACTTACTTTTTTCATTTGTACTTAGCTCATTGCTTTCACTCATATAGTTCAGTATGGTCTCTGTAGATAATTGTGACTCCCACAGTGGGCTTGTTCTTCCCATATCAGTAGCATAATCAAGATAACTACTCCCCCAACATACACACACAGAGACATACAGTCCAACCCACTGAAGACAATCTCTCATTGAAACTCTCTTCCCAGGTGGCCTAGGTTGGATCAAGCTGACAATTCATCACAGCACATAAAGAGCCCAGTTGTAGAAGCATACTTGTAACTTCAGCACTCGAGGCAAAGACAAAAAGATCATGGGGTAGTCTGCACATCACATATAGTTACCTGAGCAAGCACACCTTCATGCAATGTATATATATATGCCATTTACACTAATAAAATAAAGTTATCCAATTTTATGAACAGAAGATAATGGTTAGTGCCTATAATCCAAGCACCTAAGGTGGTAATGTAGGATGTCATTAGTTTGAGGGAAGCCAGGACTACATGGTAAGTTCAAAACCATCCTGAGCTACACAGTGAGACCTTGTCTAAAAAAGTAAAACGCTAGATTTGTTGAAGCTGTTTGCTAATCATATCAACTCATCATTTTAAAATCAGTTATGGAGAGGATAGACTTCTCATACTATAGGACAAAACTGACTGTTGAACTCTGAGCTCAAAACAGAAGTGCAACTGGCAATCAGCACACTTGAATCCTGTATTCCCTGTAGGACATTAACCAAAACAACTGACCGACTCAGACAACTAAGATCACATTTATGAGTGAATAGATTCATTTTGGAAATCTAATTGACTATAAAATGCATATATTAAATGTTAGCTAGAATAATCAATCAAGTGAAAGAATTTATACTTTCCATATAACTTTCATACTTCAATTTCTCATTAGGTCTAAGTATTTTTGATATACTCTTCTCAGATGTATTCATAGAGAAAGGATCCATAAAGTGTATTTTTTTAATTCTCCATGTAGAAACTAGTGCATCTTTTTATAATAATTCCACTTGCTTTTAATTTATAATAAGTTCTATACAACTTAGTCATTAAATGCATCTTATATTACAAAATGTGTAGACTTCACATAGGTCGATTTTTAATTATAGTCATTTAAAATTTTAGATTTTTCAGTTCAGAATTTGAAGTAAAATAATTCTCCATAGTTACAAAAGTCATGCTTTTTGTTCCTGTAGGAATTGATTTTGTGACAACTTTCCCAAGTTCATTTTTCATATAATCACTGTTGTAAAGTCTTTTGTCAGATAAGGAACATGAGTTCATTAGAAGAAATGACAAACTGCAAAGTTATACTGCTTGCATGGGGATAGAGATAACCCTTAAACTGTGCATACTGAATCTCCCTTTGATAATCTTTACGCTCTGCCTTAACTATACTTTCAATTATGCATAAGCTAACTGCAATTCAGTTTTACAATTGTCTCTTTAATTTTGTCAATATTATTTCTGGTCCCCTAATGAAGTTTCTTCAGCAATGGAGCATGTCCAAATGTTGACGTCTTCTTCTTATTCTGTTTCAGCAAGCAGAGTGGAAAGGAACAGGAGAACCAATGAGAGGACACCTCACCACATCCCAAACAAGTAAACCTCACTTACTCTGTGAACCTCACATTTCACATGTGTAAAAGAAGGAAAAATGATGATAATAAAGGATTGGCTTCATGGGTTTGAAGAGTTGATGGAATGAAATATTTATGCACAAAGCAAGCTAAAAGGTGTACTTTCACATATTTAAAATTTGACCATTATTCAAGAGCTATAAAAGAAGTCAAGACAGTATTATGTCTGTCTCAAACAACAAACAAATGTACCACATGCCTCTTCTGTGCAAGGTTCTGAACAGGCGGGAAATGATCTGCGCATGCCCATTTCACTATTGATAAGAAGAAAAGCTTGTAGGATGTCTCACTGTGTCCTATGACTCCTATCACATGCCATGGATGGAAATAATATGCACAGGGGCATGCAGATAATGGAGCAAATATGTGCAGGAGTCATCAAGAGTTGATTGCTCAGAGATGAGCAAGTCCTCAAACAGAATATAGTAAGGGGACATTTCACCAGAAGATAACATTAGAGAAATAAAGGGATAGAATCAAGTGAGAATACTCTCAAACATAGAAGGCTCCTGGACTGTTCAAGTTTTGAGTGAGATAGGAAACTTCTGAATATTTTCCACTATGCAAAATATTATTTAATTACATTTTATTGTGATGCAATACTGATCTCTTAAGATCTTATTATAAATGGACATGGGAGGCAACATACAACATGGTGTCCAATGGCCCTATCTCTTGGTGTTGAGGCCCGTTTTCTGTGATATCATCTCCTTGGATGTGTGCTGCACTAACTTGTTTTTACCCAACTGAACTCTGAGGCATGATGGCAGCTCGCTCATAGCTGAGAAAGGGGTGCACAAGACTGTTTCTATGTAGGTTGATTTTGACATCTCTTGTTATCTTGCTCACTTGACTCTGAGAAAACACAGCCACATACAACTGACTCTGTCCTCTAACCAAGGGCTCAGAGGAAACACAAGGCCCTCAGTCCATCAGTCTGCAAGAGTAATAACTGACATGCCAACCTCAGAGACAAGATTTGAAGAAAAATTTGCCATTGAAAACTCAACTGACACGTACCTTGGGTGTGACTTCACATGGGACCTTTTGCTCAGATGAACTTAGATTTAGATCCACATAGACTAGGAGATAATAAACATATGTTGCCTTATCATACTAAGAGAAAAGAGTATTTCCTGGATGTCACATGAGTAAATCAAGCGAACAGCAGGAAAGGAAGTCAGTGAAAGCATCCACAGAAACCACAGAAACTTGATCACGCTATGTGAAATGTGAGCAAGAATCTCGCTCAAGCTATCCTTTCAAAGAGAAATCGTATCTATGTTCCCTCACTATGATTAAGCCATTTCTTATCTGGAAAGCACTTGAGTAAATACATAAAAACAGCTACTCTTTGGAGGCAAAGACTTCCATTTGAAACAGTCTTACAGTACAGAGACCTGTGAAGTAACATACTAAACTAAGACCTGAGCTTCAACAACAGCCACCACATTGTTAATAGACCTACACTTTAACCCTACCATGAGAGACAATCAATCACCTTATAATTAGCTTGAAGTTGGTGAGTCGAACCAAGATTTAAATTCCTTATTGATGCAAACTACTCATTATAAAAATATTTTCTAGGTCTTTCCATTCCAGGACTTACTTCTATAAAGTAGGCAAATGATCAAGGGGAAAACATGTTCTGTGAGGCCCTAGCTATGTTATTGTTACTGGCCATCCTGTTGAATCTATATTCGTAGTCCTATAATCTATTCTCTGTTTTAAATACATGCCAACCTAATTGCCCCATGTAACCCTCACCACCGCCTTCCTTCCTTGAATGTTACTATCCTCTAAATGTTTAGTCAACAGGAATAAAAGAGGAAGTCTTTACAAGTGAACTATCAGTTATTTTTTTCCAAAAGCTTAAATAAAAATGAGCAATTCATTAACTGCCGGCTGTAATGTAATCTCTCAAGTTTATGGGTATTAGACAGCACATTAAGGCACAGATGTTTGAAATCTGAAGCAGAGTGCACAAGTAAAATAATTGCATGACAAGTGCTAGGTCTAAGATTTGTAGGTCACACTTTTTAAGCAGTAATACAAAATACAAATAGGAAAGTCAAGGTTCGTTGGGAAAGAGAGATAAAAATAAATTATAAATATTATAAAGCTGACAAATGCCATATGCATTATAAACCTTGGGAGAATTATATGGCATTTGATTACCTGTCTGATGCACCCTTTGTTCTAGTATCATTTCTGTTACTTTGATAAAAATTCCCTGACAAAAAGCAACATAGGGGAGAAGGGTATTCTGTTTTTAATTCCAAGGTATAGCCCATCATTGTAGAAAAAAATCAAGACAGAAATTAGTCACGTCACACCCATAGTCAAGGGAAAAGAGAGGCAAAAAGTACATCCTTGTTTGCTGAGCTTTCTCTCCACCAGCTTTCTCCTCTTACACTGTTTAGGACTCATTTCCTAATGAATGGTGCCACCCACAATGAGCTGTATCCTCCTACATCAATTGGCAATCAAGACAATCCCTGACATCCATGCCCATATTCCATTCAAAGTTACATAATTCCTCATTAAGATTTTTTAAGAGGTGACTCTAGGTTTTGTCAAATTGACACTTAATCTTACCTTACACTTAATCTTAGCAAGCCCTGGTGTGGTAGTTCAGAGCTGTAATCTCAGCACTCTAGAAGCAGAGGTAGGTCAATCTCTGTGAGTTCAAATGCAGCCTGGTCTACATAGTAAGTTTCACGACATAGAGACACTGTCTCAAAACAAAACTCTAATTGCATACCCTTGCCATATGATTCCTAGTTTTTGTTTTTGGTGTTTTGTTTTTCTCATGGAAATGATTTTGTAACATAATTGTCTAGAGATGATAGAGAGTTTAATCTTCCTTCTAACTCACGCCACTCAAATTATTTGTGTGTGTGTGTGTGTGTGTGTGTGTGTCCATAGATGAATATCTCTCTGCCTCAATTACTGTTGACAACCACACATTTTTCAAGTTTCTAATCAAATTTGGTGAAACATTTCAAAATTTCTTATTCATATAAACTTTAAATTTCTCACAGAATCTTGTGTTTTCTTATTGTATAACCATCAATAAATTTCTGTTTAATATTTTTCTTAACAAACATCTGTTTCAGAAAATCACTATTTTAGTGACATATGAACCTTCATTTTGAAATCTATTTGCCATGCTAAAATAATTTATTTTGTGGTACTTATTGTTTTTCTTTCATGTTATACTCATTTTTATTTGAATTTCTTTTATCTTACACTGTTATAAGCAATGTGAAAATGAAAAGAATAAGTAGCATGTACATTATTCACAAAACCAGAAAACTGGAATTTTTGACTTTGTTGAAACATTCCAAAACGACCTTTAAAATTGCCTTTACAGTGCATGACATTGATGTAACTTCTCCTAAGACAGACTTCAAAAAGCCCCATAATTTCCACCACCAGGTGACACAGGACACTGGTACCCTGAGGATGATAAAGTAAGTTATGTCTCAATGTGTAAAGTTGTGTCCTTTGACAGAAGATATGCAGTCACTACATACAACCATGTGAACTCTCACAGAGGGAACCCAAGAAGTCCCTGTTTCATGGCAAATCCAATTCTATTTAAATGAAAACAAATTGCAGGAAAATTTAAATTATAAATTTCAGATTCTACAGTCTTGAGATGAAGAAAGAAATAAAAGATAGCATTCCAGACCTTTGCAACGTCTCTTTTAAATGCATGGCAAATCAAGTAAGCTGACATATTAGTCACTGGTTAAGGATTATTTATGTGGTTATAGAAGAATCTCAGAAGCATTTGGCTTCAAATCCTTTCCAACTTTGCATTGCTTGTGGTTTAACGCAAATATATAATCCACTCATCTGCTGATTTGTCTCTTCTGTTTTTCTCTTTCTCTATAAAACCCTGTGTGAGCACTTCGTAATGGCAGATGGAAGCAGAAGATACCTGCTGCTCCTCCAGGGGTCACACTCTAATCACAGTGACAAACAAGTCAACAAAAGACAAAAGACACATTGGAATAAGTGCTGTAAAAGAACTAAGCACAGTTCTATAAACCCAGGGGAGACTAGTTAGAGGTTCCTCACTTGAAAGAGATAATCAAGAGAGTAATGTGCCTGAGCCACAGGGTGGAAGACAGGAAGAGTAAATGTAATCAAAGCAAGACAGATGAGAACATGAATAGAAGAAGAGAGTTTATAGAAAGAATGAAGGTGTGCATAACCAGCACCTGTTCAATAGTTAACTTTGTAAATAAGTTTCCTATGCTACTTCATGACAAAATCAGGATTAAAAACAATACAGGATGATGGGAAAGCCATTTTCATCCCTTAAAAGTAATAATGAAAATAATCATCACAATAATAATATATACATATATAATTACATACCTTTATAATATATAGAGGAGAAATAGTATGTCCCTATACAAGGAGAGTCACATTTTACTTTAATTTCTTTTTCCTTTTTTCTCTAGAATCCTCTACCAAAGCAGCTCCATTTCACTTAACTATCTCTTCTGTAGAAATTTAAAGTCCTATTTCAGTGCTTAGCAATATTTATTTCTCTTAAGAATACATTATCACATTGGGAGCAAATCATGATAATCCTGAAAAAAAGAAACTATAGGAACAAATTTTGTAGTTCTTCTTATGAGTAAGAAATAAAATGCATAAGAAGAAAAGCATTTGGGCCAGATCATAACAGTAAGAACATTTCCAGGTTCCCAAGTATCCTCGTTAGGATTTCAAATTTATTGATATTGACATCTCTTGACTTCAAAATTCCCCAAACCTCGGCAGCTGAAATAACCATGTGACTTTGGGGCACTTAGTTTCAAAGCATGTGGGTGGCTTTAGCTGATCCCTCATTTACTGCCATCTGGTGACAGATGTAACAAGATCCTTAAAGGAGCAACTGAGGACTGAGAAGATCCCCTCAGCTCTTCTCTGCCTCTCTCTCTCTCTCTCTCTCTCTCTCTCTCTCTCTCTCTCTCTCTCTCTCTCTCTCTGTGTGTGTGTGTGTCTGTCTGTCTGTCTGTCTAGCTCTTGATCTATAATAATGTAAACTGAGATGTTCTACCTAACATTCCTTGCCTTAATTGACTGAACCCTCTGAAACAGTAAGCAAAAATAAATCTTTCCTCTTTAAGTTTCTCTTGACTAGGATGTTGACAAAGCAAGGCCAAAGAAATTGAAACAGGTCTCTCACAGAGGTTCTCAGTATATGCTAATTTGGGCTGTCTTCTAAACAATGGTATCAGGACAGTGGAATCATAATGTACCTGCTCAGGATTCTAGTCCAAGCATTCTAAAAATTCAAATCTCTCATACCTTGTCTTTATTTTCCTAATCTGGGGTGATAGGCTCACATAAGACTTTTACCATCTACTGTTAGTGATGTAAAGAATATATAGTGTCCTACACTTAGAGAAGGACATGGGTCCCACCTGCCAATGGAAGAGTATTCAGGAAATACTGAAAGAGAGCACAGTGAATAGATGATGACACTGTCGCCATCTTTGAAAACCCATCTGCCTTGCTCAGTTTTCTACTGAATTTCAAGAAATAACTAATGAGATTTTTTTTCATTATTTAATAATGTGGCCACTAAATAAGAAGCAAAATCATTCACTTCAAAACTAGTTAAGTATTTTATATACACATATGCACTAGACAGGGAGGGAAGCCCTAGGGGCCCTACTGTCTTCACCTCCGCAGCGCTGAGATTAGAAACACACACCACTTCTTTGAGCTTCTATTGCATGAATTCTGAGGATTATAATCACATTCTCATGTACTTCCCTCACTGACTTTTTAGTCTCTACTATTTACTGAATGAATGAGCCTTTCCTGAGACTCTTGTCCTAGATTCATTGGGAGGCCAAGTGCTCTTTTGTTGAAGGTTTCTAAGAACAAAAGATACAGGCAGATGCAATGCTTCCTGTCAGAAGCCATGTCAAGTCCTTCTATGGGTTCCTGTATTTAAGACTCCTTGATCCTATACCAACATCCAGAGCTTTAAAGAGGAATAGTAAGAAATAGAAGTCAGACTGGGAGAGTACTAATTATGCAAGCAGGAAGTTAAGATGGTTCAAGAAAGGAAAGAAATGGACGAGCATTAATAATCTGAATGGGGTTATGGACATATAGAATGTATAATAATCAACGTGCACTATCCTCTAAAAAATCTGACCTTTTCTTCACATTTAGAATGTCAGGCTTAACCACTTTCCATACTCCTTTTAGAGTTCTCTTTTCTGGTTAATAATCAGAAATACAGTTTCAAGGATAAACAGAAACTGGTAGTCCAATGATATTTTAACCCAATTCTCTGAAATCAAAAGGTTCCAGTCAGTCAGTTACCTAAGATATACACTTGATATAAACACTGGTGGGAGGTAGATCTTTGTGGGTTTGAGGCTAGCTATCTACATAGTGAATTTTAGGTCAAGGCTACTTAGAGAGAACCTGTAGATAGATAGATAGATAGATAGATAGATAGATAGATAGATAGATAGATAGATAGATAGATAGAT
>NW_021604639.1:9620881-9640322 GCF_004785775.1 Grammomys surdaster | reverse complement strand
GATAGATAGATAGATAGATAGATAGATAGATAGATAGATAGATAGATGTTGAGATATCAAAGGAAACCCAGACTTGTTCTCTTTTGCAAGAACTTTGATTGCTGTAAATTTGATTTTCAGGGAGAAATATACAACCACTGACTATATGATTTCTTAAGATATGATGCAAATTTATAAAGTATGTCAAAAACTGGTGAAGGGGAATCAGATGAATCTCTCTTTTTCTTTTTATCATAGAAACATTTTATAAAATATGTATTACCTCCCTTTAAAATTCATTAGTGTTCTTACTTTATTTCAGAAAAGTCCTTTACTATGCTTTGAATGTGTTCACCAAAAAGTTCATGTGGTAAAAACTGGGATCTTTTCATTCACAACTGAATGACATTTGGAGGCAGGGACTTTCAGATGTAACCAAGATTAGATAAAATAGGATCCCCATGATGTCATTACTGACTTTATAAGATGAGGAAGAGTGTTCTAAGCTAGTATGTTGGCTCACTCTCACTGTGTGATGCCCTTTGCCTTCTTTGAATACTTCAAGAAGCCCCTTAACAGATACCAAGCAGATGCTGCTGGTTCAATGCCTTGAACTTCCTATCTCCAAACCAGAAACTAAATAAATCTTTACTCTTTCAAATTACTCAGGCCATTGTCCTCACTTACAGGAACAGAAAATGGACTTACATATACTTCTATAAACCTTGAAGCATTGCTACTTTTTATAGTGTGTCACAAAGAATAAGGAAGTTTCATGAACGAGAAGCTTTCCGCTGTGTAAATGATAGTCTAGGAGAGAGTAGGTATTGAAAGGAAGCATACCATTCCTAAACAACAGCAAGCAAAGTTAACACATTTCTCTTAACTTGCATTTCTGAAATAGTGTAGAAGGAATTTATTCCAGCAACATGGCTACTCTGGCTGAAATATAGACATACCTTTAATCCCTTTGTCTGGAATATACACACCCTTAAGCATACGCTTTTAATTCTAAACAGTGAATGTAAAGTTAATTTGTAGAAGAAAGCACCCATTTTTGAAACTGATGTCTAACTGAGAGGCAGATAAAGTGATGAATGAGAGAAAGATTTGACAGAATAAGATATGCCCAACTCTCGTAAAAACAGAGAGAAAAGGGAGGCTACATAAGAGAGAGCCATGCAGAGAAAGGAGAGGGAGGGCAGTTTTACCACAAGAATTGTATAGAGACAGGTTGCAGAGAGAGAACAAGCTACACACAGGTGAAACAGAACAACCCAGAGACTGAAAAGGAGCCAGAATATTATATCATATTGCCAAAGGTAGCATATTCAAAGGCAATATGAGGCCAAGTAGAGCAATTTAGTCAGAAACTGAAAGAAGCCAGTTTAAATCAGTCAGCCTCAAGAAAAGTTTTGAGCCAAGGCAGCTGAATTGACCACCTAGTCAGAGTTCAGAAAGAGACAGAAATGGTGAACTTATTCAGCAGTAGGTCTCAGAGGTTGAAAGCATTCCAAGCCTAGATAAGACTGTAATCCAGGACTAGGCCTGCGTTAACAGATGGAGGCAATAAACCTCCAGATGACAATTATATAATGCAAATAAAAGAAACTTTTACAAAATGGGGTTAAAAGAAGTCAGCTACTGGGGGTCAAGAAGTAACACAGAATAGCAGCAGGACATGATAGGAAATAGTTCTTGTGAAGAAAAGTTGTCTTGGTCTGGGAAGCCAGAGATGTTGAGTGTCAATTGAATTCATCTGATCTGCTGAAGTGGGGTAGAGGGTGGAAACTGGTGTTGGAATGCTACTCATAAAAGCATCCCAGTGGAGAAGTCAGATGGATGCTTCTCATTGGGACCGTTGGTGGAGTCTGTGAGCTCTGCCTGTACCAGACTATGGACAAACTATCAATTACTGACTTCCCATAGAAATCTTAAGCTTCACACTTATGAAGAGATGGATGGGGGTAGGGAGTTGGCTTCATCTTTCACAAGCATGAAGTCTAGAGTGTAATTTCCAAAACTCATGAGAAAATTTCAGGCATGATGGACTGTACTAGTAATCTTAACAATGGAAAAGCAAGACAGAAAGATCCCTGGGGCTTCCTGGCCAGCCAGCCTAGGTGGAAAAAGAAAAAAAGAAAAAAAAAACCAAGGTAGACATCTTCTACACATGTAAAGACACACACATACACACACACACACATCCATGCATGACATGCACACAAATAAAAATAATATAAGTAACAATAATTAATTTTTAAAAGAGGGCATGAGTTTTCAAGAGAGCAGGAGGAAGGCTTAAAAGAAGGAACAGGAAGGGAGAAATTAAATGTATTAAATTTAAATGTATTAAATGATGTATTAAAATCTCAATAAACAGGAGACATAACTTTAAGAAGTGAAAGTAGGGATGGATGACCACACAAGGGTCAGATGAACATGCTGTAGTGTAAGCACTTCAACCAACTGAGCTTGACTGTCTTAAACTGGCTTTTAAAAAGTAAGGGCAAGGGAATCGATTCATTTTTATTTTCACTACTTGTTGGCAGCCACTTTTAAAGCAACTCAGCAAATGCCATGTAGAATAAATTTTCATTCTCAACACCAGGCCTGAAAAGCAAGCATGCTATTATCTTGTACTATAAATAAGAATTTTGAGTATAACCCTACATAGTGACATACTACATACAATGGTATAAAAAGTGTAAAAAAAATATTAGAGCCTGGAGAGATGGTTCAGTGGCTAAGAGTAGATATGGGTCTTCCAGAGGACATGAGTTTGGTTCCCAGAAATCATGTCAAACTGATCACAATCAACTGTAACTTTAGTTCCAAATGAATCTGGCCTTCTTGGTGACTGAATACATGTGCTCATTCACACATAGACTCACAGACACACACAGAAACACACACACACAGAAACACATACACACACACACACACACACACACACACACACACACACACAGAGGCATACTTATGTAATCCATTGAAAACTTTCCAAACTCAGCAAATCCTCTCTGTTATAATTTCCTTCTCTTTGCTAGTGAATGTTCATAGTATTTATTTTTAAAAATCAGTCTAGTAGGCAGGCTATCTATCTCTTTGTTTACTTGACCTCACAATAATACAATGGGTCTTTAAACTATTACATGTAGACAGAGTGAGGACCTGAACTCTTATTTTGGAATGATCCAGTCCATCTGACACTGATTCAAGCTCTGTTACTGACAGTGTGACAACTTATTAGCTCTCTTGAACTTGAGTATTCCATTTATAAGGTAGAAATGATAAAAGCTCCCTTTCTGAATGGTGGTAAGACTGAAAGAAACCCATACATCCCTTCTAAAAGCAAGGCACCAGGCAAGTGTTCTCGCCTAACATAGCTAGAATGACCCTTATGTTCAAGGTCTTCTGTTAGGTATCAAAGGTGAGACCAGTGACACCAGATCACTATGAGTAACAGACACTGAAAAAAAACATATTTAACTGTGACACAGATTAAAGAGAAGTCATACAATTTAATTAGATTGTCTTTATAGTATTCTTCATGTGAACTATTTTGAGGAGAGGTTAAAAACTTAAATCTTGAAACAGATCGAGAAGGTTATGCCCTAATACTTGAAGGCTGAGATCAGGAATAGCAGAAGAGCATGAGTGCAACCTAAGAGTGAACAAAAGGTATGTGATCCTCAGGAGGGAAGATGCAGAGAGCCCTGAATGCAGAAGGAAAATGAGGAGCACCATGAAGGCCTAATATGCTTAGTTTTCACATAGTGGGAATTTGGAATCAATTTGGCTTAATTCCTGATATTTTTTAATGAGGAGATGGAATCTAGATGTGAATACAAATTCTTTAGTTTGGGGATTGTAGGGGTTGGTAGATGATTTACCTATCACATAGAAAGCCTTAGATCTGTTCTCCAAAAGAACCAGCAAGCACAAACCTGGAATGGTCATAGTATGTTCTTCTAATACCAACATGTGGTGGGTAAAGACAGGCAAATCAGAAGTTCATAGTTATCCTCAGCTACAGTGGGAATTCAAGGTCAGTCTGGACTATATGAGATTCTGCTTCAAAGGAGAGAGAGACAGAGACAGACAAAGACAGAAAGAGACAGAGATGCAGAGGCAGAGAGACAGGGAAAAAGAAACAGAGACATAGAGACGGAGTGACAGCAACAGACAGTCAGAGAGAAAGAAGTGAGGTAAGGAGGAAAGATGTAGGGAAGGGGGAAGAAAATAGCATAGTTGGACTACTAATGACAGTAAAACTAACATCAGTTTTAAATATGAACTCATATTTATGCTGAAATAACTCCTGGTCTAATATTGAAGCCTGTAAGTCAAGTGTGGACTCGGGTCTGCTCATGGGTCTGAAGCCTCCTAAAGTGAGAGAGAATCCATGAGCTGAATATGCAAAGATTGAAGCTGAGTTGCTGCCATGTTCACTAAAATAAAGTTGGTCGTGTGGAATGTGGGTGTTCTGATGCTATCAGAGACAGAAGTCGTAAGGAAACAGAAAGTCCAAGCTGAGGCCTGGCTATGATGGGAAATGACCTCTGATACCATCTTTCCTTCTATGAAAATGAAGTTTTCTTCCCCCAACCCCACCCCAACAACTTGCTAAACACTTCTCAAGTCTTCAATGCATCAAGATGAAACTGATACCTGTCATTGTGCCCAGAATCCACAATAACAAAGAGTATTTGGACAATAGGTTGGTATAGAGAAATGTATGTTGACAGTCATGGCCCATCTAAAATCAGCTGAGCCACTGTGACCCCAGACTCTCCCAAAGAAACTCATGTGCAGCAACATATTCATGATGATGCTGATAACAAAAGGGACTTTGTGTACAAAACCAAATAGCACTATAAAATAAAATAAAATAAAATAAAATAAAATAAAATAAAATAAAATAAAATAAAATAAAATAAAATTCAGCTGACAAAAAGATTATGTTTGATTATGAAAATACTGGTTTACTCACAGAATCTTCTTTTTTTCCTTTTTTTTGATCTTTGATTTACTTATTATTATTTTTTTAGAGGTGATGCTAGGGACCAAAACTCAATTCTGGAATCTTTCACAGAAGAGGCAAACAGCCTGACACTGAAACACATCCCAAGGGCGTACTGAGATCTTAGACATAACATCAAATAAAATGACAAAAGCTGAGCTTGACAATCTGTGCAGTACTTGTACATGGGCCTGGCTTATGTGGAATAAAAGAAAGAGCAATGTTAGCAGTATTAATATGATATAGATTTTTTGGTAGGGGATTTTCTTTCTATTGTAATTATATACATACAGGTTTGAAACCATTCAAACCAACTCCTTCAATCTAAACCACTGGAAATACAATGATTTCCTTTTGTTACACATCTTTCAACAATACAGGCTGTGGCTGCAGAAGTGAAAAGAAAATATGGAGGCTTGCAGTAGACAGCAAACAGTATCTGAGCTGGCAAATGTATATGTATAACTATAAACACAATGCAAAGACACAGGCATGACTGTAGAAGAAACACATGGAGATAATGTCTTCACCCATATTTTCCTACATACCCTCTAGAAATTCTCCAACTACTTGGCTTATGAATATCACAGGCTACCCCAAAGCATATCTTAATACTATTGGACTTAAGTCAGGTTAACTATAGGACACATTAAGTACCCAGAATATCCAGATCTCTGCTTTGTTGTGTAAATGAATCAATTTAATGTCATCATGTGTGTTTCAGAAGAGGCCACTATAAATGCCAGGCACAATGATAAGCATAGGGTCTTCCTGCCCACCATGGTCATCCACAACCTTGCCCATGGGCAGCTTTTCCCTCTGCTTGCATTACAAGCCTTCTTCCCTAATTCCTTGATATTCAACCTTGGTTTGAAGAACAAGACTGTTACTGCCTAAATCCTCAGCCATTGGTAGAGGACCATGTACAGACTGCATAGTTGATGGATAAAGGAATTATGCCACCCAAAATCGGAATTGAAGCAATATTGAGATGCTTTGGAGGACGTGGGGGGGAAACCTTAAGCTTGGAAGGCTCATCAGCCCTAACTAGACATTGGGATCTGGGACTCAACTTTACCAGGAAATTCTGCTGACAGAGAAGAATACCTGGGGCTTCCTTGTAACTTCCCCTCCAGCTTCGGAGTAACTAGAAATGTGGAAAACAAAGAACAGATATGAGAGGCAGGCAGCACGTACTAAGCAGCAAAGCCCTTTTGGGGGTGTGATAAGGATCAGGTAATAATGGCTTCTCACCGAGTCATCCAAAGTATTTCACAGTATTTCTGGTTTAGCCAGTTAGGGTTGAGGAAAAGAACACCCCCTCAGTAAATGAGGCCCTTTGGAATGAGGGCTGAGGTTTGTGATAAGCATAGTGGGGATGTGCCCTCCACCCTCATGAGGGTCATTATGTAAATCAGCCAGTAAGCATGATTCATTTTTCACCCAAATTATGTGTCTCAAAAAAAGAAACTCTCCGTATTTACTCTGACTCTTAACCTGTTGCTAGCATCTGTCATTCAAAGTGAGCTAAGGTCGTTTACATTCTTAATCACAGTACTCCATATCTTAGTGTTCAAATTCTGTCCTGGTTCATCTGAGGCACGCATGGAGTTCCCTGTGACGTCAGTAATAAGTGACCTATTTATCTCTACCCCTGAGGTTGCTGATCTGAAAGCAGAAATTTTAAGACATAGAGCATCAGAAAATCATTATTTTCTTGAATGAATACTTATTGAAATGCAAGGGGAACAAAAAAACAGAATGAGGTGGAAAGGCAGAGGGAAGCATCCTCTGAGATGCCTGCATTGCTGTAACTAACTTACTGGGAAAGTTAGAACTGCCTCCCTGAACATCAGATCAATGTTTCTATAATCAGAAATGTTCTCAGTGTTACCACACACCTTCAGTTAAAGACTCCTTCAGTGAGTTACCAAGGGATAACAGGTCCAGACTCTGAGTTAACAAAACATTACCTCATCCACAAACAACTCCATTAACTGTTCAGACCCTAAGGTCAAAAATCCTTTTTCTAAGTTTCTAGAAGTTTCTCTACTTTCAAAGCAATTACAGACATGACCTTTCTGTCTCCCTAAGAGCAGACAGCTTGAGGCAACTCCGTCCTAATCAATACAGGGAGAAAATCTCAGGACTTCTTTAGAATGTCTGCACAAAGAGGTACCATGTAATTTTAAGAAAACACCAATTCTGACTTACATAGAGATAAGTATGAAGGGGAAGAACTCAGCAAGTATGCTAAGGGTATGGAGTGAGACAGGAAGAAAAATCCTAGAAGCTAAGAGAAAATGGGAGCATGGAAACAAGACAGTTTGGGGGCGTGGAGAATTGTTGGATGGATTCGGCATGACTTCACTCAGTTTAGAGGCAGAGAGACAGACGTCACCTCCCATTTAGTTCAGGTATCATCTCTTTCTTCTCTTCAGAGCTAAAGCTCTTCCCAGACAGTAGTGGAAGATAAGAGAACATGTCCACCACGGAGATCATAAAATCAGGAGCTGATGTCATTGGGATGAAAAAAAAAAAAACAAAGAGAAAAAGAAAAACATGACTCCAGCTGTTGAATGAATGCTTACCTGAAGGCAGCCTGGACAACAGCTGTCTGAATGTCCTTATATAGAAAAGGTAGCCTGATTCAGCTTCTCCTGTCCCTCCAAGGGAAACTGTCTTGTTGGCTAGCTTCAAACAGAAGAAGAAAGCAGAATGATGACTAGAGTCTAGACTGTTTCAAACAACTTGTCATGTTTCTCTTCTGAGTAGGTACCAGACAGGTAAGGACGGAGAGTAATTTGGAGTAAAAGTTTCTTTGAACTATGTCTAATTACAGAAAGGCATCTAATCTGACTACAATGATCAATCTGCTTGGTCTAGCTCAAAGATCTTCTAAAGATGACCACATCAAGACCTGCTGCAAAGCTCTGTCCTTTGTTTAAAAGTCCCACAACCCAAAACAAACAAAATAAGACAAGAAGAAGCACAGAAGCCTAAGTCACTTCAATGTAAGAGGGGAAATAAATCTTTAAAGAGCTAATTTACCTATAGAATTCAGAAAAGTTGCATTTAGATATTATTTCAATGAAGATAATCAAATCGGGCTATATTAACTTTAAAGGAAGGGGAGCTACATGTAAGAAATCTTGCTCATAAAAGACACACTATTTACAGTTGATCTCTGTATAGAATTATCAACATCATTTTGTATGTGATTGAGTGTGCACATCTTGTCTTCTTTTAATTTTTGAACTAAGATCCCACTACGTAGTCTTAGCTGATGTAGGACTCAGAAAGAATCTCCTGCCTCTGCCTCACTAGTGCTGGGATTAAAGCCATGCATCACCAGGCCTGGCTCTCTCTGTTTGTCTTGTGTCATGGATCTCTTTAAAGGAAGGACTGAGATTTACAACAGGTCCTGATGGACTTATCTTTAGAAGATCTTTGAGTTAGACCAAGCAGACTGATCATTGTAGTCAGATTAGATTCCTTTGTGTAATTAAGTGTAATTCAAAGAACTATTTACTCCATATCACCTGTCTTCCTGATTCACTCTTTCTTTTGAGCCCTGGTCTGTTTCTAAGCCTGGAAATTACTGGTCCACTTAGGCTGGTTGGGCAGAGAACACCAGAGATCCACCTATTACCCACTTCAACCTACATGGAAATACAGGCACACTGGGACCTGAATTCAGGTCCTTATGCTTGCAGGGCAAACATTTTACAAATGAGGGATAATCCAGCCCCTCTGATACCATTTCTCAATAGTAAGAGTCTCAAGAACATTGTCATGACAACCTAATAAACCTGAGAGAAAATATATGCTGCTGGTTTCCTTTTTTCTTATTTTCTTTACTTGCTAGAAAAGTGCTGTAACTTTGAGAGTTAATGATTTTACTTCCTTAAGTATAATTCCCTAAACATATTCTATAAACTTTATGTCCTGCTTTCTATTGAAAAGCTGTAGTATGATTGTAATTCCCTCTTTCCTTATGAATTAGATTTCCCCCCTCCACTTCCCTGTCTTCATCCTTTTCTATAAAGGAGAAATGATTTCATCTTGAGGACAGGAAAGTTCATCGACTTCCCCATATTCTCAATCCTATATTACCACTCTCCCTACCTACAAGATTTTTTTTCTTATGAAAATTGAGTCATTTTTCTACTCTATTCCTGAATTACATGTTCCCTTTAAGCAATAGTAGAAGCCAATGGCTTCTGTGGCCAGCAGCTACTTCTGCAGCTCTGCCAAGTACCTTCGGTGTTACCTCCTTCCCCAGGCACTAGCTCCATTGTGTTTTGAGCTCTACAGTGAGACACTGTGCTCACCTTCATTTTACTACCCTGGTGGTTTCCACTTTGCTCTTTCCTGGACTCAAAGTATTTGGAATTCCCCAACATTATGATAATCTCTGGTTTCCCTATTAAATTTGCCTGCATATTAGAACCACATCTCCAGTTTGTAGGAATTTTTATTAAGGAATAGCATGGATATTTTTATAAAACAGTAAGTCTGTAAACAAAAGAAAACTTCTGTGAAACCATGTTTTATACCATCAATGCTGCCCTCACTTTCAATTTTTCTAAACTATTTAATGAACTCCCGCTAACATGAAGTGACATTCTAGGGTTTATTTAATATCAGGTTGATGTAATTTATCATCCACTATTTGCCAATGTCTTGAAAGGTGAACAATGACTTAGTCTTTTAATCTTATTAAAGTAAAGTATCTCAGTGTGTTTGGGGAGTTTGTCTCCTACAGGAAGGTTTCTTACTACACTGGCTATCAACTTCCAGTCTCAAAATCAACTATCTTCAGCTCCAAAAAGCTGGAAACAGGACTCTGTAAACTGCATCTAGTAAAAACTTCCTCAGCAAGGGATACTAAACAGATGCTGTAAATTGGAAGAGGACAGTAGTTCCTGTTTGCTGCCTGGAACTTTCTTTTGACTTCCTGTCTTTATGAATATACACTAGTAAGACTGATTTACTTCGGAACAATAGTTCTGATGGAGATTTTTCGTATCACAACACTTAAGCCCTGGTCACTGTATTCAGGGACAGGTCTATTTAAAGATACAAATCTGTGATGCCTCTGTCATGTCTGGGGATGCTGTTGATGCACCTGTCCATTTCTGAGTTTATCACAATGTCTGCTAAGTCTTTAGTCTTTCATTGCAGCTGTATCATTGTTCATGACTTTTTGTTTGTTTGCTTGTTTAGTTTTTGGTTTTGTTGTTTTTGTTTGTTTGTTTGTTGTTTTATTTTTTGATACATACCCTAATACATACCCACAAACCTCTGTCTCCTTATTAGTTTTCTGATTTTAATTGCCTGTGATACCTAATCTATATGTGACTAGTATTTCCAAGATTCATGTTCTCCTCTGTATCATACAACTTTGCAGAGTATACATAGAGAACACAACCATATACACTACATAAATAAAACCCTAAACTTGTATGTTGTGACTCAGACAGTAGTTCCCTATGCAGGAGAAAAAGGATGAACGGAATTGTTAAAAATCTAGAAAGAACGCAGAAGGGAGAAGCGAGATCATTCAACTTCACCCCATGAGTCACAGCAAAGTTTTACAGAGCAACATGTAATTCCATGTTAGGAAACATGAAAACTATGACAATAAGACTAATAATAATAATAATAACAATAATAATAATAAGTCTAAAGAAAATCTAAATGTCTGATATTCAAGTTATCAGGGGAAAAAGTCCAGCAGAAGTAATTATTTAGACAGTTCCCTGAGGAAGTGAAATGACCTGATATGGAAAGAAGCTGTGTAGGGAAATGCAGAATGATGGGATGTGAGCCTTGAGAAGCAGTTATGGGAGAGATGGGATCAGGATCATTCTAGATCTGTAGGGAATGTCTGTAAAATAATGCTAAGGTTTAAAAATTTAGAATAAAGATGTCCGTCTGCCTTCAATTAATTAATTTATCAGAACCATAATTACTAATGTACCTGTATTTGGAGACAGACTCTTTGTAATGAAGTCTAAATGAGGTCCTATGGGTGGAGCCCACATCTAGAAATTATTGCCTTTGCACGAAGAGGCAAGAGAGGTCTTTTATTTTCTCGTTCATATTGAAGACACTCTATTTCTTTTTAAATTGGATATTTTATTTATTTACATTTCAAATGCCATCATCTTTACCCATTTTGCCTCCCTAGAAACCCCCTATCCCATCCCCCCTCCTCTTTTTTGCTTTTATACCATTTTGATTACATGTAAGTATTAAAATCAGTTCTAGGTTGAGGAACTAGAAATACAATAGATGCAAACAATCAAGGAACAAGCAAGACAATAAACACAAAGAGTCAAAGAACAAGCAAGGCAATAAACAAAATTTTGTGAACACGCCCGTAATCACTGTTTCTGAGAGCTTATCAGGATGACCAAAATATCTGAGCCAACTTCCCTGTCCTAGCCCAAAGTCATTTTCATGTCTGAAGCTTACTTCCTTGTTCTAGCCTAAAATTTAGATTACTGCCTGAAATTACTTCTTTGTTCTAGCCTAATGTCAGATTCCTGCCTGAAGCCTACTTACTTGTCCTTGGCCAATGTCATATTCCTGCCAAGCACCCCATTTCAAGGAAGAAAGTTCTCGACAGAAGCCAATGGTGAACTTTAAACTTGGATTTACAGCCCCCCAAACTACAAGGAATGAATTACTCTTATTTAAGTCACCCATGCTGAAATATATTGCTATAGTAATTAAGCCACATAGATAACTGGTTAATTGATTATATCACAGTTCTGTTTATACGATTAAACGGTGTATTTAAAGATTATTTGTTGCCCAGTTCTTATAGGTATTATCTTCAAATTCTTGATCTTCCCGAGTCTTACCAAACTGATGCTACCTGACTTTGATTATTAAGCATTCTCTAGAGTCTAGAATCTTAGCATGACTTTGAAACTTATGATAGTTGATTGTTTGCAAATATTAGAAGATCAAATTAGCTAAGTGTACAATTTTGATTAAAAAAAAGAGAGAGAGAGAAGAAACTCATAATGACAGAGCATATAGAAATGATCTTAATGCTTACCTTAGGAATATTGTGTGTTTTTAATAGTCACTAACACTTACTAATCACTATACATAAGACACTGCTCTTGCACGTACTTATTCTTATACTAGCCTGTGTGTATAGGTTGTGTCAGAGAACAGAAGTTGGTGTCTTTCTTCATAGCTCTCCACCATATTTTTTGAACACAGTCTCTCAATGAACATGGAGTCACTAATTTGGCTATAATGGCCAGCCTCTAGACATCATGCTTTCTCTACCTCCCCAATCTTTTTGTGTTATACCTGCATTTTTACATAGGATTTAGAGAATTGAACTTGGGTCCTTATGACTGTGCCATGGGAACTTTACCAGCTGAGCCACCTCAATAGCTGGCAATTGCCTTTTGACATAGGTACGATATTATCTTTAGTGCAAAGATATGTTGAAGCTTCTCCCACTCTTGGAAGCTCTTTGTAATTTTTCCTTAGTAAATCTAAGTCTACTCTCAGAGGAGAAAAGAAGAAATGAGAGGGGAGGGGAGAAGGGGAAGGGAGAGAAAAAAGGGGAGGGGTGGAAACAATGAAGAAAGGTAAATTGATAGCACGGGATATAAAAAAGTTAAGCAAATTTCTGAAGCTAAAACAATTTTGAAAATATTGAGTGAGAGCTTACAGCTGAGGAGGATGACATTTCACAAGCATCCTCATTATCCTCTCAGACTTGGGAGGCCTGCTCTCTGGTTCTGTTGTTGCTGTGTATCTTCTACCACACATTGATAAGTATTATGGCCTATCTTTATAGAAGGAAGATACTATGAACTTCAAAATGCACAAATAAACTGTGGAAAGCACCCACAAAAGACTGGAAAATGTCCTTTTCTGTCTCCCTTGATGCCTTCACTGAACAATCATTACAGTGGGCTAACAGCTTCACCAGGGAGAACCATCTAATCTAGATACTGTTTGACTTAGGTGAATTAAAATGATAGCTTGATTTCTTTAAACAACTGATTGCTAAGTTTCCCCTTTTCTTTGTTCTTTGAAACACAGCATTGATGTCAATGCTTCAACACTATCAATGGTACTATGAGATACTATTAGTACTGTATGTGTACCTATGCATGTACTTTGAGATACTATTAGTACTGTATGTGTACCTATGCATGTACTTGTGTGTGCACATGTGTGCATGTAAGGGAGGAGATGTACCTTAAGCATCATTGCTATCCACCTTCTGACTTTTGAGACAGAGTCTCCCATTGGCCCATGTCACTAGGCTAATAGACCAGCAAGCCCCAGGAATCTGTCTGCCTCCACCTCATTTGCATGAGATTATAAGTATGTGCCACCACTGTACATTCTTTCATATGGCTTAATAGCTTGTACTCAGGTTCATATTCTTGAGTGACAGGCATTTTACCAACTGAACTAGCTCCTGAGCCCCTAATTTTTAGTCAATATAAGTCAGAAAGAAACATATATATTCATTTGTAAATGTCATGTACACAGCTATTTTTATTCTTCATTGAGGTGCCCCAAACCTTCGCAATTTTCTGTATACTAGTAAATGAACAGAACACATGGAGGATTGTAATTTTGCATTGGAAGTTCAGCATAGAATAATTCCAACACTATTTGTGCCACATATTCCAATGCACTATCGTTCTGTGAGTACCTAAAACAATTATCTCTGAACATCCCATCTGTCTGCCGGTGTCAAAGACACAAAGCTTGATAGAGATTAATAACCCTGAAATTTGCTTTGTCATAAGCATCTATACCCAGTAGCAGGAATAACATACCCGTTACTCATTGAACATGTAGAGTGCACCAGGTAGTGGCCTATGGACTTCATGCTTATCCATTCTTTTGCTTCTTACCATGTGAGGGTGTCATTATTTTTCACCCACTTCATTGGTAATGTGTTCATACTAGTTCTTAATGTTAGTTGGAAGTCTCTTCCATGGCAACCAAGCCATGATTAGAAAACTGTCTGGCTCCCTTTCCAAGCGGAATTGGTTTTGTTACAACTTCCTTGTAATTTAGAGAAGAATAAAAACACTCATGATTTATTATGAGGTCAATGCTAGTTGAGAGGAGATACTCAACATTAGAGTAAAAAATGAAAATGATAGTTTCCATAGAGCTATTAGAAACCACAACTCATTTCATTCCTGGCATATTGTATAATTCTCTAGACAATGAGATCATAAACAAGAAAATCCCACAGGCAAAATCCCCCCAGAAAGTCCTAAATATTTTAGAACTTTCAGTTATATTTCTCTTTATAATTATGATCTCAGACAAGAGTCAGTTGCCAATAAAAGATTTCCATGTAAGAAATACTGCTGTAACAACAAGTATTAAAGTGCTATCAGCGTTCTAAGAAAGTCAAAAACTTAAGTGTCTTTTTATACACTAACATAACAAAAGCAAATGACAGTGTATTTTCTTGAAGAACTCTGCAGTATTAATTACATTGTCAAAAGTGAAGATTACATCATACAGGCAGCCAGCCTTTCGACTCATTCATCCATCAAACACTGACTTTCTAATTTGAATATTAGCCTGTTTGAATAATCGATTTTAATTTGGTTACATGTTTTTCTTAAGAATGAATCATACTGATCCAACAGCACAGGAGACTCAAAACAACTGGATAAGATTTAGTGACTGACCATGCAGTTTTATCTCTGCCCTGATTTGTCTTTTGGGCTACATTCAATCATGACAGGATCTTAGCAATCCAAGGCAACCTGGTTTCTTCATATTACAGGAAAGCCAAGTTCAGTAAGAGGGTATCATTTGGATCTTATACTAGCACAAGATCCCTGAATATGCCAAAGACAGAGTGGTCTGGGGACCTGCCATTACAGGTACTGTTCTCTCATTACTTTCAACAGGTTTGAGTTTTTTCAGAATTTTTAACAGGTTTGAATTTATGATTTGTGGTAGTATTGACCCTCCCCATTCAATGTGAGGCTGGTTAACCAACAACTTTGGCATGCCTAAGAGACTGCCACCAGCCATGCAGAAAATTGGTCTGTACCCAGACATGCTGAGCCCAAAGCTGCCTTGCAGCAAGGTCCCTGGATAATGACTCTACAGAATAACGGCTGAGAATCGTCAGGTTAAATTATATTGTGAGGATGGAAGCCTAGCACCTTCTCTCTCTCTCTCTCTCTCTCTCTCTCTCTCTCTCTCTCTCTCTCTCTCTTTCTGTTGTTCCTCCATCCCTCCTTCCCTCCCCTCTCTGAGAACAATGTAACAGAAAGCTCCAACTTACCTATTGTTATTATGCTGTTTATTAATCAAATGATACCAGTAATTTCCCAAGCAATGTGGAGAGTGGCTGGTATTTGTCTTATTTCATAGAACAGGAAAGTAAAACTTGGAGAATTTTCAACGAAGTCAGGAGCCATCTACTAAATAGCAGAACTGTGATCTCCCCTCCTTTCCTTCCTGCTCCAAACTCAAACTCTTATCCAAAGTCGCCATGAATTTGACCATCAGCCTTACTCTGTGATTAGATACTCACCCTAAAGCAGGTATTGTTCTTTTTTTTTCATGTAAGTGTGTATGTTAAGTGTGCATACCAGTCCTTTTCAATGCTAAAGTTAGGAGGGAAGCCAGTTTAAATATGTTCTTAAAGGAAGACATATCCAAAAGGGAAGTGAAGGCAGGGCTGCTTCTGAAACCACAAGTTAAATGGGTCACAAAGCTGAGAGCTCTTCTATTAACATTTTACAGAAAGAAAAAAGAAAGAAAGAAAGAAAGAAAGAAAGAAAGAAAGAAAGAAAGAAAGAAAGAAAGAAAGAAAGGAAGAAAGGAAGAAAGAAAAGGCTATACACCCCTTCTTCCTCTAAGAACAAGCACTAAGACTATTAACATTTTCTCCCACTCATACATTGCCAATCTTCGTTCTCTGGGTGAGCTAACCCTCACCTGTAAAAGCCAAATATTATCAGTTCAATTAAACAAAGATCTCATACCAGACAGGCATTGAAGCCAGTGGAAGGTAAAGCTCTGTCTCTTTTATAAAAGCGTCTGAGACACTTTCTCCCCAGAAATCAGTGATAATGATAAGCAGCTTCATAGAGATAAATCCTCCTCAAACCTTCTAGAATAACTTTCCTCTTTTGTTGTAAGCTGGCAAACAAGGAATTCAGAGAGATTTCTTGAAGTCTGTTTCCCAGCTGTGCCTCTGAGGTGGCAAAATACAAGGCAAAAAACTGGCAGAAATTACTTAAAATGCAAGAGTCGCAAAGGGAGCTATTGCGGTGGGTTGTTACAAATGACTTTGGAGACTTGGGGAGGCTAAATCCTCCAAATGCACTGAGAAGCAGACATTTCCTCTGAAGATGGCAAGCCTCTCCCCGATAATGCTCAGTATTGGAGCACCCTCTTATTAAATTACAGTGTTTTATAACCAGTGAATAAAATTGGTATCATGTTTACTATGCAAAATCCCTGCTATTTTGCAAATGGATCTATATATATGCATATATATTTTAATATAAGATTGAAATTTAATATTGAAAGCACCAAGCGATAAAAACCAACCCACCTAGTTTCAAACCCTGCTTAAATTATTTTTTTTTTGAAATTTGTATCTAATAACATAGTACAATAATACTGAAACGAGATTAACGCTATGATAGTATTTGTTTAGGAAACCGAGAGTGTTGCTATGGAAACAGTCATTCTGCATATCTATGGAAACAGAGAGAGTGTTGTAAATAGTGATACAGAAAGGGGAACCTTGTAAACTTAGCCTTCCATTCTAAGAAAAAGAGAGAGTGTGGGGTTGTCAAACAAGGAAAAGTATATTTTCTTGTAAAAGAATGATTCTTTATTATATTCTTTTTCTCATGATAGGATTTTTAATCTAAGGTTTCAAGGTTTGATTCTTCGGTAATCTATCAGTTACTGTGTTCTTATTGATGATACAAACAAAGACTAGATATATGAACGTGAAAATTCACTGGAAATTTCTTTTCACTCAGCTTTAGTCTGATAACATTTTATCAGCCAAATACTTTTCCTTTAAATAAAATGTGTGAGTCTAAAGTAATGGCTTTTGAAAATGTTTGTGTAACGTACACTACACAATTGTGAACTGAGTTATTGAAATAAATTTAAGGTAGGACAAGTGGCCAAGTGTTTGAGGCAATGACCTCTAAAACAAAAGCGAGGTCTCTTTTATGCTGCAAACGTACGAAACCATTACTGGAATGCACGTGACCTTGTAGCGACTGGAGCCTTTGATTCCCTGAGTATGTCACGTCTGACTGAAAGGTAATTATTATTTCTTATTTTCCTTTCAACTTCTGTTGTAGCTAAGACAGCTATTACCAGGAAAATAGTGCCATGCGCTGTAGAGTGAATGAAGAAAGTTACTGAAGACCATAATACATAAAGCAGAAACACACAAATCCCCCTCGGACACAATTCTTACCCAAACCCTTGGTAATAATAAAGGATCTGCGCACTTATGAATGCATGACGGGACATCTTGTTTCATTTTAAAAGGTAAGGGATGAAGGCGTAATGTCAACACTGTGGTTTCAGGGAAGCAACAGAAAGGAAGGGGCGGGCGTTGGATCGTGGCCTTGCCACCCAGATGAAGATACAAGTTCCAGACCACCTGGCCGAGTCCCAGCATCTCATGGTCTCTTCTTCCTCTTTCATTCGTTTGTGTTTAGCTCCGTTGTTAAGAGTCCACAGAGATGGACCTGATAGTCATCGGGGAGCTGACAGCCGTGCTGACTCCTGTTTGTCAGTTCGTGAATGCTTCTAACATTGTGGCAAGCAATTATTTCAAATTAATCACTGTTGTGTACTTTAGATTTTATTTTAATCTAAGATTTTTGTTTTGTTTGTCATTTTTGAAGCTTTCTTAACACAACCTTATGCTAGTCATTTTGATAACTCAATTAAAAAGTTAAAGTAACTTTCAAACAATGTTATAGAAAGGTGTGAGGCTGGGAGCAGGCTCTGGGGCAGCTGGCCACTCTGGGCCCATCAGAGCTACTCCATTCTCTTTGAAGTGCTAACCCCACTGACTAAAACATATGAATGACTACTATGTTGCTAGACTGTGATTCCTTCCAGTTTGCAGTTCTGAGTTTCTATGGTTAGTTTTCAATAACTACTGAATTTAAAACAACTATTAAGTAACTAGGGACATAGCTCAGTTGGCAGAGTACTTGTTAGTATGTATGAAGCCCCATGTTCAATCCCCACCAAGACATAAGATTCCTTAACACCAGGAATTCCAGCAGTCTTCCAGGGGAGGCAAAAAGGTCAGAAGTTCAAGTTCATTCTTTCTGGCTAGGGGAGTTCCAGGCCAGTCTGAACTACATGAGACCTTATTTTACACCAAAATATACATTTAAAGTTAAAAGCTAGGAAGTGGCTCAATGAATAGAATATCTCCAAATTTTCAATTACAAGGGCCTGAATGTGGTTTACCCCAACTCATGTAAAGCCAGGTGTGGGGTAGTTCATGTGTGTAATCACAATTCTTCTATGGCTGAGATAGAGAAGGGAGATTCCCTGAAAGCCTGCTATATACAGCCACAAAGTAAAAAGAGTGTCTCAGTAGGGTAGAAGATTAGAACTGACATTCAAGGCTGTCTTCCTACCTCTGCATCAATACACTGGCACACATACACACATACACACATACACACATACACACATACACACACACACACACAAGAACACGCATGCACACAGAGAGATAAAAATCCATATAATAACCATTAAGACCATGCTTCTCGTCAGAGAACTTTAGCTTTCTACAGATCTCATTTAGAGTCACTATTTATGTAAAAATATGTGGGATTTACTGAATATCTGTCGTGTGCCAAGAGCTCTTTCATCAACTGGGACAAAAGCAGCCTGAGATCCCCATATTCATAGCAAGAACACAGGAATTATCTGAATTCAGGTGGGCTCCCTATGCAAGTGGCCTATGAGATCCCTAGGACCCCATGTTCACATGTCTAGCTATTCTTCCATGTGGTCAGTACCTTCAAATTCATAATTATATTATCATTGAACTTGTATTTTTAAGCAAAGTCTTTTGGGGCAATGAATCACAAGCATGGAGAGAGTAGAGAGAGAAGGATGGGGGAAGCTGATGGGAAACCTCAAGCCCCAGGGTTTCACTCTAGTTAGTTCCAGATGGTGTATCTAAATACCCCAGGATAGATGACTTGAGCCCCAGGAACATGTTAATATTTGGGAGCCTAACAACTGACTCAATTTCTCCTGAGGATTCTTTGCTCTGCTCCTATATGGCCACCTTCTTCTTACTCTGTCCTCAGAAGACAGAGTAAGAGATGTGTGTGTGTGTGTGTGTGTGTGTGTGTGTGTGTGTGTGTGTGTGTGTGT
>NW_021604639.1:9596257-9620871 GCF_004785775.1 Grammomys surdaster | reverse complement strand
TGTGTGTGTGTGTGTGTGTGTGTGTGTGTGTGTGTGTGTGTGTGTGTCAGGGACAGAGAGACAGAGACACAAAGACAGACAGAAAAACAGAGACAAAGATGACTCTCTCTTTGAGGTCACTTATGACATGAACCTTTTTAGACCAGGACTTATGTCTTCTTTTAATGTTAACTACTTCCTTACTCACAGGACTACACTAGAGAGCTTGGGACTTAATACATGAGTTTGGAAGGAAGACAATTAAATTTACTAAAACATTAACCTATTTTTGTTTATATGGTTTTCAAAAGCTAGAAACAAGAAGAAACTGTCAAATTACAAGTAACTAATGGGAAGTGATGTATCTATTCAGTATTATGTGCTTCATGACTCTCAGAGGTAGAGCAAAGGCTTTCTGTATAGGATAACTGAACACTCACACATAGTCTGCATGAATACTGTTGACTGAAACCAACATCCATTTTATGTAAATAAAAAGATCATGCTTAGGAAAATATGACTAAATAAATTCATAAAAGCAGTGGTAGTCTTTAGTTGCCAGAGTGCTGGACAGTTTTTCTTTCTGGTCTTCAGCATCTTTCAGTATTCTTTCAACAATACTTAACATTTTTTCACTATAAGACAGCTTTAATTGTCCTACTAAACTTATTATTATTTGTGTTCAAAATAACATAAATACAAGATCAAATGCTTTTGAAATTGGTGTGTAGATTTCCTATGGGTTTTTAAATTTATTTATATTGATGTAAATTTATAAATTTAATTATTTTTCTTTTTTATTGGTTATCTTATTTATTTATATTTCAAATGTTATCTGCTTTCCCTCTTTCCCCTCTGCAGACCCCCCATCCCATACCCATCTTTCCTGCCTCTATGAAGGTGTGCCCTATCTACCCACTCCCACCTCACCTGGCCTTAGCTTTCCCTTTTGCTGGGGCATCGAGCCCACAGGATCAAGGGCCTCTCTTCTCATAAGTGCCAGATAAGGCAATTCTCTGCTACATATGCAGCTGAAACCATGGGTCTCTCCATGTGTACTCTTTGGTTGGTGGTTTAGTCCTTGGGTGCTGGGGGGGGCGGGTCAGGTCAGTTGATATTGTTGTTCTTCCTGTGGGGTTGCAATCCCCTTCTGCTCCTTTAGTCCTTACCCTAACTTTTCCGCTGAAGACCCCATGCTCAGTCTGATGGTTGGTTGTGAGCATCCTCATCTGTGTTTGTTAGCCACTCGCTTGCAGAGCTTCTCAGGGGACAGCTGTACCAGGCTCCTGTCAGCAAGCACTTCTTGGCATCATCAATAATGTCTGGGTTTGGTGTCTGCAGATGAGATGGATCCCTAGGTGGGTAGTCTCTGGATGGCCTTTCCTTCAGTCTCGGCCCTACTCTTTGTTTCTGCATTTCCTTTTGACAAGAGAAATTCTGGGTTAAAATTTTGAGATGAGTGGGTGGCCCCGTTCCTCAGCTGGGGGCTGTACCATTAGAATCTGTTACTGAAAGATCAGTATTAAAGGGTTTTTTTCTGAATACTACTTTCATTTGTGTGTACGTCTATGTGTGTGTATATGTGTGTGTGTGTGTATGTATGTGTGTGTGTGTGATAGAATGTGTGTGTGTGTGTGTTTGTGTCTGTACAAATGCATGAGCACATGTGCATGTGGATGCCAGAAAAGGACATCAGACACCCTGGAGATAAAGTTTCAGGCATTTGTGAACTCCTAAGTTTTTACACTGGGATCTGAACCCTAATCCTCATGAGGTCACATAGACACTGAGTATCTTTCTAGTCTTTAACCCTTAGTTCTTGAATGTACTTTGGACATGCTCATGTACACTTATGGTAATAAAAATATTTTGTACAAGTGAATGTGAAAGTCCTTTTCATATGTTGGCAAAAGATTCCTTTTGCAAAACAAATTTTACCCAGTATTACAATGTACAGTAGGATTGGAGAGAAAAGTGTCTGGAAGAAGCCGAGCTAATGTGGTCCTTCCCACACCTTCCCTGAAAGCAACTTGAGAACTCTCTGCTTAACCCAGAAAAACTCATGAGTAAATGCTCAAAGTCCTTGAAAGGGCACAGGCAAAGAATCCTGGCCAGCAGTCCCACCACTAAAGTAACTGATTACTTTTAGAAAGCTGTCGCATGGTGTCAATGGATTGTCTATTCTCAAGTGGCCTCTCTCACTCCACAGATTGTTAATTCTGTTTGCTAGGGTTAACCTCCCTAGCAACGTTTTTAAACTATCAAATATGAACCCCCAATATAGCAATGAGAACTAACCAAAATCATCCTCTTTAATTTAGAAGTATCTTTGTAAGAGAAACCTTCATGATTGAGTGCATTCATTCATAATAAATAGAAACTGTGTGTACTGGAACACATATGTGCCAAGGCCTGAGCTCAAAGACAATTTAGTAGAGTCGATTCTTTCCTTCCAGCTTTATTTGACTTTTGAGGATCAAACTCAGATGGCCAGGCTTATGCAATTATTTTTACCCAATGAGCCAACTTGCTAGCCCCACAGTGTCTTTTTATTGTTTAATTTTTGTTTTTGTAGTTGAAGAAACAATTGTACCGCTGTAGAGATGATGAATTTTATGTCAAATCAGCTGAATGTGGAGGTCAGATGTATCATCACATGTTAGTCTGAGTGCTTTTATAAGAAGCCTTTGAATGAAATTTAGATATAAGTTGGTTGACATTGGATACAATATACCATCCTTTTTAATATATAATTCATGTAGAGCTAGCTTAACCAATGGAAGAGAGCAAAATGAAAGGATGAGTCTCCCTGAGCAAGAGGAGATGCCTATGGGCAGACTTTGATATCTTCTCTAGCATTGCTTCTTCCTATCTTTGTATTTTAAGTACTACTTATTCCTCTGTCTTTAGTGTCCCCATGACTCTAGCAAAATTAGTTGATGTACCAATGCTTCATAAGCATCGAGTTGTCTGTGAATATACATATACATATACATATACATATACATATATATATATATTTGTCTGTGTATGCGTGTATGCCTGTAATCTATTCAACTATATCTCATCAATCTTTTTAACCATTATCTGTTTACAGATTTATCATTCCATCTTCGTACCTATTTCTATCATCTATCTGCCTATAATCTAGCCATCTGCCTATCTAGATATCTATCTACAATATATTATTTATCTATCATTCCAATTAATAAATCCACATTTATTATAAACTGAAAACAAAAGCAGTATTTTATATCTTCAGAAAATTCTCCATGAGTTTCTCATTTCACCAGTAGGAACAGGGACTTTTTCTCTTCCTCTTGGACTATCTTTTTTCAAATTTTTATATGGCAAACACTCAGAGAGGACATTTATAGTGTTTCTCAAAGCAAAGGACAGACGCAATGCGTTTAATGAATCCTATCACCCAAGTCGGTTTTCTGAAATGCAATCCATTGCATGTGTAAATCAATGTTACTTGACCCTCTTTGAGACACAGCTTGGGACAGAGAAGTAGGAGAACTGAAATTGCTGATACTCTGCCTGTGGCTGCTGCTTGAGTCATAGAATCCTTTCTGTCTTTGTGCTAAAGTATTCATGCCATGGGTCAGCATCCGTGTAACTATGTAAATTGACAAATGTGGTGCAATATTGGATCTTTCTCAGTTAAGTTCAGTTTTTAAGAACTATTTGAAATGTTATATACTCAGAATCTAGTCACAAACAGTTTGGTTGTGTGAAAACACAATTTTGCAAAGGTAAGGTCTTGTTCGTCTCCATTTATTGTAAACTAAATTAATCACCTCTCACGTGTAGAATGTGGCAGAAGGAATAGGGTGTGATGTCTAAGGCCTTTTGAAGATGTCCTAAAGACTTCCTCCCTCCTTCTTGCTCATGATTACCTTATCTCAATGAATCTGTTTGCCATAAGCAAGTCATATAGAAGACTCATCAATTCCATGCTTGCCTCTAAAGGGCTGCAGAATTGACAGGTACATTGGCTGTGATGAATGAAACTGAACAGGGAAAGAAGTTCCTGTACTCTGAAACTCCTCATGAGCAATAAGACTACATCCATCCATCCATCCATCCATACATACATACATGCATTCATACATGCATGCATTCATTCATACATTCATACATACATACATTCATACATACATACATACATTCATACATATATACATACATACATTCATACATACATAAATATATAAACTAACAAAAAGTTTAAGTTTACCTACAAAATCAGGAAAGTATCCATTGTCGATGTAATAGTGGTCAAGACATTAAAGATGTCTGATATTAAGGTAGCATTAGCAATCAACAAAAATCACGATAGTTATCTGATTATTAAATGAAAAGCAAGAGTGTCCTAATTTGTTTTCTGTTGCTGTACCAAGCATCATGGTCCAATCAACTTGGGTAGGAATGAAGCCATTTTAGCTTAATTTATTGTCAAGAAAGGTCAGCCAGGAACTCAAGAAGCAACCATGGAGGAATGCTGCCTACTGATTTGCTTCTTCTGGTTCGCTCAGTTACATTTGTTACACAGTCAAGGCCCATCTACTTAAGGCTGGTACCACCACAGTATGGTGGACTCGTGAGTCATTGTCAATTAATAACTTGCTCCACAGGACAATATGAAGGAGGTGATTTCTCAGTCAAGCTTTCTTCTTTATAAATGGCTTTAGTTTCTGTCACACTGACAAACATGTGACATGCACACTCAGACACAATAGAATTTGATACATATAAAGCATTGTCTAAAGGGATTGAGCCAATGACAGTGAAATTCTAACACCTTTAGCATGCATATACCGCTTGGCACCATTCCTGGCACAAGGTATGTGATCATTAAATCTTATTCCCTGCTTGTTTGTTTTCCCAGCATAGGATATTTATGACTGCTTATGTGCTCTAAGCTATCATTTCCCTTCTCCGTGTCTGTGACAAATATCTTCTTGTAACTATGCTGCATTAAGAAGAAAATCATCTATCCTTTAGGATTACTAAGCAATAAACATTAAAATGAGTCATACAAATGAATATTTAAAAGTTACTGTTTCTTAGTCTGATTCTGTTTTTAGATAGAGGAAATTTCTTCACTTAGCCAGGGTCAAAAGGAGAGGAAGCAGTGTCATTCCCACCTGAGCAATCCACTAATACACCTGAAGTCTCATACCAAAGACTCTAAATATTCGGTCCCACAGTCCAAAATCCGAACAAATGGATCTTTTGGAAGATAAGGGAAAATATCAAAATTTTACATACATTCATATTTATTTGATCCATTAAATTGTGTTTCCATGTGCCTTTCATAATGTTCAGGACACAATAGAAGATATGTGATTATGAAGTCTTCTGCTTATATATAGAAACTTATATATTTGTTTAAGTTGTCTGTGATTTTTACAGGAATAAAAATGCCTTTGGAGCTTGATAACCAAGAACTTTTTATGGATAGTGTAAGGTTCCTGCAAGCATTTGGAGACCTCTGCCATAGATCCCGATTGAAATTAAAATTGTTACTGACACTTAGCATTTACAGGAATCGAAACAAATTGTGCTTCCTAGCCTACAAGTGTGTTTCACAGAGAAGTACATGATAAAGTGGCTAAATTTAAGGACTATTTCAGAATTACAGATAAGAGGCACTCCTTTCTTTGAGACAAAGTGCATCTGTATAATGACCACCAAGAATGAAGTGATATAGAGCAATAACCAAGCAAAAATCGTTCCTGAGCCAGAATGAGAGACACTACAGAATGTCATAATATGACTTAGGTTAGCATCTCTCTTTGCTGTTCACTGACAAGAGGTCTTGGGGTTCTTTTACAACCCTAGATCATTTAAGGAGCTATGTATAGCACAGCTAATATCACATGTGAAACATATGCAAAGTAACAGGGCACATGCCTGTAATCCCAGCACTTGGAAGGCTGATGTCCTAGAATTGCAAATACAGGGCCAGTCTGGGTTAGAGGGGAAGATCTAATAAAGTATGATAAAATTTGTCCCACATTTCTGGGACAAATTAGGGCCTGTAGGATGATACTTGCTATGAAAAGTGCTATTACTTACTCCTTCATTTATATAAATCAATGTGTTCAGTGGAGAAGAACTGAAAAACTTCATGCAAATTGCTAAGATGGAGAAAATACCTTGAAATAGATGGCAGCTTGCTCTTGCTCTTCAAACAGTATTGGAGATTTTGTTGGCTCTGTGGATTTCGAAGGTCACATTTGGCATCAATGTGTCTCTATATATTTAAGTTAACCCACTAACATATTAGAACCACACTAGCAAAAGTGTGTGAGCATATGCTATATGTATATGCTTCATATGGATGTATGCACATGCATTTGTAGTTGTACATTTGTGTGCATTCAGATGGAAGCCAGAAGTTGATATCAGGTATCTTCCTTGATCACATCATACCTTTATTTTTGTTTTTAATCGTATGTATGCACACATGTGTGTCTGCACATGTGTGCCCCTATGTGTGCATATGAGTGCAAGTGAGTGAGTGCAGGTGCCCTTGGAGGAAAAAAGAAGGTCATCTGCTACCATGCAGCTAGCATTACAGACAGTTGTAAGAGTCCAACATGAGTGTTAGGATAAGAGCTTTGGTCCTCTACAAGAGTACCCAGTGTGTGCGTTAAACCACTGATCCACTTCCCCAGCACCCACACCTTGATTTTTCATACATATTCTCTCATTGGACCCAGAAATCACTGTTTCCACTAGCCTGGTTGGGTCATGAGATCTAGGAATGCACCTGTCTCCACTGGCCCCACTGAGGTTACATATGCACGATGATATGTTCTTTTTTTACATGGATGTTAGGGCTTGTGACTGTGCTAGTATTTTCTGTACTGAGCCACCTCACCAGCCCCTACTCTGTCAATATTTGATACAATAAGAGGTGTGGAACTGTTGTCTTTGACAATATGCACAGCATAGAAGTATTCCTCAATCCTTGGTGATTTTGAGGATACTCAGGATACAGAGCAAAAATGATCTTATATATAACCCATAGAATAGCATCAGGGATTCTACACTTAACCTGTAGGATAGCATTTTAAGGATCTTATACATCATCCATGGATAACATGCTAATGATCCTATATATCAAATATAGGTAAGGGATCCTAAACATCACCCTAAGAGAATTCTAGGAACCATTTGTTCAAACTAAACTGGGGGATTTAAGGAACAATGAAGTATTCTGGTGTCTCTCACTATTATTAATGACCAAGAAATTATGCAAAGAATAATTATTTTTAGTGCCACATTGCAATGTTTGCAGTTTCTAAATGAGCCATATTTCCGTTGTGGTTTGGCTCTGTTGCTTCATCTCACTATCTTTGAAATTTTAACTTGCATATTGGGAATTTCCTCTATGGAAAATAAAACTACTGTGTTGGGCTATTCACCATCAGACTAAAGCTGAGTGTCATGCTAAAAAGATGGCAGGGAGAGCTAGAATGTGTTCCAGCAAATAGGAACAATAAGTTGTGCCCATTGACAGAAAGTCAGTTCATAGAAAAAACCTACTTGAATGAGTAAAAAGTACTTTGAAGAAAGCTAATCACATTATTAAATTGAATAGTATTTGAGACTAGATATTGAAAATACATTTGACATGAAACTCCACAAATGTAAGTACACAGTTTCTCCTCCTGAATAAAGTCCAATTATCTCAGTAGTTTTAAGGGCTAAAGTCATTACCAGACAGAAGAAAAGTTTTCCAAAGTAAGGAACATTTACATGTCTGTGCTAATTACAGAGTTATAAAAGAGTCACCAAGTAAAATTTTGCATTGTACTTTCCTGTTGTATAAATTTGGATTCAGGGTAAATACACATTGTGCTGAAATTTTTTATCATAATTACTCTGTCATCCCCTACCATATTTATACATTTTACTTCCTCAAACAAGTCTGCTCTGTCCAGGAACGTACAATTTCCTGCATCTCACATGTCACTCTACTGCCACAGAGACATTGCCATCATTAACATATTATGTCCTTGTCATTCCTGGGGTTCATATTTTAGCACCTGGATCTCCCAAGGGAGGCCTCATTTTATATTGTTTTCCTTATGTCTGTACTCTGGTTACTTTTATTGTTTGAATAATTCTTCAATAATTCTTCAAAATTGGATACTGGAATCTTTAGTCCATGATCTGCCTTGGTAGGCCTGATTTCTTTTCGGAATTAGATAGTGTAGGGCATGGTTTTGATTTGTTGAAGCTCTAGTCTATTCATTTGTGATAATCACTGTAACGGAGTTCTACAAACTGGATTGCATGAATAGTATATATTTGTTGTCTCGCATTCCTGAATGTTAGGAGTCAGAACAAGATGCCCACTGGAGTTAGTTCTTTCTGTGGTTAAGAAGACTGAGTTCTAGGCACTTTCTTTGCTTCTGAAGTTTGACTTGTGAATGTCAGCATTCCATGGCCTACAGATGTGTTGTCTTCATCTTCCCTACATACATGCTTGTGATTTACTCTTCTGACTTATAGAACTATCAGACATTTGGAGAAGAGATTGCCTAATGACCTCATTTTGAAATAATCTTCTAAAGAAACACGCTTATTCTGTATTTGGTCACATTCTGAAATTCTAAAATTGGGACTTTAGTGTATATTCATACACTAGGCACAACTCAACCCCAATGTGTAGTAAAGTCTGTATTCCAGTACGTACCCCTGAATCCTGCAAATAGCTGACTTGAATCCAAGGAGCTCTCCCTGTGTGAGAAGCTAACATTCTAGGTAATAAATATGATACAGCCTTTTAACAAGGCTCAAGTTGTTTGAAAATTCCAATTTCTATCTATGGTTTGCCTTGATTGTGCCTGTAATTATTTTCTTTCTTGTTATTACTCATTCTATGTCCCCAAGATGACAAAGGCAAAAATCATGGCCACTTACTTTCATGTTCCTATATTGGAAGAAAGAAAGTACTAAGAAAGTTTTGGTTTTTGTTTTTCTTTCCTTTAAAAATCTAACAGCATGTATAAACTGGTCACCTTAACACAAAATAAACTAGATCTTTAAAAATGGATAATTCCCTCCTCAAAGTTATGATATTTGCTAGAATGAAATCATGTCCCTTTTTTTCTTTTACTTTCAATTTCTTTTATCTAAGAGTTAATGAGTTCACCTGGGCTTAAGGAGATTTGTAATGGATTTTTAAATCCTTACTATTATTATTTTTATTATAACACTAAGTTATTAATACCAAGCTAAAAATGTCACTCAACAGGCAAAATGAAGGGCTAATATCTCTTAGCTTTTAAGAAGTACATTATATGAAGAGTCCATTATGGAAATAATCTCAGTTACAGCCAGTTCTCAAAAAGACCTGGGAAATAAGGTTTTTAAATCATGATATTACAGGCCATTAGAACAAATAAATTTGTTAAACATACTAAGATTTCAGCCTAAGAAATGCTCCTTAGAGAGCAGTGGCAATTTGTACGAAAATTGTAATCATATATCAAATACTGTCGCTTAACGTTAAAATTACTAGTAAATGATGATAATACAAAATTCTTCACAATTTGTACTTAATACGGCCTGCCATCTTGGAATGGATATTAGACCATGGAGGGAATGGTTGCCTAGTGTCCTCTGGTTGACATCGATAAGAAATGGCAAATGTATAGAATGGTCCCCTTAGACTGTCCTCACAGAGACAGAGGACAGCAAAGCAGATGCTCTCCCATCCATTAAACAGCAGACTTCAGGTATCAACTGTTGTCAGTGCAATGTCGGATAAAAGATAAAGAAAGGAATTGGAAATCTTACTCCCTAAAGGAGGGTGTGGAAGCTGGAGGAGATGCTTCCACAGCTGCTCCCTGAGAAGGCTGGAGGCTCCAGTGTTGTACCAATAGCTCTAGATATTCTATTGGAGTTAATATGGATGATGAGGGCGAGGCAGATGTGAGGACTTAAATTCCTGTAAGACCCAGAACACATGTGCCTAGGACATTTGTGAATGGAATTTTGACTCATACTTCATATTCTTATGAAAGCAAGAAGAATTAGTACCACTTCCACTACATAAGAATTCATTGTTGCAAGAAGAGTAGGCATGGGGGAGAGGAAGTTGTGAATGGATGTACAACAGAATTACAGAGTACTGCAATTAGAAGAGAAGGGTGATGTCAAATGTCTCATATCCAAAACTGTGTTCCATGAAACATCATGAAGACAGATCTCTGCATGTGTACATATCTAAAATGTCTTGTTCTTGTTTTCAATTGGGTGATAAATATAATCACATACTATAAAGCTCATCAAAAGCATATGGCTAGGAAGGTCAGCCCAAGGAATAACTTATTATCTTTGTTTTCCTAAATGGACACATTGTCAAATTACCATGTGATTATTGATGTTCATACCCATAGACTGTATCCACTCCCAGTCAAGAACAAAGAAGCTCCTTTTTGCCAAGAGCAGTAATTAATACGGAGGCTTCTATCTGGTCAAAGAGTTGAGAACAAATGGCATCAGGCTCATATGTACACCCTAAAGACCCATAGAAGAGAGAGTTTAAGAGATGGAGATTGGGGAAGAGTATCAGAAAATGTTGACACTGAGGTGGAGGTATGATGTTGCTGTTGCAATCGTGAACACCCAGCAGCTATGGATATCTGCACAAGATTGGGTTCCTTAGTGTCCCATCCTTTCCTGAGTGGCTATTGTCTACTAATGGTTGTAGAGTGGGAGAAGTTCATTTTCTTTAATGGTGCAGCGACTTTGAGAATGGGGTATGAGAAGGGAAAAGAAACCCTAAGATATTGAATATATTAATACATTTATCAAAACTAAAGAAAAAATTTAAAGGAATGAAATGTAATCACATAGTTTGGAATTCCAAAGATACAATGAAACTGGGCATTTCCTCCATAGGAAATGTGTTCAGATTAATTAATCACACAAGACAGTCGGGTTTCTGACTTCAGGCTCACACTTCATTTCTCTTTTTCTTAACCAGTATAAACATTACGCAGATTAATCACCAGCTACCACAAACAATACTCTGCAGACCATAACTCAAACAAATACAATTAAATCATGAACCCTGAAGGTTGGAAGACACTGAAGAGCTTCCAGATGATTGTACACAAGGAACATATAGTTGGCCTGGGATTCAAGTTTTCTGGAATTTTCTCAATATGCGTCAAGTTTCAAATCAAAGTTGCCATGGGATGTATACATAAATTCAACCTTTGAAAAAAATGAAACATGCTACTGATACAATCAGTCATAATTACTGCTATATTAGCCATTGAATTATTAATTTTAGATGGCTGTTTTCACTCCTCAAATAAAGCTAAGAATACTCTAATCCTTATGCAAGTAAGAGAAACAAAGCACAAGATAAATTTCAGACAGTGTCTATTAAAATGGGATTTATATTTCAATTGTTTGTTTTATACTCTGCCATATCATAGTGGAAGATAATGGGCTATGACAAATTATATTGACTTCTAAGACTTTTTTCTTTATGTATAACATAAATATAGTGTTTCATATGGTATCCAGTGAGTCTTTCTTAACTTTTCTTTGTGTATAATGAAACCATAGTAAGAAATAAAGACAATTTGTTGTTTGCAAAGGTGATTTTGAAAAGTCTTTTAATCTAAAAACAAGACAGTAAAAATGTGTATATGTATATGCAAGTGTGTGTGTGTGTGTGTGTGCAAGTGTGTGTGTGATGTATTATCCAGAAAGACAAAATACAAATGAATATATTTTAGTACATTAAAAATACTCAATTCTATGCATTTAGTTATTTTTAATAAATTCAATTTATTTATGCTATAAATTTTTAACAAAGCTAGTGAGAAATTTTGCAAAGGAAATGTGTCTTTGTTATTTGAACCACAATTATTCTATAAACCTCTTAGAGAAAAGGGATAAGAACAGGCATGGATGGTTTGGTGACATACGTGCCTCCTCTGCTTTCAGGAGACTGAGATATGAGGATACAGAGTTCAAATCCAGCCTGGGCTGGGTATGCATCTGTCTACTCCTAGAAGGATTGTCTTCATTTTTATAGACGAATGTCCCGGGTACTTTGACACTAGTTAGAACTGTGTTGAAACCCAGTTCTTGTTAAATTCAGAATAACATTGAATGAGTTTCTTCACCTCCAAGCTAAAGAAATATGTCTAATTCTACATTACATCCCCTAATCCATTCACTTTCTTCATTTTTAATAGCATTAAATGAAAACTTTCCAAATCATAGGATTCATAATTTTTGATTGCTTATGTTGCATAGCTCATGTCCACTCAATCCTGTTCAACAAATCCATTCTCTATGTGCTACCCTCCTACAAGTCACCTAGTGGCCATCTCAGTTACTGTGCTGAATGTCACTTAGTAGTGTTTGTTGTCAAGTAAATCTTACATAATAGCCTATTATTACATCATGGTATCTATATCATACATTTCATTTCACTACATCATTCAGGGTGAATTGTCTTATATCATGGGAAGCAAGTGAGGGCCATAGACAGCAGTAGAAGAGAACCTTCAGATCTGCAACAGCCTGCAACTGGATCTCTGCACATCAAACACCTTTATCACTGAGTTAATACAGAGGCTGCTCTCAGCCAAAGCAGAGGGCTGCTAACTCTCTCTCTGCTCCCCTCCTTCTCGCTGCCCTTCCTTCTTTCCTCATTCTCTCAGGACCACACCTGTGTCTCCACCTCATATACACTCTGAATCTCTGGGCTATGTTTTCTCGCAGGTACTTCTTTAGATAAATGTCTTGGATTCTGCTTATTTGAGGCTCCATACTGGCACAGGTAAGCTCCACCAGGCTGCAGGAATGAAGCAAAAATAAAGATAGCTTAAATAAAAGAATGAATGGCACATGGGGGTGTGGGGTTCTCTCCTGATGGTAATGATAAAAGGAACGCCTAGCAAAAGCTTCTGCAGAAAGATAGAGAAACAACAGCACAATGTAAAAGCAATAAAAGCCTTGTCCAGGAGAGATGTCCTTGGGAAGGTGAGCAATGCTAGAGTCTTTAATATGATTGAACATATCAAAAGAAGACAAACCAACCAGCGGGGAGCTTAGAGATTCACTGTTGACAGACACCAGAAAGCTAAGTGATAGAGAAACAAACATAACTGTCTAGGGAATAATAAGCAGAATTTTAAAAACATGTGGAGGACATCATTACAGAAACATGAGGGCAAATAGATAGTACTGCCTCATTTCCCATACAGGCAGGTAATCAATGGATGATTCTTAGAATTGGAAACTTGAAAGCCGAATAGCAATAGCAGGGTGGCTTGTAAGTACCAAAAGGATGCTTAAAAGGTTTGAAATGATAGAAGAGGTTTAGAAACAAGCCTGGCATGGCTGCTTTTCTTAAAATCAGCATGAGTTTATTGTACATAGGGCTAGGACTAGGTGCATTTATGTAATAAGCTGGGTAGAGCAATTGCCTTCTTAAAACTTCATAAGAATGTTATTAAATACAATCAGAGCTGAAAGCATTACCCCAATATAAAGTGTTGTGCCATATTAGAATCTCTGTCTTCAAATCCTAGTAGCTTTCTCCTCCAGGAGAATCACAGACACTTTTGACCTGGATTTCAGAAGCTTCATCAGTGAAGGGGGCAATGTTATGACCACTTCATAGAAACACCATTAGGAGTGCAGAAACATACTGCAGGAACATGATCACGCATGCAAGAAAGATCAGTCTGTGCATAGACCCATCTCTTCTTACAGGCTCCTGTGTAGGAACCACAGAAAGGTGGGTAGAGGGAGACACAGTGAATGAGATCATGGCCTGTAGAACTTACTGAATGCATCTTAAATCCCCATGCTTTATTTTTCTTATCTATGACTTTGGACATGAACTTGAACTTCTCTATAGCTATTTACAGTTAATATAAAGTATTAAAAATTCTTCAACCAATTTCTACTATGGCTGCTGGGAGCAGAAAAGAAACCAAAGCAAACACAAACATATAAGACAGTATAGTCGGTACTTCTCAGGTAGTTAATATCATGCATATGCCTCTTTCACTCTTTCTTCAGATCTTCAGTCATTGAAAGAATTTTCTGTTAATATATTCCCTTGGGTCTTCTGCAAATCTAGGTTAAGTTAGACTTGTAACAATGGTAAAAATGAAATCTTTTCAATCTGAGAATCATTTTTGTTCATAGAGCATGAAAACTGTGAATTCGCCTGCCATTCTCCTTGGTACGGGTTGGCTAGGGAGCCGGAGGTCAAATCCATTCCCCATCACTTCCCAGCACTGTGAGGTTGGACAAATCAAGAGGTGTGTTCATTGCTGTCATGCTATTCCCATATCTATAAGATCAGTGTGAAATAAAAAGGGAAATTTCTCATAAAGCATTGTATGAGAAGTACTTATTGTTATGCATGGCACACAGTAGATGCTCAATGAATGTCAAAGGTCAATTGCATAACTAGCATCATCATTACTGTAATGTTCCCTCTCATTCATCACCTTGAACAGAAGATACATCCATCCATCTGAGAAATTATCCAAAATCCTATATTAATTCCTGATTCTTTCTATTTGTGTGTGTGTGTTTATGTACATGTTCCTATGCACGGATATACACACACACATGTACTCACAGTCATCGAGAGGCCAGAGGTCTATGTCAGGAATCTTCCTCAGTCATTCTCCACCCTAAAGTATACTTTAAACATGTATAATGTGGATGCAGATGAGAGAAGATGCTGGAGGCCAGGGGCTTCAGATCCTCCTGGATCTGGAAGCCAATTTTTGGTCCTGAGGAAGAGCAGCATATACTCTTTTTTTTTAAGTTTTCTTTTTTGGATATTTTATTTATTTACATTTCAGATATCATCACCTTTCCCCATTTTCCATCCCTAGGAACCCCCTATCCCATCTCCACTCCTCCTTTTTGCTTTTATCCCATTTTAATTACATGCAAGTATTAAGGTCAGTTCTAGGTTAAGGAACTAGCAGTACAATAGATACAAATAGTGAAGGAACAAGCAAGACAATAAACACGAAGAGTCAAAGAACAAGCAAGGCAACAAACAAAATTTTGTGAACACTTCCGTGATCACTGTTTCTAGGGGCTTATCCGGATGACCAAAATATCTGAGCCAACTTCCCTGTCCTAGCCCAAAGTCATTTTCATGTCTGAAGCCTACTTCCTTGTTCTAGCTTAAGATTTAGATTCCTGCGTGAAATTACTTCTTTGTTCTAGCCTGAGATTTAGATTCCTTCCTGAAATTACTTCTTCGTTCTAGTGTAATATTTAGATACCTGCCTGAAATTACTTCTTTGTTCCTGCCTAATGTCAGATTCTTGCCTGAAGCCCATTTCCTTGTCCTTGGTCAATGTCATATTCCTGCCAAGCAGCCCATTTCCAGTTCTAGGGAGCCAGCTATGCACCCAATTACTCGCAGTATGTACTCTTAAACAGTGAGCCATCTCTTATGTGTTTTATTTTTTGAGACATGGTTTCTCCCTGAACATAGTGCTCATCAATTGGCTAGAATGGCTACCCCGGGAGTTTCAGGGCTCTTTCTATCTACACTTCACCAGTGATGAACTGACAACTGTGTACTGTTGCACCCAGACTTTTAATGTGGGTGTTCACATCTTCATGCTCACTTGACATGCGCTTTTTCCATTGGCCTATCTTCTCAAGCCTCTGAAAGAATTCAGCCTTTTGCTATTTATTTATAGTTTCAGTAATAAATGTTTTGGTATTTTAATAAATATCTTCGATTGTGTTTGCTGAAATCTACATTTAAAGCATAACTCTAATGTATAATATATGTGTGCATGTCCATATGTGCATGCATACACATGTATGTGTGTGTATGTTCATATGTGTGTGCACATGTGTGTATCCTCTTGTGTGTGCATGTCCATATGTGTTTTCCCTTGTTAACAAGCTACGTTTATGCATGTGTGTTCTACAATTGAAAATAAAAAAGTAGAAATGGCAGGTGTTTTTAAGATTTTTCTAAAAATTCTTATATGTATATGTATGAGAGCATGTGAGTTTTTTAATGTGTGCACAGTGTTCACAGAGTGAGAAGCAGGAATTGTATTCCCTAAGGATGGAGTTACTTGTGGTTGGGAGCCTTCCTTTGTGCTTAGAGCAGAACTCGTGTACTCTGCAAGAATCCTAATGCTCTTAACTGCTGAGCCAAGTCTCCAGTATGCGCTAGCATTCTTGACTGCTTCCTCCATGTGATCGAGGTGGCCATCTTGCAATTCATCTTGTAATCAACACTGCAAAGCTGACGTATGCTACTTCCAAAATGAATTACTTAAACCAGCAATGTCCAATAATTTGGCATGTATCTTTAGGTTTTCTGTTTTGTCCTTTCAGTGCCTGCTTGCATGTGTGTGCGTGTGCATGTGTGTTCTTGTATGTGTGTGTTCTTGTGTGTGTGTGCATGCAGATAGAGTCCTGAAATGGTTCCCTCCATTCAAAACCATGAACAGGAGAAGGATGTATTTGAGAAGCTATTTGTAAAGACTTGTATCCATTTCCAATTCTTCCTTTGTGTATGTGTATGTTTGTGTATGTGTTCATATATGAGTTGTGCTCTCAGCACCTTGCAGCTGAATGCACCCAATTATGTTAAATGCAGAGTAATTTCAAAAGAATTAGGTTTTATGGCTAAGATTTCCTAAGCAATTACTAAAATAAACAACCCAAACTGTTACATTTTTAAAAATGATTATTTCAAATTTCTTTTACTGAAGAAGAAAAAAATAGACAAAATTATCCAGAGCATAGAGCATAGATCATTTATTTTTCTCTTTCTTCCTTCTGTCTATCTGTCTGTCTCTGTCTGTCTGTCTGTCTGTCTGTCTCTCTCTCTCTCTCTCTCTCTCTCTCTTTTTGTGTGTGTGTGTGTGTTGTGTCTATCTGTCTCTGTTTGTCTGTCTCTTTGTGTGTGTATATATGTGTGTGTTGTGAGTCTGTGTGTCTGTCTGTCTCTCTCTTTCTCTCTCTTCTTTTTTTTCTTTTTTTCTTTAGTTTCTTCTCGCTTGTAGCCCAAGCTAGTATCAAACTCACTACGTAACCCAAACCAGCATTGAAATCTTGATCCTCCTGCCTTCATTTCCCAAGTGCTGGAATTATAGGAATAAGCCCTGGGCCCAGGCTTCGATACTTGGGTGTGGAACCCAGGGCTTCATGGCTGCTGATTAAGTTCTCTGCAAACTGAGCTGCAACCCAGTCCACATAATACATGTCTTCTTGTCTTCTTGCCATTGCTTTCAGAGACCAGGTCAATGTCCTCAGTTCCGTGATACGAGGTCACCTTAAGCTTTTTCAATCCCATGTTATGGCTTAGTAAAACGATAACAGAAACAAAATAAATATCTTTGCAAAATTCAGAACATAGTGGATAACCATATGCATGATAAATTTCTGAACATTAATGTTGAATCAGCATAAAATGCCCATATACATAGTGTGAATTAGCATGTGTTTTCATAGTTTATTAGTAACAGTGATTCATGATTCAGTTGCCTTCAGGAATAACCATAATTTAAACAGACCTAGCTATTTTGGGTTAGATATAGGAATTAAAAATCTTTTGAATTGTTCTACAATAGTCGTAGCTTTTCAAGGAGCACAACTAACAAGTGTTAATCTCTTGTGTTATTAGCCCATATAACCTATTTTTCTGATCATATTTAAATCATTACCTTTCTACACTTTGAGGCAAAATCTCATGTATTCCAGACTGCCTTCAAACTCTGCAACCAAAACAACTTTAAACTCAGATTCCCCTGCCTTCATCTCCCAAGTGCTAGAATAATAGACGAGGATAGGTTGATCTCATATTGGAAATTGAACCGAGAAGTTCATGTTTGTTAGGCCAGCACTCTGCCAGCTGTGCTATATTCCAAGTCTCTTAATGAGTACTGCCTTGAGTTGAAAACTTCATCACAAATTAACTCTCAGGCCACAAGAAAAGCATGGTCTTTCTTTCCTCACATTTATTCTCTTCTGAGAAAAAAGAGATCTGTCAAAGTCCAATGGAGTCCTCTGGTTCAATAGCTTTGTTTTTACATTTTTACTAAGAAGAGATTAAACTATTAGACATAGAGAGGGCAGGACAAAGAAGGCTGGTCAAGTATCAGAGAATTCTGTGGGATTTACATTATAGGTTAATAAACATCTTCTGTTTGAGGGAAATTAAAGAGATCCCTCTGTGGAATCGGAAGGTCGGCACTCCATTTTATCTTGATATGAAAGTTGAAGGTCAGATCTGAGATAATTAGTTGGAGCATTCCAGAGAAAAATAAACACTGCTCACCTATCTCAAAATAGCCAGGTTTTTATGCATAATTCTTATTGTCCCTGATGAGTTTGAAATCAAACCAGAAACAAAGTCTTTCAGCGTTCTGGTACAGACTGGCTAACTGTCACTCATTCATTTAATTTGGCTAAGACTTAGAGTAGGGATAAACAATATATCCTTAGTTCTAACTGCAAATTGCTTCTAGTCAAGCAGGCAGAGAAAGAGCAGCATTGGCAAGAGCCTTAAGAAAGAAGGAGATTTTTCCCCCTTCCTGTTAAGGGAGTTGAAGACGTTGTCTTAGTCTGATATGCTGTAACACAATACCACAAGCTGCATGACTCTGTTACTGGAGGACAGCATCTGACCCTAGTGTTTCCAGGTTCTTAGCCTCTGATCTAAAACTTCTCAATACGAGTTAAAATAGATTTTGTAAAAAGCAAAGTAATTTTATTTGATGCAAAGCAATAGTACGGATTAAAGACCTGTAACTGTGAAGATTAACTGGGAACCATATAAGGAAAGATACTTAAAGACCCAAGCAAGATACAATCCAGGGTCTCTTTGTATGTGGTGGAGGGAAAGAAGAGCTGATTTTCAAAAATTGTAGTTTCAGTGATTCTCTACTTTGATTGATAGATTACATAATCATTTCTCTACTGTGTATGTCCCTTCCCATGATGCCCACATCATTAAATCATGTGCATTCCCAATTATGCATAGGCATAAGATGATGAATGGCAGAATAATTTTCCCCAGAAAAACACTAGAGGACATAGATTTGCTTTGCTGCATGTGCACCCAAACCAGTTCTTTGTACCCAGATACGTCAGGAATATACTTGAATAGAAACTGTCCTAAATATGCTTGCTACCAAGAATGAAGAAGCCATGTCATTTTTCAAAGATGGGAAGCTTAACAGTGGTTCTCAGCCTGTGGGTTGAGACTCTTTGAGGGGGATGTCAAATGACCTTTTCACAGGAGTCACCTAAGACCATCAGAAAACATAGACAATATTTACATTACAATCCATTAAAGTAGCAAAATTATACTTATGAAGTAGCAGTGAAAATAATTTTACGGTTGAGGGGGTCACCACAGCATGAGGAACTGTGTTAGAGGGGGCACAGCATTAGGAAGGCTGAGAATCCCTATCTTAGAGTCAAATGCACGTGTTGTTTTCAGAAACTCTCAGTCTGCTACGTGCATTGTTTGGAGAGGGGTGTATTTGCAGAATGCTTGTCAGTGAAAGCAGCATGCTGCCCAGTACATTATTATGAAGAAATGGAGTACATAGCCCAAAGCCCTAAGAGAGTACCAGGGCTCTAAAATGCTTCCTGTGCTTGTTGGCCTCAACGGAACCTTATTTCCTCGAAGTTCTAGATTGTTTGTATCCAGGGTCAAGTTGCTAACAGGGTCTTTCTCTTTGTCACACAGTCTTTCCTCTGGTTACAAGGAGGGGAGCCCTTTGGTGAAGTCCTACTGGATCAAGGCTTCATTTTTACAACCACATTTAAACCTCATTTTGCTGCCTCCCCAAAGGCTTCATTTCCAGCTACAGATACATAGGGGTGAGCACCTCGGGGTGTGAATTTTGAATCCTCATCAAAGCTAATCAAGAGACTACTTTTTTTTTCTTCTAATGCACTCTCGCCTGAAAGCTCCCTCTGTAACACAGATCCAATTACAGGTGTCCAATTTATAGACAGCCCTGCAAGAGGTAAACAAGACCAGCATTCTTCTGGGATCCCAGCTACTACCTTCACTGGTGAACAATGAGACTCTCAGATTCCAACTGCGGAACCATACCACTGGGTCTCAGAGTCATTAATGGAAACCAGAAGCAGCATAGTCTGGGCTCTGTTATTCTTGCAATTATTCTTCAACCACTGTCCTATAACATAATGTTCAGATTCAAGTTCACTGGTATAATCAATTGCTAAGTACAGAAGTACTTTATTAATTTTATTTTAAAAACCATTTTATTATATGTATACATATGTGTATATGTATACATGTATATTGGGTCCCCTTGGAACTGGAGTTAGTCAGTTGTGAGCCAATACACATGGTTAGGAATTGCACTTAGATCCTCTGGAATAGCAGTAATACTTTTTAAACACTGAGTCATCTCTCTAACTCCAGAAGTATTTTCTTTAAAGAAGAAAATTCCGTGAATTTCCACAGACTAGAAAAATCATGGGCATTTTATCAAGAATCCAAGAGCAAGATAGAATCACTTATGAAAAGTCTTGTTGAAGGCTTGGAATGTAGCTCAACAGAATCCTTGTCTAACATCTATAAAATCCTATGTTTTATCGACAGCACAGCATAAACCAAGCATGATGATACCGTAATCTCAGATTTGGGAGGTAAAAGTAAATGGCTTAGACGTTCAAGGTCATCCTGGCCTGCACAGTGAGTTTGAGGCCATCTTGCTCTACATAGGAACCTGTCTCCACAAACAAAAGTCCTGTTGCCATGCATGAATCCCAGCATTTAGGAGATTGAGGACCATCTAGGATACGTAGTGAAACTGAGGCAAGCCTGAGCTACAAAACAACTCTCTCAAAGGCCACACAGTAAAGAAAACAAGTCCAGTTAATTAGAGCTTGAATTGACATCTAGTAAAAGGATCTCTGCCTCGCAGGCGTATTGCCTCTCCAGCCTTAATAGCAGATAGTTCTAGGACCCAACTGCAGCCGTTTTGCAGAGTGGTTGGCTAATGTCCTGGAATGCAGCCTGTTCCATGAATTTTCCCTCTGAGCAAACAAGCTGGCTCTAGAGGGAATCACACACACTCAGTCATTCCCATTAGCAACCCCAAACAAGCAAGTAGCTTCACCTAAACAGCAGGAAGGATGGTTATTTTTAAATGTGCCCCATTTGACATGTTTCACAATTTGTGATTTCTCAATAAGAAGAATTGTACGACTATTGGAATTCTAGGCGAATTCAGAAACAGACACACCAAGGTAAGGAGTGCTTCAGAAATGAAGGGAAGTAGGAAGTTCTTATTTATAGGGTTCTATCCCAGTTTTATAAGGTGTTATTGAGATGGAGTTAGATTCAGTATGGTGGTGGGACGTCAATCCGACATATCTCTGTGAATTTCAGCCTGGTCCATGTAGAGTGTTCTAGGCTAGACATAACTCCTGAGTGAGACACTGTCTCAAAAGAACAAAACAAATAACAACAAATACACATTATATTTAGAAACTGTGACCTTTGGTGATTATCAGAGGAATTTATTAGACATTTTTTCTCTCAACATGTTTGGCTCTCGGAATGTCTCCTGATCAGTCCACCCAAAGGAATATAGTAAGTCAGGGAGGCAGAAGTTTCCTGGTTTCCCATAATGTCCTTCTGGGGGCAGCAGTGAAGATCCACTGTCCCTTTCTTGTGTGGGTAGCTCCTGCTGAGTCAGTTTGTCAGCATGACATCGCTGAAAATTCCACAGCCTTGTGTGTTTATACCCTCTCCAGATACCAATGGTGAGTATCCCTCCAGTGCACCCCCCTTGTAAGCTGCCTCCAGCACAGTGTTCCTGGTCTACATTCATCCTCCATGTGACCTAGGTTTAGAAAACACACACACACACACACACACACACACACACACACACACACACGCTCACTTGAAACTCTCAGATAAAAATGCTTCAGGCTAACAATGACGTTATTGGCAATTAAGTGTTGCTTTTCAAAAACATTAATAATAAGGAAGCACACATTAATGCTATCCATCGCTGAATGGGGGAGGGGAGATCTTCAGTCGTCAGGGCGGGCGCATGCTTATGCAACATTGCCATTTTTTCTGGGGTATATCTGAAGTCAGCAGTTCTTACAGACTGAAGGAGCTGATTCTTAATGCATAGTATTATTTCATAATTAAATTTTAACTTTTCAACATACCAAAGTACTGACAGGTCAGTGTGATAGTCACCCCTGCTTGAAAAAGACACAGGTAGTAAACTGAAGGAAGTATTATTTCCCTGTGAGAGTCATTACTTGGACAACTCTTTTCATCTGGAAACCAGGAAGTGAGTCAGCTTCACTAACTTCAATCTCCTGGCTGCTGCTTTGTTATTCATCAAGAATAGGAACCTCTTTTTTTTTTTTTAACTTCCCTACGGAAACTGGTATATCCAAGCAGGCAGGTCACTTGTTGAAATCTCCTCTTCAAGATATCTACAGGTTCTGTTGTCAATGATCTTAACAGCCTTGGATTGGAAAGGTGCCTGGCTGATCACAAGACTGTGACTCACCGGAGTTAGCTAAACACAAAGCCCAACTGACAAAATCCATGAGGTCATTCCCTTTCTGTGTGTCTTTAGCATAGTTTAGATACAGAAGTCCTTGGGTAATATGCAAAGCTTTCAAATCAAAGGAACGTGCCTGCAATGCTAGAGAAAGAAAACGCTCAGTGTTGTGTCTTAATGACAAAGGCAATGCAGGCTCCAGGATTCTGGGCTTGAGGTATTTGCTGATACAAAGTACTCCACAAAGTTTTACAATGTATAAACTAGCCACTAAGGCTGGTTAAAGTTTAACTCAACTGCAATATTTTGGACTTAAGTAACTCCTGAGGAATGCCAAGTTTGGTAGTGCTGAAAAAAAATCAGCAAGTCCTAACAACTGTTTCCACCAAAAGAAGGCTCAGAAGAATGTTTAAAGTGTTTCAAAATATGAAAGTTTCTTGTGTGCAGGGGAGGGGGGGGAATGTGATCATCAGTACCTTCTGGTCTTCTCTCTTGTCTCTCATATTTTTTTAAGACACAAACATTACTTTTACTGTGAATAACAACAAAGACGAATGTCAAACGGCAATCCATTTTTTCTAAGAATGATCCATAAAGGGCAAAACTATGAAAAGCAAAATGGACCAAGTCACCTGACCTTACCTCTGTGTTGAGATGTAATGTCAGGAAGACAGCACAAAAGGATGAGGTCATTGTTTACCTAACCCCTACTGGTCCTGAAAGAGTAAGTGCAAAGGAGCCTTCCACAGGCAGTGACAGAGGTACCAATCACTCCTAAGAAACCGGATCACTCATTTTAGCAAAACTCCAGCCAATGACAAAGAACGGGCAATTAATTATATGGACCTTACTGTTGTTCTGGATGAATTTAGTGTGTGTGGGGGGTGGGGGGAGATGGGGGTGCGGGCCGAGGCAAGGGTCGAGGCAGGGGTCGAGGCAGGGGTCGAGGCAGGGGTGTTTCATTTGGGAAAGGTTTAGGCTCATGTGATGAAGCGATGTTGCTTTCAAATTGAGCAAATCATTGTTTAACTTCCTTTTTCCAGGACTGCTTGTTCACTTCTGGGAAATCTTAAGAAAACACAGAAGCATTGTTGAACTCAAAAGCGGAAGTCAAGGATTTGAAATGTGATGGTACATCCTGCTCTCTCGGCCCCAGTAGAGGCAGCAGGATTTGAAGAAACGTCTCCTGTACTCTTTGAAACTTCATGTTTCCTTACATCTTATTTTAAAAATCTATCTGCCATTCAAGATTATGTTTCCAAGATTGTTTTCCAGCCTTTTTATTAAGGCTGCCATAAAACAAGAATGTCTGCCTTTCCAGTAACCCAAATAGTCTTAAATACTCTGGTCTCCTCAGTTTGTGGGGGTGGGGGGTGGAAGTGGAGGTGGTGTGTGTGTGTGTGTGTGTGTGTGTGTGTGTGTAGACACACATGTGTGTTTACATGTAGAAGACAGAGGACAACCTCAGGTTTTTGATCCCAGGTATTAAACACCTTTGAAACCTTTGAGACAGTTTCTCAATGGGTCCTTGACTCATCATTTAGGCTAGGCTGGCTGACCAGCAAGACCAAGGGTTCATTCTTTCTCTATCTCCCTAGCATAGAAATGGCAGGAGTGGACCACCATGCTTGACTCTTTATATGGTTTCTTGGAATCAAAATGAGGTCATCATGCTTGTTTGGCAGGTATACACTGAGATACCTCTTAGGACTCAGCATCTTTTTATGCTAGTCCTGTACCATCAAGTAGATGGTTTATCCTGTTCTTATTCTTCCATATTCCATATTTCCCCCTATGAAGACCTGTTTGTCAAAATTCTAACACAAGTACTTGTGACTTACATCCCTCTCAAGTACATTAACAAGACAGAAGATGCAACAGTTCTTTAAACAATTAAAAAATAAGTAGCCTCGTATGTGGAGGCAGAGGTCTCTTCCCAGAGACCAAGTGGCTTAAAGAGTGTGTGTTATTCAGCTTCTTTATTCACATATACATTTTTCATAATCAAAATGTAATTAAAAATTGGACAGGTAATTTTTC
>NW_021604639.1:9495040-9596157 GCF_004785775.1 Grammomys surdaster | reverse complement strand
TATATATATATATATATATATATATATATATATATATATATATATCTTGATCTTGGCTCACACATGCTATATATTTAATGGCAACTTCAACCAAATGGTGTAAACTTAGCCATTATTCTCAAGGATACAAAACTCTCAGTAGCTACAGCCACCAGTCAAACTTGATGACGAAGAAAAGGGATGTGGCAGTTACCAGGTAGAACAGTACTTTTTTTGATTTTATTGTCCTTCAGCAAAACCACCCCACAAACAACTGTGACACATTTTCCATGTTTCAAAGAAACTGCCATCTCCTCCATGATCACTTCACAGAAGTCTTTTATTTCATGTGCGTTAATATTTTCGTTATTAAACAAAATCATATATATATATACATATATATATATATGTATATATGTAAGCCTTTGGTATCTTGCTCTTGTATTTTTCTGTTTGTTTGTTTGTTTGTTTACTCATTTGCTTGTTTTCCAGAGAGGTTTTTGCTACGTAGTCATGGCCAGCTTGAAATCCACTATATAGACAGGTCGGTCTCAAGCTTGCACCGGCCTCCTGTCTCTGCCCACTGTGTGGGTGGATGAGAGGTGTGCGCGCTCATGCTCCGCTCATGCTATGAAGTGAGGTTCCTGTAGTGCTCTCAATGGATGTGGCCTGTGGATTGCACCTAAAAAAGAGAGTTCTGGGCTTTAAGAAACTGTGGAGTTAAAACAGTCAGGATAATTGCATTAACACATGCTCAAACTTAGGACTGCTCTGATCATTAGCACATGTAGATAGCAGTGCATTGTGAGATAATTTTTGGAACCATCATGTGTATCAGAACAGCGCACTTAGGGCTAGGAGAGTTCAGCGGTCAGGAGCACGTGAAAACCTGGCAGAGAAGCATCCGTTTCTAGAACCAGATTAAGTGGCTCATAACAGGCTGCAACTCCATTTCCAAGGAACCTGATTCCCATCTCTGACTTCCCTGTGTTCCTGTACACAGGCAGTGTACAGACAGACAAGCTGATACACAAATATACATCTAGAAAATTTAAATTAAATAAAAAATTGAAAACCACTACACTCTTCCGTACTATAAGCATAGTTTTAAACATAGGATGCCTTCTCTAGTAAGACATTGGCTCTTGTTGTGTAAAGAGTTGTAGTTGATTTGCGTAGGCCACTTAACCTGAGATGCAAACTCATGGTAAGTAATGAAGGCGAATGTAGGGTGCTGAGAGTTAGAGTACATACATCCTAATTCCCATGTTCAAAACCATAGTCAATTCTTTAGAAATGTATCATCAAGTAACTTATGAAATGCTTAAAGATAATCAGGTCATAATATTGCAATAAAGTAGTTCATAGAAGTGTCTGACTTGATTTAGAGTAATTCCTCATATGTAAAGATGTTCCAAGGTTCTTGAATATATGTATTAAGCCACCAGTAGTAAAAAATCATATAAATACATACATACATATATCCCCACATAAATAAATAAATAATTTGTACATATAAAATACATTTATATACATTTATGATATATAAATAAAAATATCATATCAGTAAAATAAGAATATGTGTCATGGTTATTTCTGGTCATCAATTTGAGTGCATTTGGAATGAACTAAAACCCAAATGGCTGGGTACACTATTTTTTTCTTAATCATTGGAAGCAGTAAAATCCAATGAGTTATTTGGCAAGTCTTCAATAATCTTCTCTAAATGTCAGCATTTCATCAGAAAGAACTACTCCAAGAGCAGGACAAATGGACAATACAGACAGTTGATTATCCTAATGGTTTTTTTTTTTTTGGGGGGGGGTTACTCAAGATGTGGCCTGAGAAGGAAGGATATGAAATTAAGTAACCCTCAAGGGACTGATAACACAATAAAATTTATTCAAATTTCCAAGGAAAACAATTATATTACACTGTTGTAAACTTAATAAATTTGCCTAATTCCACTTTAAAAACTGGCTGCTAATGATGCAATAAGAGAACACGTTATCTTTAAAATAGCATCAAAAGTATTTTTCTGCATCCTTGGAAGTCATAGGACTTCAAGCCAATAACCACTTGGATGGAAAATACCAGGGCTACTCTAATGAGACAGCATTTTCAAAACAAATTAAAAATGTGAGTTTTGTGGCTCTTCAACACAGCCATGTAGAGAGCACATTAAAAAAATAAAAATTAAAATGCATACTTCTGGCCTTTTTCCTAAAAGTTAGTCAATAGTCTTTCCAAGTGCATCCATCACCCCTTCAAAGGATTAAGAACGTGAAAGTCGCAGTACACTGAGCAGACGTGAAAGCGATATGAAGCTATAAATTCATGATCTTCCTTTTTCTATCCATTATAGTATGCACTCTGAGTTTGTTTAAATATGTATCTCTGTGTATGTACTTGTGGGTGTATGCACGTGCTTATTCTTACTCTGTAAAAGAATTTGTACTTGATTTTATCAAAGTAGTTCTAATTTTATCTAATCTTTTTTAAAGTATTCAAACAATGTGGCATAGGAGATGTTCTTAAGTTCTGTGAAAACACACAATGTCCTGGTTTTGTGAGGCTAAAAATCTTGAGGAACACTTGTGTCTTTTGCTTCTGAGAAATTGTCACATAGCACTATTAGTTCACGTCTGCTCCTTTAGTCCTTCCATCTGGTCACAAAAGAATAAAATGCTAGGTAGTGTATGTGGTTTTTGGCTCTGGGGACCGCAGGGTCTCTGCAGCAACTCTCTAACATGTGACTATGACAGAAGTCCTTGGGCTATAGTGAGATGGTCTCTGCCCTGTTTTAATACAATCTTGTACTCGCTTATGGCTGCAGACACTGAGATGTCCTCTGTCTTCCTTGTGCTGTGAACTGCTTCTCACCATTTGTTTCAACCATTTAGAAATGCAAAAGCTGTGTTTAGATCACAGTAGTACCAAGCACCAGCAGACTTGAACTGTCCTGAGAGCCACATTTCTCCCGCTCTGGACTCAGTGCTGTTTGTGAAGGCAGGCTCTGTTTTTTGGTCTGTTTTGGTCTGATTTTATTTATGACATTTAGTGACTGGTGCAGATTAGGAAATGGAAAACATTCAATTGGTGATCAAAAGGGCAGATGAGTTTAAGTTACTGTGAAAAATTCTATTGCAGTTCCAAAAGAAATTAACTATTTTATTAATCTGTAAGATCTAACTTGGAATTTTTAATCACAGTCAAAACAAAAAATGTCCCACATTACTTAATTTTCCAATTTAAATTTAGCATCTGTAGCTGTGGAGATGTGCTGGTCTGTGTAAAGAGGATTTCCAGGTATTAATAGAGTAGACAAAATGTCCAGTTTAATTTTAGAGCAGCCAGGAATGTTGTTCATGGTACTCTTTAGCACCTGTGTGACATTGGGTAAGTTCCTTAACCATTATCAACCCTCAGTTTTCTCTTAGAAGAGTAAAATTTAATTATGTTATTATGCATATTTTATTATTCTATGCATATTATTATAAAGAACATCCATCTTCTCTATAAAGATCACAAGTAACTTATTTAAAATATTTAGAACAGCTGGGCATGGTGACCTTTAACCCCAAGACTCAGGAACTTGAGACAGGAGGATCATAAATTTTCTGAGCCAGCAATACCTGTAACCTAGGGAGTTCTAAGCTACAGCAGCTCTCTCTCTCCCTGTCTCTGTCTGTCTCTCTCTCTCTGTCTCTCTCTCTCTCTCTCTCTCTCTCTCTCTCTCTCTCTCACACACACACACACACACACACACGCACACACACATACACACACAGCAAAAATAAATAAAAATTAAAATCTCCGACACTGTTAGTGCATCACCTAGTCAAGATGATGTGGAGGAAGCATTTAGTAAGACTAGGATAGAAAATACTTCTTGGTAATATCTTAGGTATGAAATGTAAATAAAGAAAACATAATTATAACACAAACATTTCATGGTGTAGACATAGCCATATCATGAAATATTTTTAAGAGGAAGCAAGTGCTTTAAAACACAAAAGAGCTGTGTGTTTAGAAAGAAATTTGTTGAAGAAATCCAGTGTCTATTCTTGATAACTTTCATGCTTAAATAATAAACACAAGTCAAACAAACAAGCAAACTAAAGAGATGCAGTACCTGCTCAGCAAATAGAAGCATTTGAGAGTTTGGGTTCCCAGAACCCACAAAAATTCTGGGTAGCAATGACAGCATACATGCAATCCTAGCATATATGAAGTGCAGAAGGATAGCCCCCAAACAAGCTAGCTACTTAAACCAACAAAATCTGCCAGCCTGGAGTGAGTAAGAGATCCTGTCTCTGTTTATATGATGGAGAGAAATTGAGGAAGACACCCTGGGTGAACCTCTGCCCTTCACACGCATGCACACACATGTGAGAACAAGCCTGTGAGAGCAAATATGCACAATACTGTAAGTACTTATACAAGCAAAAAGTAATCCCAAATTTTGGTATAGAAAATGCAATTTTAAATAACACAATTTACTCTGAAACTACCATTCAATTAGGTAATTGAAAAAATTATTAAGTCTTTCATTAAAATTAAAGCAAAAAAAAAACCTTACTGTTTTCAGGGAGCAAAGTTTAATAGGGAGATTTTTATTTGAGTTAAAGAAAAGCTCTTGAAACTGCAACAAGCCCCCCTTTCCTCCCCATTTTTGCCCCAATGCTTGAATTACAGCTATTGATTTCTAGCTTGTGCCCACGTCTCACGTCCCTGCCCATTTACATCTATCTTGTAAATTACTGTTATATTAGATTTTTCCAAAGCCTATCTCATTATACAGCCCTACCACTCGAGAGTTTCCAGGGGGTTATTTTGTTTTCTACATTGAGTTAGTGTCTCTATGGCTTCCAGGAACTTTCTTGTGGGAACTTAATTTATGTGTCCCATCTCCTTGGCTCATTCTATTGCGCTGTTAACTATTTCTTTTCTGTTTTGTGTTCTTTCTCATAGCCAAGCATCCTCTACTTTCTTTCTCTTGGAAGTTTCCATTGCGTCTCTTTTCTTCTCAGGTATCCTTTCAACCATGTTCTCCATAGTGTAGCTTTGCCATGCTGATGTTCGTGGTGCTTGATGCATCAGTCACTTACTCTCTCTGATTCTCAGTGACATGGTCTCAACTAGAAATGAGTTTAACAAACAGTCAATGTGAGTGTCCAAAGAACAGGAAAATACTGGCTATGCCATTTGCTAGACCAATATTAAGTTTGGCAGTCTCCAGCACTTTCATTATAAAGTGTGTATTTCACAAGTCACAGCACTTGGCTTGCAAAATAACTAATCTTGCCTCTGGTTCTTCTTGGAGGGCCTAATCATACACAGTTAAATATTTTCTGGGTATGTCATTAAAGGATCTTATTTTAATATTACAAAGATGGAGAACAATTTGCAATGTGTCTTGAAAACGTTCCATGGGGGAAGTATTGAAGGTAGACTTCAGGGCTTTAGTGTTGGATGCTCAGACAGCCTATAGTTTCTGTTTGAAGCAGACCCAGTAGTGGCCTGGTGGCTGGGACACTTCTCCATTCAAACATTAAATGACCTACTATTTAGGTATACAGTCAGTTTTTCATTTTCATAAGAAAAGAAATGCCTTTCATTCTGACCAATTTGAGAGTAAATGAAATTATTAGTAAAGAAGAATTTGTGCATATTGATTATTGTCAGAAAATATAACCACCATGTCTCTCTATAATTCCCAAAAGGAAATGTGGTCTTTTAATTCCTCCAAGTATTCCATGTTATAGTGGGGAAAAAATTATGAAACTGCTCATTTGGGCAATGCCATTTTTATTTTTTTACTAAAATTATGCTAGATTTTCTTTGTGGTTGTGGTTTAAACTAATGCTTAAGAAACAGCCTGCTGGGCTGGGAGGACAGCTTAGCAATAAATTTTTGAACTTCTCCTGTGAAAGACTTGAGCTTGATTCATGACACCCACATCAGACACAACTACCTAAAATTTTCAGCTCCAGGGGATCTGATGGTTCTGAACTCTCCAGGCACCTACACTCATGTGTGCATACCCAGACAAGGATATACACACGAACACAAAATTAAAAATAATAAATTTTAAGAAAACTGCTTAACTATCATTCAGCAACAAGAGAATAGAAGATAAAGCAAGCTTTATTGAAACATTAAATGGCAGGAGCTGGAAAGATGGTTCAGTGATGAAGAACAGTGGTTGCCCTAATAGAGGATCCGAGTTCAACTCCTAGCACCCACATGGCAGCTCACAGCTATCCATAACCCAGCTCAGTGATGTGGCATCCTCACACAGAGAGACAGGCTGATCATCAATACACATCTTTAAAAGAATTACATGGCAAAGAACATTGCAGCTGAAGATGATAACAACATACAGTAACTCGGGAAACTGTAAAAAAAAAAACCAAAAACAAAAACAAAAAAACAAAGAAACAGGATTGTTGTAAAAAAACAAAGACAACAACAAAGTAATAAACACAACAGTGCAGAGACCAATTCCATTTACATGAAGCTCAACCAAAATCTTTCAAGAGTCAATAATAAATTACTTACAGATACCTTGGATTTAGATGTACAAAAAAAAAAGATCAGCAAGCAATGCGCACAGGCTCCATTCATCTCTTTTTATTATTTTTACAGAACAAGGAATTGAAGCTCGATCCCGTATGCATTGGATCATGCTCCACCATGGAGCTAGATTTGCTCTAATTGGCCAGATGCTGTTATTTTATTTGTTTACTTTTCACTTTCTGTTTTGAGGAGAGCCTTGTACTTTGGAACCTCCAGCCTCTGCCTGTCCCCACTGATCAACATCCTCATCTGTTAAATCTGAGGAATCTGCTAGCCTCTTCTCCATCTGGCTGTCATCCAAAAGAAAAGGAAGCAATGAGGGCTCTGTGCTTAGTGTGGCTAGTGGCATCTCAGGCTGATCTTCAAACAGACGGACGCGATTCTGCTTGCCTTGCCCCGCCCCTGGAATCAGGCCCCATTATTTCGCATTTGCATTAACCAGTTACCGGAATCTTTCTAATGTCCAAAAAATTGCTATAAGGTTTTGATTATTTTTACTTTGCTACAAAATATCTCTAAAGCTCCACCTTGCTTATGGTGTTTCTGTTTATCATATGCAAAAGCATTCTCTACTCTTTAAAGGCCACCGCGAGGCCCCTCTAAGTGGCCCTCCACCCATTACACCGTTTTTGTAGCTTTATGTTGTCTATTATGCTACGTCTCCGTTAAACACATAGAGCTCAAACACACTGAATCTTGCCGATCTGTCCCGTGAAGAGTGTCACAGAGGGCCTTCCTCCTTGAAGCTTCATGTCTTCCCTGAAACTGCCCTCCCTGTCCCTCCCAAGGTCTATTCTCCACGCCAGAACTTCACTTTGGTTCTTTCCACTTCTAGTAAAACCCAGCTCATGCTTTGTCTCCAGTGACTATTCACACTGCATCCCTCCTGGAATAATCTTCCTGTGTATTTCAAATCATCAGGACATTTGAGCTGAGCATCCATCCATGTTGAATGGAGGAGTACATTGAAATGAATAACATAATTATTAAAAAAAAACACACATATTTGCAGGACTTTAATTCTTTCGGTCCATTAGAATTAATGCTGACAAAATTGCAATAATGCAATTTAAGCCTTTTGAATACATTGGAAACCCAATGTATTCTTATTAAACTAAAATCTCCATTACCGTCAATCTAATGACATCATCCGCCCTCTCATTTCCCTGAACAACCTGATAATCACTGTGACAGACTTGTGGCATCAGAATTAGGAAAAAGTAATTTTTAAAAATTATTTCTCTTACTTTTTAAAATTAAAATATTTTTAAATTTTCCTCTCTTCATGCCTTCCCATACAGCCATCCATGCTCTCTTCCAAATTCATGACCTCTTTTTTTTTCTTACTTGCTTTTTATACACACACACACACACACACACACACACACACCACAATGTCATGAGGGCTGGAGAGATGGCTCAGTGGTTATGAACACTTGCTGTTCTTCCAGAGGACCTAGATTTAATTTCAAGCACTCACTGGTGGCTCTCAACCATCATCCCTCCATTAATCCCAATTCCAAAGGATCTGAGACCCTCTTATGCCCTGCGTTGTGCACACAGTACACATACATTCATACAGGCAAAATACTCACACAAAGTATGGTTTTCAGAGGAATATTTAAAATAATATCATGAAAAAAATTATTTTAAAAATTATCATCAGTCAAAAAACTCAGCAGACCTAAAAAGATCTTGGCAACCCAGAGAGCAGTTGGATTAAAAATTTTGTATTCCATGTTCTCTACTAAGAAATTGTTTATTTAACAGACACTGAGAGATTAAGTTTTCAAATGTCCTGCAAAGGGCAAATATTCATAATGATTCAATGAAACTCAGTATATTTTGTTAACTCTTAACATCAATTTAGATTTAATACATGTATTGATTTAATACATATTTAAAATCATTCATTAATTTAAAGAATTTCTAAAATTCACTTTAGTAGTTGTATGATTTATTTTGGAGTAATTGAATAATCAGCTATACATGTATATAATGTTATATAATAGAACTTTCAAAGCATACAAGACACTAATGAGGAGAAAACATATAAGAAGCATTCTGCATTCATTACAGGCAATTTTTCAGTAAAATATCACAGCTATTTAAGTTGAGCTTAGTTCAACATTTTAGTTCTTAATATAATAATGCATTCAGAGCTAAGTGACATAATTAATTTAATCACTTCAGCACACATTGGCAAAGGACATTGACTAGAGTTACCTATGCTATCTCTTTGAAATCTTCGGAACATTGCTCTTCGTTCTGTTCAAAAACCACTCACTGTATTTTTTAAATTTTATTTACTCTTTTAAAGTTTAAACTTAATATGGCTTTAGTATAATTTTCTTAGGGTCTTTATGGAAATGGGTGGTGTAATGGACACATTTAATGAAACAAAAACTAGGACCCTTTCTGCAACAATTGATTTTAATTTTTTTTTTAAAATAGAGGGAGCTAAAACCTGTTTTGTTTTAATATAATTTATTTTTATTTTATGTGCATTTATGTTTTAATGCCTGCACATATATCTGTGGGAGGTTGTTAGATTCTCTGGAACTGAAGTTACAGACAGACAGTTGTAAGCTGCCAATGTGAGTCCTGGGAATGTAACCTGGGTCTTCCGGAAGAGCAGCCAGTGCTCTTAACCTTTGAGCCACCTCTCCAACCCAAAGACTGGCTTTATAGGTTATCTCTATCCATTTAAAAGAAACTTGCCACCAAGAAATGCTTACTGACAGGAGCCCAGTATTAGCTGTCCCCTGAGAGGTTCTGCCAGAGCTGGACCAATACACATGTAGATGTACACACCCAAACATTGGACTGAGCGCAGGAACCCCAATGGGGGAAGTTAGGGCAAGGACTGTAAGAGTTGAAGGGGTTTGCAATCTCATAGGAAGAACAATATCAACTAATCAGACGCCCCAAAGCTCCCATGGACTAAACCACCAACCAGAGTACACAGTGGGTAATCATGGCTCTGGCTGGATACATAGCAGAGGATTGCCTTATCTGGCATCACTGGGAGGGGAGCCCCTTGGTCTTGTGGAGGCTTGATGACCCAGGATAGGGGCACGCTAGGCCACTGAGGCAGGAGTGAGTAGGCAGGTTAGGGATCACCCTCATAGAGGCAGGGGGAGGGAGGAGGGTATAGGGGGCTTGTGGAGGGGAAACTAGGAAGGAGGATAACATTTGAAATATGATTAAATAAAAAAACAAAGAAAAAAAGAAACTTGCCAGATGTCCATTAAAAGAGTATCTGAAGATAGTGGAAGAATTAGCATTCGTACAAATGTATTGGTGAAGAAGCTTGGTCTCTTTGTGTAGGGCTAGGGAATATTAGAAATGGAAAATGGAAATGGAACTAGATTGTACCAACATTTCAACATCACAAACATCCAGCTCTTACTCAACCAAGAAACAATATTTCTCTGAAAAGTTTATTGTGATTCCTGGAAGGGTCTATATATTGATGAGGAAGAGAGAAGTAGGCAGAGCAGAACTCAGAACCGAATGATTTTATCCTTCTCAGAGTTTGTCTCCCTTCACTCTTTGACATTGCACAGCATCATGGCTCCCTGCCAAACCCAACTGCTCATGGTTCACTTCAGGGTCTGCTCTGGAAAGCATCTTCTGGTGTCAGAAACTGCTAGCACTCCATCCATCTCTGACCTCCTGTTTCCTCTCCCCACCAAGCTCCTGTAGAAGCATGTCCTTGGATTGGACTCACTTTGCTCTGAGCTAAGGATGATGTCACCCTTACCACATTTAATTATGTTGATAACGTACGATTACATTGACAATCTCAGAAGCCACTCTCATGCACACTTCTTAGTAGTAGGTATAATCATGTTGTGTGCTTCATATTTGTTCTCTCCTCTTGTCCTCACAATAATTCACAGGATAGCTGGTACCCCCATCCTCATCTTAAATTGTCAGCTAGAGTCTACTCTACATGGTTTAAATTGAAGACCCCAGACTGTACAGCTTATGAGTGACCACATGCTGTCATGTGCGTCTAGGCAGTACACAGAAAGGTAAGGCCCAGGCAGTCTTTATTTCAGAATAGCCACTGACAAAAAGTCCTTCTAATCCATCAGTTTTCTACCTGTGGAACTTGATCCCATTGGCAGACTTCTATGTCCAAATATATTAACATTATGATTCATAACAGTAGCAAAATTACAGTTATGAAGTAGCAACAGAAATAATTTTATGGTGGTAGTGGTAGGGTCACCACAACATAAGAAGCTATGTTAAAGAATCACAGCTTTAGAAACGTTGAGAACCAGTTGTTCTTCTTCTTGACCTGCTGTTAAGTCTGACTGAGCTGGAAGCTCCTTGGGAACACTGTTGACACGCTTTTGGATATTTACAGAGACAATCTAGGCTCATTCCACCTTAGCCTCCCACCCCTGACAGAATGCATTCCAAAGAAAAATAAATGTCCCCAACACCAATATGAGAAAGCCTAAGGCAAGCTTTGTGACATCTGGCTTTCTTGATGACCTCTGTCTTTGTTCATTCATTTCTGCTCTACTCATCTATAAATATTTATCTTCTGTTCCAATAAAGATCCTTTTCTTTTGGTGGGATTCCCAGGAAAGTGTCCTGTGTCTTCTAACGGACCAGCCAGACTGTCTTCAAGAACATCTTCTATTGATTCCCAAATCCCTTATATAAGCAGCTTTAAAAAGATGGGAATTTCAGACTCTGCACTACTTACCACTATGAGCAAACAAAGCAACTGATGCAGTTTTCTATTTCATTGAAAGCTGGGCACACTTCCTGAAGCATCGTTCTCACCACTTCCTGGTAGTCCACACTTTAACAAAGTTAAAGTCTTAAACAAAAAGTCATGACCCTTACATTGCTAAGGTCCTAATCCTGAAGATATGTCTAACCACAGAGTGCTTTTAAATCCGAGTCTCCATGTCTCCATTCATAAGATGGGAGTATATTAATATTACAGTACATTAACTTCCCTAGAGCAGTAGTGCAGGAAATGATTACCTCATTTAAAAGTTACTAAAATGTAAATTCTATCACCAAACAAATTATATACTAAGGCAAGGCTCTTCCTTCCCTTACATTTTTTTCAGGAAATTGACTATGTGGTCATTTTATTGTAAATACAAATTCATCTATTTCCACCACTTTACATCTTGGCTCATGTGTAATAAGCACAGGCTGGGTCAAACTAAGCTATCTTGCTTCTCCGCATGCACTGGCTTCTCAAAAGCACAGAAGAAACCTAAGAGTGTTTTCAGTTGCAATTTCTCTGGACGCCTATGCTCCATTCAGGTTAAGGTAGGGATAAGAGTAAATTTCAAACTCAGATTTTGAACACCCATGCTATTGTAAGCCTCTTCATTAAAGCAGAACCTACCATTAAGCTGACAATAGAAGGTGTGCAGACTGTGTATTCTGAAAAAGACAAGATCAGATATCACTCAGAGCAAAAATATGATTTCCTATGTTCCTGTAATGTCATGAGTCTAGAGAAATGGATCCCCAGCAGGCAGTGTCCTTTATCCATAAAAATAATTTGCTGGATGTATTTTGTTAATAGGATGCTCGATAGCACTCAGAAAATGTTGACACAGATGCAACAACAATAGAAAATGGAAACTTATCTTCCTCTCATTGTCCTGGTCTGTTGCCACGTTCGCAGACTATTTTCCATGTATTTCCCTGTTAAAGCTAAATCATGTCACCATGAGTATAACAGAATTATAATTAACTTCCCAAAAGAACACTGACCTTAGACAGAAGGATTCTATTGCCAATACAGAGATGATCCTTGTGAGTAAACGGGAGAGCGGGGGGACACAGTTCCATGTTCCCCAGTGTTGTTTTTCTTCCTGCACCACTTATCCTAAAAATCCAGAAAAGCACATTAAAATCAGCCAATTCCATGCGCAGAAGACTATAAATAGTCAGTCATCAAGTCCATATTCAGGACGCAAATAAGCTCTCTAGAGAAACCATGAAACTAGAAATGTCTTCTACATTTTGGACACATTTTGCAGGAGATTTCTTTTGTTCAGCATAGGGATACTTGTGTTGTAGGTATTCAAACACTTCTCTGGCATTTTGAAAAACAATTCAAACCTAGTCTCTCTAATGGAGAAAAACTGATGTCTTGGTTTCCACATTCCTGTCTCCATACTTGGCTCACATACTGCACTGAATTCTGGAGGATTTAAGAGAGAGAGAGAGAGAGAGAGAGAGAGAGAGAGAGAGAGAGAGAGAGAGAGAGAGAGAGAGAGAGAGAGGGAGCGAGAGAGAGAGAGTCTGATATCAGTGTGTGATACCACAGTGTGGCATTTCCAATGGATATGTGTTCTTTACTCTCAGAGTGAGCTGGATCTGTTTTCTGGGACCATTTGTTGATTGTCTGGTATGCTTATTTGACTTAATAATTAAAAACCAAATAGTTTTTTCATGTAGCTGATATTAGTTTAGCAATCTTAGAGATTCATAGGTACTATTTGGATAGGCAATTTGTTTCCTTTGAAGATTCAGCTATTTATTTCAAGTGTGTGTGTGTGTGCGTGCGTGCGTGTGTGCGTGTGTGCGTGTGTGTGTGTGTGTGTGTGTGTGTTTGAGTGTATGTCAGTGTACCATCTGCAAGTAAGTGCCCATGAAGGGCAGAAGTGGAGGCAAAAGGAGAAGACAGGGTCCCTAAAGCTGAAGTTTAATGTGTTGTGAACTTCCCACTGTGGATTTTAGCAACAGAAACCCAGACCTCTACAGGAGCAGCAAGCACTCTTAACCCAGCCCCATAACAGCACATTTGCATGCTTTAAAAAAATTATATATATATATATATATATATATATATATATATATATATATATATATATTGAGATATCCCTCCCAAAGATAGTTTAAAATTTGCTTTGTTAACCAGATGGAGAAGTTGAAAGAATAAGAGTAGAAGGAAGCTGCCATGAGGAGACATGGACCATGAGCACATGGCCAAGAGAAACAGCAAGTATCTGGGTTACACTGTGTTGGTGACTTTGCCAGGCCAGCAGTTAGAAGAACAGATTAGGGGTGACCCCCAGTAATTGTCAAATTGTCAAGGACAAATAAAATAGTCTGAGTCTCCTTTATTTGTAAAATACTCAAAGATAAACTTAAATTTGTTGTATTACCTCTCTCTCTCTCTCTCTCTCTCTCTCTCTCTCTCTCTCTCCCTCCCTCCCTCCCTCCCTCCCTTCCCCCCTTTCCTCCCAACCCTCCACATGACTCCTTCCTTTCTGGTTTGTATTTTATTAAATGATCATTGTGTTCTGGAAGTTGTGATAAAATTTCACATGTATAATTTCTGTAAATGTTATGTATCTTTAACTTAAAGGAAATAAGCACCAGGAAGTTACAGGCTGCCTTTTCGTAGTGTTACCCAATGAGCAAGGGCCTTAGATTCAAGAATCACAAAATGTATGTATGTGTTTGGTCCTCTTAGCTAGCTGTAACATAAACCTAAGGCTAGAAACTTCATAAGAAAGCAAGGCTTATTTAGCTCAGAGTTCCGGAGATCCACAAACAATAATACTGGCATCAGCTTCTTCTGAGGGTCTTTTGGGAGAAGGTAGCACATGGCAGGAGCACATGCTTGAGAGAAAAGAGGTCAAAATCATGTGGTAAGAGGCACCATGTTATTGCACCAACAATAGAGAAGTGATCCTTTTTCTGCACATCCTCACTAGCATCTGCTGTCACCTAAGATTTTGTTCTTAGCCATTCTGACTGGTGTGAGGTAGAATCTCAGGGTTGTTTTGATTTGCATTTCCCTGATGACTAAGGATGTTGAACATTTCTTTAGGTGAATCTTGGCCATCCGAGTTTTCTTAGTTGAGAATTCTTTGTTTAGCTCTGTATCTCATTTTTAATACGGTTATTTGATTCTCTGGAGTCTAACTTCTTGAGCTCTTTGTACATATTAGATATTCGCCCTCTATTGGATGTAGGATTGGTAAAGATCTTTTCCCAATCTGTTGGTTGCCGTTTTGTCCTATTGACAGTGTCCTTTGCCTTACAGAAGCTTTGAAATTTTATGAGGTCACATTTGTCAATTCTTGATCTCACAGCATAAGCCATAGGTATTCTGTTAAGAAATTTTCCCCTGTGCCCATGTGTTCGAGTCTCTTCCCTACTTTTTCCTCTACTAGTTTCAGTGTGTCTGGTTTTATGTGGAGGTCTTTTATTCACTTGGACTTGAGCTTTGTACAAAAAGATAAGAATGGTTCAATTTGCATTCTTCTACATGCTGACCTCCAGTTGAACCAGCACCACTTGTTGAAAATGTTGTCTTTTTTCCACTGGATGGTTTTAGCTCCTTTCTCAAAGATCAATGAAGCTCAAGAAGGAAGACCAAAGTGCTGGTGCTTCTTCGGTCCTTCTTAGAAAGGGGAGCGAATACAGAGACAAGTGTGGAGCAGAGACTGAAGGAAAGGCCATCCATTCAATGACTGCCCCACCTAGGGATCCATTCCATGTACAGTCACCAAATCCAAACACTATTGCGGATGCAAAGAAGTGCATGCTGACAGAAGCCTGATATAGCTGTCTCCTGAGAGGCTCTGCCAGAGCCTGACAAATACAGAGGAGATGCTCTCAGGCAACCATTGGACTGAGCACGGGGTTCACAATGGGATTCCCAGTGGAGGAGTTAGAGAAAGGACTGAAGGAGCTGAAGGAGTTTGCAGAGCTCCCAGGCACTAAACCACCAACCAAGGTGTACACATGGAGGGACCGATGGTTCCAGCAGCATATGTAGCAGAGGATGACCTGGTCGGGCATCAATGGGGGAGAGGCTCTTGGTCCTATGAAGGCTCCATGTCCCAGTGTAGGGGAATTCAAATGCGGGGAGGCAGGAGTGGGTAGATGGGTGGGGAACACCCTCATAGAAGCAGTGGAGGGGGGATAGGATAGGGAGTTTCCGGGCAGGGGGTCGGGGGTGGGGAGAAAACAGAAACGGGATAACATTTGAAATGTAAATAAAGAAAATATCGAATAAAAATAATTTTTTAAAAAAGAGGCTCCATGTTATTCTTCTTTTCTAACAACCACCTTTCAAGGGAACAAAGCTAGTCCTTTCAGAACTGTGTTAATTCCTCTCAAAGGTGTGTCCCCATTATGTCATCTAAAGGTACCATCTTCTCAGTCTACCTTGGAGGTCTAAAGAGACGGCTTGGATTTGTTGCAAAGGCATACAGACCTTGGCTCAGATCCCCAGCACCCATGGAAAAGCCTTGAGTGGCAGAACGTACCTGTACTACTCTGAAGTTCTCTAGGCAGCTCATCTAGCCGAATTCAAGAACTCCAGATTCATTAGCACACCCCAGCTCACAAAAAGTAAGGTAGTGACTGACTGAGGAACATACAGTATTGACCTTTAGCTTCCAGACGCACGTACACACACCTATGGGCATGCGAGGCAACCCACATACAGGTACGCACGCGCATGCGCGCACGCACGCATGTGCATGCACACAAAGGCCAATAGCGCAAGGTCCTGTTAGATGCTGTCATTTCTTATTATTTCCATGGGAGCTAATTCCAAGAGATAGTTTAAAATTATATTTAAGAAAAAAATAAAAAGTAGGAATCCATAGTCAATTAAATCTGGCACTAACTAAAAGAATGATTACTTAGTAGACATTCATAACAACGAAATTTCTCAGAACCTCAAAATATGTTAAAATTGCTGGGTTTTATGAGAAAAGTGTCTTTCCCAAAGTTACCTGTTTTCTGTTTTTGTTTTTTTGTTTTTTTCTTCCTCACAGAATTGGCTTTGAAGATGGTCTCTGTAGGATAGTCTTCCTCAAAGGTTATAGCTTCTGACAGGCAGTCTCGCAGGAGCATTAACATGCAGCCCAGTGGGTCCCACCATCTCCAGCACCTTTGATTTGGTTAAACTGCAATCACTCACTGATAAGGTATCCACTTTAAACATTTACTAGGAAGACGTCCTTCGTGTCAGAGCCTGTATTAAGCGCTAGGCACCTCGAGATCATCAAGTCCTCAGCCTGATGTGGCTTTACTTCCTCACTCCGGATGTTGCAAGTCCGTTGTTAAAGATAAATCAAAGGATAGGAAAAACTGGAAGTTCTGAGGGCCGGGTGTTCCCAAATGCTAGAGTGATAGAAACTTGGTGCTATTCTCAAAAGGAGAACCTCTCCTTGGACGGTCAAGCATATGAAACATTGTTTAACATCAGTACTGCCATAATAAACTGCATCTTCAACCATATCAGTCCACAGAGCTTGGGATATTGCCCAGGGAGCTCTGAGAACCAGGAGTACCGCAGAACAGATCCTTCCGGAAACTTGTACGTGTGTACTGTACACTCAAGGATCAAGACCTGATAGTGAAGCCTGGCCTCTCAGAAGGCCTCCGTTTGCTTTTATTTCACTGGGTGGAGGCTTTTATGTTTTGTTTGTGCGTCTTTCAAATTCCTCAAAGAGACAAAGCTGCTTCTGAAGCCTGGGATGTAGAGTGGGAGCTTGTGAAGATACTGTTCTCCATGTACTCAGGTTGCCAGTGTCCTCTCCACAGTCACCTTCTTTAGACCTCTCCTAAGTATGAAGCAGCTGTCACTTCTTTTATTCAAAACCTGCACAGATCAATTCTTTGGACTATATAGTAAACAGAAACAAAACTGGGGTTTAACATCATGTTCTATGAATGAAATCTTCACAATATCTCAGTTGCATTTCTTAACCACAGTGGTCAAGTTTTGGTTCTGATATTGGTTGAATAAGCTAATATTGATTCCATTTAGCTTTACTTTCAAATTCTTGTTATAATTTAAAGAAAAGAAAACAAATGTGTGGTTAAACCAAAAGCCCAAACCTTCAGTAGCAAATCAAACAGGAAGGGGGTAGAAGTCCCCCATTCCAAATTCTCAGGGTGCCTGCTGCCTTAACTGTTACCCACTTCCCAAAGAATACCCTGTGCAGCATCGTTTACTGCATTTCCCTCGTTGTTTGTTTACTGGTGACGACGTGAGTGAGTGACATGGTGAATGAATATGTGTACATGAATTTCCTTCATTAGTCACAGTGACACAAAGTCACAGCAAGTCTGTCTGCAGAGGTTCTGAGCAGGAGTCGTGTCATCTCTCTGCCCCCATGTACAGCAGAATCATCCCAAGCTAAAAAGACCTGAATGTCAACTGAAAAACTCTTGATGTCCTTTCCTGCGTCCCGAAGTCTAGCTTTCTATTTCTCCCTTCTTGACTACATGCATGCCCATAGGCACAGCAAATATGCATATAACCACATACACGTTCACTAACACACACACATGCTTGTGTACTTATAAACTTGTCCACATGCATACAGTCGTACACTAATACCTTAGACACATATAGACTTATAGTCCTGTAGATCTAAATGCATACACAGACAAACTTGCATGCATTTAGTTGACATATGCATGTGGATACATACATACACATATATAATTACAAACTTATTCATACACTCATAGACAAAACTAAGTGCACCCAATACATACATATCAACGAACATAGGTACACGTTCACACATTTATGTAATAAACACAGGGATGCATAAAGAAACACATACAGATAAATGCAGACGTGAGTTCCCACAATTATATACATACTCAATTATGTATGCATCTACACTATCACACACATTTACCTATTTATATATCTAATTGCAATAGACATAAAAATGGGTGCACATGCATACAGTCATACAAACATATTCACAATAAAAAAATTCACCCATAAAGTATATACATAAACTTTCAAATAGAGTTACATGTGTGTATATTCACATACAAACATACAGGGTTACATGTAGACATGTGCACCAGGACAAATACAGAGGCAGACAGATACATACAGGGACAGAGGTAACTATGTATGCACACACGTAAACATAGGCACGTATACACATCTTTTTTTTTTAATTTTTGAAGGCCATGCTTAGGCTCTTTCACTTTCTGATAGGCCAGCTGAAGCCCCTTGAAGTCTTTCCTCAGTGGAGATCCATGCCAGATGCTGGGTCTGTTTCCACAGAAAGGTCACTGTGGCTATAGTTTTGCAACAGAAGGAACTGACTTAAGATAAGCCTGCTCAGGAATGAGGAGCAGGGGGTCTGGAAAGAGATAAAGGAAGCAGCTGACCCACCCAACCTCTGACCTCCCCTCTCCCAGAGATTCACCACCTCTGACGCACAGAGACTTGCCTCAGGTTTTATGAGCAGCTGTGTTGTAAGTAAACAGGAGGCAAGGTGTGCTAGGAGGGCAAGCCTGCGACCTGTGACCCTGAAGCATGACTCCAGGACAGTCAGGAGAACTAGGCGGTGCTCACCAGATGTCTCTAACCCTCTCTGAGCTGATTTTGTTTCCTGGTCTATTGTTCAAGCAGTTCGACCCTCTTCCCCTTTCCCCCAAAGTGTGTTTGCAAAGCTTGGGTTCTTCTGACTGCTGGTGCTGCTGGTAGACTCCTGGGCTACCCATCAGCCTTTGTCTCTGTTTTTCTCATTTTTATGGAAGCTTCGCCCACGGAGAGCATAGGTTGAATTTAGAGGTCTGGGTGTATCTATGTGGTGTGGTATGTTTGAAGAAAGGTTGTTTACTACCTAACAACAGCAGACACATTGTATTTCCTTTAAAAAAAAAAAAGATGGATTCTTTAAAGAAAGTCAAAGTGATGCTCTCTAATAGTCAGATAAAGCCAAGGTTACCTTTAAAATGCTTTTTTTATTATTGTTGTTCTTTGTTTTTTAATCTCCTCTTACAACACACTAGAACAGAAGTGAGTAGTTTAAAGCATTCTTAAATTTATATTTTCATGGTCCTGGTGGGCAGAAGGTGTTGGCATGGTGCCTAGGGCTTTACTCTGATTTTTAACAGGTTTTGAGACACCAGAGCCTCTAGAGAAGTCCTTCGTGGAGGCGAAGCAGGCCAGATCCAGAGCTAATCAACCTTGGATTCTGTCCTTTGAAAAACTTCGAAAGTGAATCTATTATACATGGCTAGGACTCCCCAGCAGAGAGATTAGTTGGACTCTGAAATATAAATATTTCATAGGTACTCTTTGGAACTGCACTAATATAGTAGAGGAGGTGCCAAATCTTAAACAAATCTCCCAAAATATAGATATGGAAAGAGTCACTTCATACCACCAGACAGATAGAATTCCAACTTAACGTTCCGTATTTTCCTCATCCACTGTCAGACTTGGGAGGGATCTACAGGGTAGTGTATTGGGAATCTCCTAGAGGTGTACTCCACCATCAGTTTAGTTATAACTTGAATCAAAGCGATGATCAACATTGCCTATGGGCACCATATTAATAAAGAAGTGGGAGCAGCTAAGTCCCAAAGATACCTCAATACTGTGTTAGTTCCCGGTCCCTGTGGGCTACTTCCAGCTTTGGCTAAGTCACATAAGGTATCCTTTGTATGAATAATATATTTTTGATTTGTCCTGCTGCCAAAAAAAGAAAGATATCTGTGTTGAGGTAACACATTCTACATGACGTAAATAATCACACGTCTACATTTTATAGCCAATGTTATCTTCAACACCAGACTAACATTAGGCTAAAGTTGGGCACATTAGGTCACCCTTGAGCTCCTTAATAATAAACAATGCTCTTCGAGTAAACATATAGTTTGGATATTTTTGCTGTGCCACGTTTTCCCTATCGTTGGATTTACCCTTCTGTTCCTCATTCCTTTCTGAATTTAAGGAGTTTCCTCATCCCATTCCAGAGGCTGTTTTCTCCTGGACCTTTCATATGACAACTACTCTGAATTCTTTTAACGCTCGTTTGAGGTAAATTGAATTTTTCTAATGCAGCCTCAGGTTAAAGGTCTGCTGAAGTCAAACATTTCAGTCTAAATTCCAAGTTTTTTTTCATAATCCTGTGCACACGTTCTGGAACTTTATCTCCCCCTTAAGCAACCCATGCCCCTCCTCCCCAAGGTTTCCTGATGATTTCAGAGCCCAGGCATTTGGCCCCTGAGCTTCAGCCAGACCATTTCAGATAAAGGCGATTTGGAGAGGAGTAGGTGAAGATCTCTGTGAGGAGGGAGAGGTGATTCCATGTCAGTCCTAACTAGAGGACTATCCGAGGGGGATTTTCTTTCCCTTTATTTTCTTCTGGTTAGAGACCAAGCAGAATCAACATAGTGATAAAATCTAGCCACAGACACATAAGATAAAAATAATAGTGATACAGTATATTTCAAATATTTTACACCTTAGCAACATCAATAGTCCACATTCAATTCTGTTTTAACTGACATTTCCTGTTAATTGCTTTTCTGTAAGGAGTACTGGCTTCCATTTCTATTAAGTTTCTGGTTTGAAGATAAAATATTCATCTTTTACCTAAACAAACGTCACAACATAAAATTACCAACTTGTTAGTCAAAAAGTTTTCTAAAAGATTGGATAGCGTAGTGAAAATAAGCAGGATTTACAGGGGAGAGTGCCTGCCAACTTGCATTTCTGACTCTTTTAAAAAATATTTTCTTTCTAGGTGAAAACAATAGTTAACTGAAAAACAAAAACATAAATCTAAATAGCAAAATGTAAATATCCACATAGAACCGTATGTAAGTGCACAAAACAGATGACCAATTTAGATAATGTTCTCATGTGGAATATTCAAATAATAGGTATTACCTGGCCTCCAGAATCAGCAGATAGATTTATAATCATATGACTACCATGTGAGACACAATGAAAGGTTTTTAAAGATTCTTTTCTCAGTTAACTAAAATAACCATGAAGTCTCTGCTTCTTTTGACAGTGTCCTGTAAGTAAAATATATTTTTTTAAACTATTTGTATTATGTGACCCTTATGAAAGAGTCCATAGCAAACAAAATGTCCAGTTCTAGATATTATACCTCACCAGTGAAGTAGCCTAAAGAAAGTCATGGGATCTTTCTCTGCCTCTGACTCTTCTGGCATCTCACAGGTATGTGGTCTGAGTCCATGTCCAGGCTGTTCTCAGGAGTGTCCATGAGGTAAGAAGTCTGAGCAAATCTTGAAGAGAGGACAATAATAAGACACTCTACACTCATTCCTCAAATCTCTGTGTCCTACTTAGGAAAATAACATCTAAGTTGAAACAGTGAATCAAAGCTTTTCCTCCTTTGAGATACACAGGAATAGAAAGGCTTTTCTACATCTGTCACTCCTTATGGGAACAGCAATGGATTACAGATCAATGATAATTCTTGCTATCTATTAGGACTCTCCATTGTGACACAATCTCTCTTCCCTTCACAATGGAGGGTTTGTGACCAGGACATCTTTCTTTTCATCTAGTCCGTTCTTTTTGAAGATCACAAGGCTTGAGGTTGAGCTTAATCCCAGGCCCATTTGGCCAACTATCTAATCAGAGTAGCTAATAGCTCACTAAATCACTTTGTAAGGAAGAGAAAAGACTAGCTGAACTTCTCAGAAACTAAGTCTGATTAGAATAATAATATGTAACATTCTGCTTTAAACAAAGACCCATATAAAAGAAATGGAACTGTGACCCAGAGAAGTATCCTATATGCAGCCACCAAGAAAAGAAATCCAGATCACCTGACCTTCAGGTGATAACTGCTGCAACAGGCTGTTCCTCTTACTTGAAACCTGTTTGTTTCGTTTCTTTGTTTGTTTGTTCTGCTGGACCTTTAACAGTAAAAACATTAAGAGTCTCATCCTTTATGTTAAGCACTATGTCTAATAGAGTGAATGTAGAGATCAAGAAGCAAAGTTTCACTCAGAAGAGAGAAATGAATAAGAAATTTTAAAATAATAATAATAATAATGATATCATAACAAAAGCATGGGCTTTCCTGGAAGGGATTCACATAACATTTGAGGAAGCAGAGAGATAGGGAAGGAAGAGGAGAAAGGAAACAAGGGAAGGAGATGGAGGAGGAAAGATAGCACGGTGGTTTCAGAAAAAAAAACAATTATTGTATTATTAATATTACTTTATTTATCTGTTCATCCACTTATTATTTTTGATACGAGAAGAGCTGCATAATGTTTACGTTATGTAAGCAGTTCATATCTCTGCCCAGTCTGATTGGCATCCTGGAATCAAATAGGGTGGCCTTGAAAGCTGGTGACCAGACAGCAAATACAGATTCGTCAAGGACAGATATCCTCTTTACGTGTTTCCAATGGAATTTATAAGATATATGCAAATTTTTTATATAGCACAAAAGTTGCTGAAGACATCACAAAAAAGTGTAGCTGTCTGTCTTCCAGAAAATCATGTGGTACTAGCATGCCTTAGAAGAATATACTCATGATTTATTTGCACATAACTGTAGACTCATTGGTCATATTTCTAAATATAGCACTGATTTATGAGCCTTCTTATGAAATATTTACATGTTTTACTCTGTCCCTTCAAAAAGGAAGTCTATTTGCAAAATCACGATGTTGACATCCCCATATCACAGGATCTAAATGGATTTCTGGGGAATGTCCCAAAAATAGTTTATGAAAAAAAAATCATTTGTCTTGATTTATTTTGTGAAACATTTGCTTAGCAAATCCTCCACAGTAGCAGTAAGAGGCTACATGTTGAAGGGACTTGTTATAATATTTTGTGAGAAATGAATCCTGGCATTGAGGTCAGCATAACCTGATATCAGCAGAAACCATTAAGAGAGAATGACCAGTGTGATATTCAATTTTCCGGGTTATACAGGTGTAGGCTCTTACTCCTAAAAAGAAATAACTTCTAGGCAGTAATATTTGAGTTATAATAATGTATGCATTCATAGTTATATTATGTGGAAATACTTAATGCTAAAATCTATGGGAAATGTAAAGTGAAGAAGACAGAACGGAGAGCAACAAATAAGGTAAATATGAAATGAAAGCATCTACTCTAAGGAGCCCTTACTTTTCCAGAGTTAAAAGATATGAACATCAAAATGCTTCATATTTAATAGCAATAACTTTAAGGGTTTTTGTTGTTTTGTTTAATTTTGTTTTATTTTTTAAAGAAAACTATTGGACAGGTTCATCATTCACTGAGGTAGAGTTTTTAAGCCAATACACACAGTCTACCAAACCCATCTGTACCTTGAGGACACAAGTAGCCACAAAATGCCTGAAGAGTCAGACCTGGATATTCCCTACACGTCTACAGGGATAAAGATGGGTCTTGCAGATTTGCACGGTCAAAAGGCATAAGGAGATAGTTTAATAGGTAAGTGCTTGCCATTAAATTGAAGAGCTGAGTGCAGACCCCAGAACCCATGTAAGACCAGACTTGGTTTTGTGTGATTGTAAGCTCACTCCTACAGGGAAATGAGAGGCAGAGCCTGGAGAAGGCACAGAAGCTAGCAGATTGACTAGCCTGGTATAAGCAGTGGCAAACTTGAGGAGACCCTTTCTTTAGCTGTGAGAAAGGTGAGGTCAGACACAAATGGTTGTCTTCTGACATTCATGCCATGGTGAATACCAAACCACCCCCACAAACATACTAAATAAACAAAAATAAATAAAATTTTAAAAGATGGGATTGAATGATCAGAACCTTAACAGCAGAACAGAAACAAGATTGGATTCTGTGAGGTAGGGACACTCGGGATCCTTGCATCTGAGAACTTCTGAAGGCTATGGGGGTTTGTTTATTGTTGTTGTTGTTTTTATAACAACATAATTGCTTAAAAGTCTTTGTAGCTGATGACAGCCTCCAGGATTAGACCTCAGCCCTTCACAAAGGAAGACAATACCAATGCCTTTCATATCTGCCTCACTTCAACACTGAACTACCCTGATGAGTGGTATAACAATGGGTGAACAGCAGCAAGGATTCTGAGAATATCTGTAGAATCTTGGCATATCTTGGGTAGCACCCAATTCATACAAAAAACCACAAAGATCTACGTACCTCTATATGGAAATAAGCAAGGCTTCTCTGGAGGGTGTATGCAACTACCAACAGAGGTGGTATGTCCTTACCACAAGCATAGAGCTGATGGGGTTTGGAGATGGTTCTGACCTCACTCTGGGGCACTTAAAGGAATTTATCCCAATAGGAATCACACTGTGGTGTGTAGCTCACCTTCCAGTGCTTTATGGGGCTGGTAATCACTCCTGCATTACATCTGATATCTTCTGATTCAAACCCCTATCATCTAGTTTGGTTGTTTGTCTTAACCCAAGCTGAGCAAATTATTTCCTTTGCTACCAATTACCCTCAACGAAGCCGTGTGGCCAAGTAACAAAATTCTTTCCCCAGCCAAAAGCTATATGCAGACATACTGGGATTATTTTTGGTCTTGTCCTTTGGCAAGAGAACTCTGTGCAGAAGGAATGGGGCTCTGAGGCTCTCAAGCACTGTAACACTTCTTCCTTTTGCTTCCTTGCTTTATTTTTTTTTCCAGAAAGTTGCTAATGCTCTGGGCTGAGATTTAGCTGTAGAAACGGTAGCTTCCAAAGCTGGACTGTGACCATCTGAACAAGCGTGATGTGGCAATGCCCAGAAAAAAACAGCATCACAGGACCCGGACCTTCAGTGAAAAAGTAACAAAGAGTAGAGGTTACTGGAGGTCAAAAGATGTGCTTAAGCCTGCTCAAGTTGTAAGGTTACTCACCAACTCGAGTCAGCCTTGAAGGCTTAGCATCCTCTTTTTCCCAGCTGATTACCTCTCCCATTGTGCTTTGCTCCATGGGTAACTATGATGTTGCTTTCATAGATGGACTCAAAATTTGAAGGGGAGATTATATAACAATAATTGAACTTGGTCTTAGGGTCATCTCAGAGCCGTGATAGGCCCTCCAGGTGACAGAAAGCCCAAAAGACCTTTCACAGATGTCCAGGAGTTACGATTAGCAACACATCTTGGACCACTGTCACCAAGGCAGTAACTGCATGTGATTTCCAAAAGGTGAATTCAGTAGACCCAGGTAAGTTTGTGTTAGGGCAACATGTTGACCAAAAGTAAAGTAATTAGCTTCACATCATCTCCCCTAAATTGGCTGCAAGGTGTGGCTAGTAACCTTTCATCAAGTACTCTGACATTAGAGCTATGCAAAGACAACCTGCCTAGGGTTGTGTCTTTCTACAAATTGAACCCCAGAGCATGAGATAAACATTATTAAGGAATGGTCATAAGCTGTAAATCATATTTCCCCTAAAGACAAGCTGACCAAAAAAAAAAAAAAAAAAAGGAAAGAAATTGCAACTCCCAAATAGTCATTGATATGGATTATGAACTTTGTGAGTGTTTATGTAAAGAAAGGATGCCTGATTGCCTGATGTGTTTATCTGTCCAAGAAGGCCCTCTTTGGAGTAAGATGTGATGGGTCTGAAATTTCAGGGAAGTATGAGCTGCCTTGAGCATGGTGCTTATTTTCCTCTCCCATTGAAATGACCACGAATTCCTATCTTTTACTGAACAATAGAATCTTTCTTTGCCCCATGTTTACTGAAGGCATCCCTTAATCACTTTGAGGAACAGTTCCCCTTCCCCCTTCACCCCCCACAAACACTGAGATCACAGGCACGTGGGGGTGGGAGATGATAAAGGTGCTTGTTCCGCATTCAAGCTGTAATTGGATTAGTGGGAATCACACTGGCAACTTTGTTTCACTTTGTCCTCCAAAGGGAAGGAAGGGACGAACCAGAGTGGGAAGACACACCACAGTGTCTATGACCACAGTGTTGACCACCAGGCTATACCTAACACAAAAATAAGTAAATCAATCAATCAATCATCTCTTCCCAAGGTTCAAAGTCTGCCCTCTTACTTTACACCCCTCCCTCCTCGCCATCCTCCCCCACTTCTTTTTGGAAAACAAGATTCTTCTGACAGAGACAGGGATTTTCTTCTTAAACAAGGTGTGCTGATAAGACTATGCTGTTAAAGCAGGACAAAGAACAGATGATCGGCAGCCTAGTGTTCATTCTGTTTTCAACTGAAAGAAGGGTGTGGTGACACAAACTTCTCTTCCCAACACACAAGACACTGAGGCAGGAAGGACAGGTCAAAGCTGAGGGTAGTCTAAGCAAACCTAAAACCCTGTCTCACAACATGAGAAGCAAAACATCTCTCCAGTCTGTTGGAGGAAGTTGGAGAAATGGAAGACTGAGTCTCCTATTGGTAGAAATGTCAAAGGGTTCATTCACTACAGTGGGAAACAATATGGAAATTCAACATTAGAAAATTAAACAGTCTCACCATATGATGCAGGCTCTCTATTGCTGCAGTAACCTAAAGAGGAAAACAGCCTAGTACCCAGTGATGGACAAAAGCATACACGGAACTTCATGTAAACACCCAGTAAACTAATATCTCAGCTTTTAAAAAGAAGAAGCTTCTGAAGCACCCGGGGTAGATCTTAGAGACAGCATGCCAAGTGAAATGAGCCTCTCGAGAAAACAGCAAGCACTCCATATATGAGTTGCTGAGGAAGATCAAAGTATAAACATAGGAAGAACAGTAACTGCTAAGAGCTGCATGGGTGGGGTGGGGGGAGTTGCTGAGTAATAAGCAAGGAGTAGTTCTTCATGGCTGTGCTTGTTCCCTTTGTCCTTAGTTGAGCAGGTCACTGTTTCAGCCACTGGCTTAACCTAGATATAACACTCCAAGACTTCTAAGTTAGGTCACAGAAGGCTGTCCAGACCTGGGTATAATTTTCTTGGGACTTTTTCCAGGGAAAGAGCGTGTGGTCAATGTTAGCCACCTGGACTGTTAATGCAGAATCTCCCATATGTGCTACCATGAGAATATCTAGTTGAACTCTCAGCTTACCACACCCTTGAAAAATTGCATGAAGTACCCATTTGAGAGCTGGACAAGTGAATCTTTCCCATGTTTCTGATACACATACACACACCCCATAATCATAAGGAAAAAATGTTTTATAGTGCAAAATTTGAGAACAGAATGTAAGATGTTGTAGGGTGTGTTCATGCATTCAGACTAATATTTTTTAAAAAATACCACAATTAGGATAGCTTATCACCAACAACATTTATTTCTCATGGTTTTGAAGACTTGAAATTCAACATCCAATATCAGCATATTTGATCACTGGTGGCAGTTCACTTACTATTTCACAAATGGCCTAAATCTATCATCTGTCACCCATGACACGGTAGGATGTGTTTCTACCTATGTGGATATAATGACTACACGTGGGCATTCATGCTTGGGTGCACACGTGTACACACACACATACACACACACGTACGTACACACACGTACGTACACACACACATACACACACACATACACACACATACACACGCAATACACACACACACAAATATCTATTTGGTGTGCATAGCATGTGTATAGATGCATGTAGGGAGTGCACACATGTGGTGTGTGTATGCACGTACAGGCCTCAAGACAACCATCTCCCATGAGCTTTCTACTTTTCTTTGATACAGTCTTTTTCACTGGTCTGGAGCTTGCCAAGTATAATAGACTGGCTGACTAATTATCTCCAGGGATCCACCTGTCTCGGCCTCCTGAGTGCTGGAATTAGAGGGGATTGTAAGCAAAATGCCCTTTTACCATAAAAAAAAAAATGTGGGTGAAACCTTTGCTTATTGTATCCATATCTACAATGGCATAGCAATACCAATTCAGAGAGTAGAGGCATACAGTAAATAGAAGAGTCCAAACACCAGTGGGAGAGGAATATTGACAACATCCAACCTCCTGAGTTTTCTGAAGGAAACTTGGAAAAAGCAAAACACTGAATCTGTGAGGAAGCTGTTCCTGGAAAGCTTTGCAATAACTCTAGTGCTAATTCTACAACCACACGTCACGAGGCATCAGTGTCACCGTGATCTGCCGCAGGGACGCTTTTCCTCCTTGTCCCAGCCTGACAGGTAGGAGCTGCATCCTAATAAAGATGGAATAACACGAAGTCATTTAAACTGTCGAAGTGCGTTAGCTGACAGATGCTCACCTAACTCACACAGATGTGCTCTGTCACCGTGTGACTAATGCTCCCCAGAAATGAGGAATCAAGTGTTAAAAATCCAGAGTAATACAGTCTTTTGAATAGCTTCATATTTTTGGTATAGTCACTTTCATACAACATCCCCCTCCCCCCAAAAAACCCCATCTGCCATACATGTGATTCTCCCACGAGGGCAGGAAAAAGCTAGCTGTCAAGGACTTCTTTCTCACAGTATATTCAAGTCTATATATTGTATGTAAGCTAGGGGCTGGTTTCGTGGCACAGCTGGTAAGGCATTTGCCTAACATGTATCGTAAGTCTCTGGGTTCATTTCCCAGCTCTGCAAAGAACCAGGTATGATAGCACATGCTTGTAATCCCAGTACTCATGAGGCAGAAGGACAAGAAGTTTCAAAGTCACCCTCCATTACATAAGGGCTACATGAGACCCTGTCTCAAAACCAAAAAGAAACAAAGCCTAATCATAAAGAAATGTAGCAGTGTTTTATTTTTTCCTATAATATTAAAAAATAACTATATTAGAAATGGTTTACGTTCTGTGCATTAGACTATCATTATATGTCTGAGTGATAGTGTGTTTTAACTTTTTATTTCAATTTATGATTAACATCTAATTCTACAATAAATTGTAGCACTGACATTCTGATACAGGTATACACTGTATGATAATAGGCCTATCCATCACTGGAAACATTTGTCATCTTTCTAAGGCAACTGGAGAGAAGATTCTCCTCCAGTGCACATTTAGAAAAATTTGGATCATTTATGTACATCTGTAATTGGTTAATTTTATGACTAAGCTCACCTTTTCCTGTGCCACTTTATTCAGAGATGTTATAAGCCAGCAGTGGGTATCAGTTTCCCTTATTTTTCCACCAACAGACGTTTTATGTAGAGGTTCACTAAATTCGTTACTCACCACAAGAGGTAAATCACAATCATCAAATATATTTACCTCAATTCCTTTTTTTATTTCACAATATGTGCTTTTGACTCTCTCCATGCTACCTGGGGAGTCTTTAGAATCTGTATGTTTCATTGAGCTGGAGACACAGCTCAGATACCACCAAGCCCACTACACAAATTCACCCTTACATTCTATTCCCTTTAAAGTCCTCTTGGTACTATATAATCTGTAGTAATCGGGGACAGAACTGAGAAATATATATGTATACAAATTATATTAATATTATCTATATTGATTTATTTATTATTTATATTAATATATTAATATCTATGAATATGTATATTCATTAATAGATTCGCTTTCACAATCAGGAAATAAGGTCTGGGTAATCCAATGGCAACTCTGTACTGAAGAGGCTAAGAATCTAGTAGTAGCTCCATCTATGAGGCTGTCTGTTCCAGCATTTGCAATCTGACACTGAAGACCTGAGAAATGCCTAGAGAGCTGCTGGTCTTCAGTCTATGTTGGGCTGGTTCTCATATCAACAAAAGAATACATCAGCAACAGGATACTGGCAACCAGCAAGAATGAAGGAAGGCAGCCAAAAAAAAAAAAAAAAGTTTCATTTTCTAACTCCTTGTATGGGAGTTAAAACAGAAAGTGCTGGCCACATATAGGTTTGTCTTTTCACTTCAAATAATCTGATCAAAGAAGTCCCTCACAGTAGTGTCTAGAGATTTGCATTTTAGTTGACTGGAGATCGACTCACATTGACAACCAAGACTAGCCCTCACAACTGGTATGCTCCATGATTCCAAAGTTTAATTATTTGTGCATGTATTTATTGGATAGGTTCTTACACTATGGAGTTAAGACTAGCCCTGTCAACCTCCCAAAAGCTTGAATTATAGTCATGTGTTACCACACCCAGCTCAGTCCCAATCTTCCCAGATTAGCAAAGGGAATATCAACTTTAACCTGAATGCATTTCTATGCAATGTTTGCTTATATGGACTTAATAATTATGCATATAGATATTTACTCATCAATATAAAATAGTATATATAGTATATTCTTAAAAGAAATTAGTTTAGCTAGATGCAAAGTAAGATTGAAAGCTCAAGCCAGGCCTGGTGACCCGAGAAACTTAGAGAAACTTTGTATCAAAACAGAAGAACATTAAAAGACAAGGAGCCATAGCTAAGTGGTGGGGCACTTGCCTAGTATGAACAAAATGAAGGATGCATGGGGATCAAAACTTGGTATTACAAAAAATAAGGTGGGGATCTAGGTTAGATTCATTGACAATGAACAAAGCAGCCCCTTGGTCTATATTTTATGCTTTCCATTAGAGGAAGACATAATGCTACTCTCCCCAGAGACTCCACAGCCACAGAAGTGCAACCAGCAAAACTGGCCTGCTTCCAGCCACCTCTAACACGTGTGACTTGGAGTGACTTGTCTCTGCTTTGTTCAGCTATATTTTTTAGTTTTTCTATTCACAGAAAGAATCATCATCCAATTTTCAGTTAGGTCCAAAGATACTCAGCATTACCCAGAACTTTGTATGAGTTCCCTGTTCTGGATCCAGTACCCATTCGGAGTCTTTAGCTCTGGGCTTGAGGGAGTTTGGCACAGTACCACATCATTTGGGGCTAATTTGATATCTGTCTGGTACTTGGTTACCATCTGTTAAAATAATCTAAACAACATAGAGTTAGAAGCTGTAAAAGAATCACTGAAGTGTGGCTTGAAGCAATTAGAAAAACAAGTCAAGAATTTATAGACATTTTTACTTCTTATTCAATAGATATATTTGACTCATTTGTATTCTAAAATGTTGGCTTCCTTCTTTCTCTAAATTCTTTAATGTAAAGATGCACAGTGTCTGTGGATACCATCTAAGTAAAAATGTGTTCCTCCTTGAGAAATGTGAGCATGTAAGGCAGTAAACTGAGACTCTGCCAAGACGAAAGAGGCAAAATGTCCACCAGACAAATAGCCATAGGCTTAGGCATCGTAAGAAATCATGTTATAATTTTCCAAAGTATCCAAACATGCACTATCAAATTAGAACATGAACTCAAGATTTCTGTTCGCCAGTTCCATAGTGTGATATAGCATCAGCCAGTTCTGTCTCCTGCTGTGTAACACACCACCCGCAAACACAGTGACTTAAAACAATGACATTTTATCATCTCAGTTTCTTACATTCTGGAGACCCAGAGCAGCTAAACTGGGTAGAATGTTCCAGGAAGTCTCATGAAGAAAATATCCAAAGAAAAGCAATCCACAAAAGGACTGGAGAATCCACAGGTGCTATGACTCACTCCCGAACTGTGTAGAAGGGCTTCATGCCTCAGGGAGTCCTACAAACATGGCTGCTGTCTGGTGAGTCACCCTGAGTAGAGGACCAGGAAGAGACCACATGCTTCCCTGACCACGCCTTACAGTGACTCATCATCACTGTGTTACATTCCACATGGCAGCAGTGAATCCTGCAGGCTCTAGTCTATACACAGAGAGGAATTAGGAGTCACAGTTAAGAAGACAGTCAAATAATGTGTCCACCCCTTACATCTAGAGGATCATGTCAAAAATTACTTTTCTCATTTATATTATTTGGGGGAGTACAGACTCACTCCAGAGCAATTCTGTAACTGTGTTAAGGGGAACCTTGGGACTGGCTGTGTAGCACAGTGGTAGAGTACTTGTCTAGCATACACAAAGGCCTGGGATGGATTCTCACCAAAACATAGCATGCTTATGGTAGTGCATACCTCTAATCCCAGCATTTGGGAGGTAGAGACAGGAGAATCAGAAATTCAAGGTCATCCTCAATGTCTCAGTTTGATTTCCTGTTGCTGAGACAAAATCAACTTGAGGGAATTGGTTTATTTCAATTTATAGTTCCTGGTTACATACCATCACTGCGGGGAAGTCATAGCTAAAGGATCTTGGGACCAATGATAGGTCACACTGAGTCTGTAGTTAAGAAGCAGAAAGCTGGATGCTTGGGTTTAGCTTCCTCTCTCTCCTTTTCTCTCAGTCTCTAATTCAGGACTGGAATGGTACCACCCATCATCTTACCTCAAAGAAGGGTCTTACCTCAAAGTAATCAAAATAATCCCTTATAGGCATGCCTAAAGGCCTACTTCCCAGGTAATTCTAGAATCTGTCCAGTTGCCAATTAACACTAACCACCACAATAGGCTATGTAGTTAATGCAGGCTGGGATAAATAAGATTCCCAACTCAAAATCAAAAATAATAAAATAAACTGAACTCCAGAGTTCAGTTTTAGGAATATAAGTGAATTTCAAACTATTCCAGAAGACACTAAAACCAAGAGTCTGGTTTTAGAGCCAAACAGTTAGAGTTCTGTCTAAGCTCCACCCAACAGTTACCTGGCAAAAGCCAGGTATGGTCCTCCTCACAGTTAACTGGCAGCAGCCAGGTAGGCCTGACCCACTATAATAGAGGCTGCTTGCCCCCTCCTTGCTCTCCTGCCCTCTGACTCTCTTGCTTTTCCCTTCTTGCTCCCGCTGGGCTTGGTCGTCCCTTCCCTTGTTTCTCCCCGTTCCCTTCCCCCCCTCCTCTTTCCACTTACTGATGACTGGCCTCTACTCCTCTACTCCTCTACTCTCTCTCTGCCTTTCTCTGCCTCTACTACTCTCTCAACTCCTATCCCTATGCCCTTAATAAACTCTATTCTCTACTATTCTGTCCTGTGACTGGTTCCTCAGGAGGAAGAGATGCCTTAACATGGGCTCACTAAGGTACTCCCTTCCCCCACACCTCACAACACCTCCATAGAACATACCCACCCCACCCCCACCCCCGCTCTTTATCTTTCTTATAAACATATCACAAACCTTGGTCACCATGGCTTATATTATTCTCATAGTATCTTTTCTATGAAAGCCACATCTGCCATCCAGGGTTTCCACACTCTACAAACAGCTCAACAAGGATTGGAGGGAGTGCAGAAAATGTGAATAAGCATAAGCCCATGAGAAAATAGAATGGCTAAGTTCTACGGAAAATAGAAATCACTACATTGCTGTTCTTATTTCCTTTCTGGCATTGTTTTAGACAGCTGGGCAACTACAAGCAAAATACAACAAATGGACACCTCATGGAAAGCAAGCTTGTAGAGTCCATGACACAAGCTTGTAGAAAAAAAGCCAGACCATAGACCAAAACATATACTTTAGATGTGCATAGTAACCAATTCTTCAACACAGCTTGTTCTCCTTAGTCACCTACACAGACATGATTGCTGCCAGTAGGTTGTCTTTGTTTACAAAGGATGACAGTGGAAGATAGTTGTCTTTGGGGACACTTGTACTGAAATGAATGCTTAAGTGAAATGAAAAGCAGTTCATCACACTGGGTTTTAAGAACTTTCCAAATCTTCACTGCAATAAAGAAGCAAGGAACAGAATCATTCTGTAGCAGCAGATATTATTGTAGGAAGGAGAAAACTATATGCAGGAGCCCCAAAGGCAATAAACATACATAAGGTTCTACATAATAGACAAACCAGCATACCCTATGCTAGTTGGTTTAACTGTCAATTTGGCACAACCTAGAATCAACTGGGACAGTGGTTCTCAACCTTCTTAACATTGTGACCCTTTAATACAGTTCCTCACATTGTAGTGACCCCAACCATACAATTATTTTCTTGCTACTTCATAACTGCAATTCTGCCACTGTTATGAATCTTAATGTAAGTATCTGATATGAGACCCCCAAAGGAGTAGAGACCCAGTGGTTAAGACCCACTGGCCTACAAGAAAGTCTTATTGACAAATTAGCTATAGGTGGTTAGGTTAGCATGCCTGTATTGTCTTGGTTGTGAATTGATGTAAGAAAACCTAGCCTATTGTGGGTGGCACCACTCCCTAGGCAGAGTCCTGTAGAGCTTAAGAGTAAAAACACCTAGTTTAGCAAAAATAACAGGTAGGCAACATGGCACATTCATTTCAGTCTGTTTTTGACTATGAATATGAAGTGACTAGCTGCTTATGCTACTACCTTGACCTCTTATTAATGATGGACTATAATCTAGAATTGTAAGATGAATAGACACCTTTCTCTCCTAAGTAGCTTTTGATCAGGATATTTTATGTTAGTAACTGAAATAAAACCAAGACAGGCCCCACTGTCAATGAAGAGGACATATGAAATATGTATGTGTGTATGCCTGTGCGTGCATGTGTGTGTGTGTGTGTGTGTGTGTGTGTGTGTGTGTATGGAAAGAGAGAGTGTGTGTGTTTTAGTTTGAGAAGATGGCTCAGTTATTAATGTACTTACAGCATAAACACAATGAGGAGAAATGAGCAGAGAGATGATGAAATCTTGACTAGGGATCTATCAGTTGGGGCAGCAAAGGAAAGCTACAGATCCCTGTAGTTAGGCACATCTTCAGACTAGGCAGAGACAGGGAAAGTGGGCATCGTAAGCTATTTGAAGGCTAAAATCTCCCAAAACTTACCTCTTTCTCTTTAAAATAGTGGAATTAGGCTTCAGACATGAAAATGACTTTGGCTTAGGACAGGGAAGTTGGCTCAGATATTTTGGTCATCCTGATAAGCCCTTAGAAACACTGATCACGGGAGTGTTCACAGAACTTTGTTTATTGCCTTGCTTGTTCTTTGACTATTTGTGTTTATTGTGTTGCTTGTTCCTTGACTATTTGCATCTATTGTATTGCTAGACACTCAACCTAGAACTGACCTTAATACATGCATGTAATTAAAATGGATTAAAATAAAAAAGGAAGAGGGGAGATGGGATAGGGGGTTTCTAGGGAAGGGAAATAGGGAAAGGTAATGGCATCTGAAATGTGAATAACTAAAATATCCAATTAAAAAAAGAAAAAAAAAGATGCAACAAGAAAAAAAATCTTTAGAAACCAAAAAAAGAAGAGGTTTTTCTAATACATCTCCTGTAGTGTAAGTAGGTTCCTCTTATTTAAACAAGTGACTTTCTATAAATATGTAATGTTACTAAAAAAAAATAGTTGTCTCTGAGAAAATACATTTAAGAATTTGAGGGTATGTGGAAATGACATGTTCTAAGTGCTGCCATACTTAGAACATATGTGTGTGGAGGTAAGATGATAACTCAGGTCTCTCGTCACCTCGTACAAGAGAGAATCTGTTTATTGGTCACTGTTGTGCATGTCAGGCTGCCTGTCCCAGAAGCTTGTGTGAATTCTCTGCCTTCTGTCTTCTAACTCACTGTAGAATTACTTGGGTTAGAAAACCACCCTGCTTTTACATGGGTTCTGAGTATGAGAAATGGGATCCTCATGCTTATGAAGGAAATGCTTTATCCAGTAAGCCATTTACAGCTTGAATTTTTACTCTTAAAAAAAAATGATGTGTAATTTGTTTGATTGTTCATTTAATATGTATAGGTGTTTTTGCTTGCATGTATATGTGAGCACCATATGAATGCCTGGGGCCTGTGGAGATCAGAAGGCAGCTCTGAGTCTCCTGGTACTGGAGTTATAGATGGTTATGAGTGGTATGTGAATTGGAAACTGAGCCTGGATCCCCTGTAAAAGCCGTAAGTATGAAAAACAGATAGTCACTGGTTGCTAAATGATGGAGCATCCTCTACACCTAAAATACCATATTAGATATAAGTCCACACATATTTGATATGTATGTATGTATGTATGTATGTATGTATGTATGCATGCATGCATGTTTCTGTGTGTAGTGTGTGTGGTCTGCATGTGCATGACAGGGACCTAGTAAAGAGAAAGAGAGGAAGTTTGCAAGTGCATCTGTGTCCCTTATATAATTAGTTTCTTGATAGTATTTTTCTAATATAGCCTCTGTGAAGAGCATATCTGTCTAGATATTAACCTTAAAATATCCTTAAGAGTAATAATGGTAGCAATGATGTCATGTGGCTGTCCTTTGTACAGGAAAGCATGCTGAGGTGACTCAATTCAAGCTTTGCCTCCATGGCTTCTTTCTGGGTGTCAGTGTTTCCTTGTTTATTTTTTAAAGGAGACATTTGCTCTCAGCTATTCTGCCAAGTCAGGATCTTCTCTTGAAATTGAACAGAATTTAAAGGTGATCTATGAGTGTTAGAGGACCTTATGAGCCCCGTTAAAATCAAACTGGCATTCTCTCTGAGCTCTCAGAAGCGTCTGAGTTGCTCATCGTGAGGGTCAGCTGACAGTTTGTATGATGAGGTCAACCTCATCACAGGATCTGCTCTGAAAATGTCATAATCAGAAGTTGACTTCAGCGCCATTCCCAAACCTATGAGGAAGGCCTTATGTGTTCTGTACCGAGACCCTTATTAATTTGCACTGATATATTACTACTGAAGTGAAATTATCTCCTGTGCATTTATTGGCACATCTATGTTTACACTGTTACAGCAAACTCGCTTTACATTAGTAAGAACTTAATTTATTCCATGAGAAAAGTTATGTAACTAGCTATAAGGAATGCAAAAGCAATTTGCAAATATAAAATTGCTTGAAGGAGCAAATGTTGAGAATAATGCTATTAAGATTATCATCAAAATTCAATTAAGTGTTCACCAGCTTTTAGTTATGAAAAGGGAAGACATGCAAGCCTCAAATGCTGGCCAACTGTTAAATATTAATTAATAGAAGTAATGTTTCCTGATTTAGCCCTGAAATTTGGTAAAGCATTTCTAATAAATGTTGACTGAAAGCGAATTCAAAAAGTACCTAGAGTTTCATTTGGCAAGTCTTAGGAGCTTGAATTCTCTCTCACACATATTTACTACTTAAACTTTTTATTTTTCTGTCATGTGCAAACAGTTTCCTTTTATTTCCTCATGTTGAAAGAGTTACTTTAAGCCATATATGGCTTTAAAAGTATAAACTAGTTTAGAGTGGCTGTTAAAAATTATTCACTCGTAGCCTAGAGCTAATTTTGGATTTTTGTTCCTAACAATATCATCTGAAAAAGTCTCAAGTGAAAATAGAATTGTAATACACACGTAAAAACTTTGTCGTGCTTTCGAAGGGAAAATGCATACATCAGGGGTATAATTTTATTTTTTGCAAAATCTGTTTAGTCTGACAGTTTCCTATCACTATTCACTTTTAAAATCCAAGTGCGTGTCCTGGAGAACTTTGAACATGCTTACTAATTTCAAAGCCGGGCCATATCTATGCAATGACATCACCTTCCACTCCCTTGTACTGGGAACTCACTGTTCTCTGAACTGAAAGTCTGGAGCTAATGCCAAGGGTTGTCTCACCTGTGAGCACATTTCCCATAAGCCCGGTCAGACCTGCCTGGGCAGCTGAAGGGTTTAGGTAGTGATATTACCTCTGTGCTTCTGACCTGTTCTAGACTGATTCTTCAGTCTTGTTAAGACTATGGTCAATGCCACAGTGATTGACAGTCACAGTTACCAGCTTATCATTGCTCCCACTTGGTTGACCTGTCTCCTAGTAGTGAGAAAAGCATTGTAAGTGCTTAAGAATATTCTAGAATGGCCAATAAAAGAGACTCTGACCCATGAGAGGGGGAAGTTATATGGTTAGTTTAGTCTGAACATGGAGGACTCAGACAAAGGTCCTTGTGCTGGTCTCTCATCTGGTATCTGATCCTAGGCTGAGGTTCCCAGAGACAGAGACATAATGCGTTCTAGAGCTTCAGTAGAACTCTTCAGTAAAGTGACAATCTGTCTCCTTGTCTGGCTTATACTGTTGACACAGCTTGATAAACAACAACAACAAAAATGTAAATAGGATGCAGTGTGATTGCCTCTGAAATAGGATAGCAGGGCCTGCTGCTTCTTGACAGTGAGTCTCACACTGGAGAACAATAGTTGATAAAAATAACCTCAAACATTTCAAAGATGTTAATTTTCCAATGTACACTGTGATTGCACTTCCTTGACAGAATTCTTTAGCAAGGAGACCCCTTTCCTAAGATTCCAGGGAGAGAAGGAGGGAGAAAGAAAGGAAGGAAAGAAGGAAGGGAGGGAGGGAGAGAGGGAGGGAGGGAGGGAAGGAGGGAGGGAGGGAGGGAATGAAGGAAAGAGGGAGTAAGAAAGAAAATATCACATACAAAAAACAAATGAACACGTGATAAAATCATATACTATATACACGATCACCACCACACACAAGCACATTCATTAGACATACACAAACATAAATGTGTACACAGACACAAAGAAGCATACACACGTAGGCATACATATATGTATGTCCATAACAATAAATGCATATGTATTAGAGACTTCCCAGGTACACATAGACAGATACATTCACATTGACACCCACATAGAAACATATAGACTGGCACAGATACATCACACACAGAGGCACACATGCATATGGACAGATTAATACACACAGACAAAGGACATATACACAGAGAGATTGGTGACCATCTAAAGATAGACGTTTCCTCTAATAATTCACATTATTAGATACATATGGCCTTCTTTAATTTTACAAGTAAAAAGAAAAAATTACTTCCTAGGATGTTGCTTTGTATAAAAAATGTATTTTTAAGATTCTAAGTGGAGAATGAGATCTTTTTCAAGTTCTGTCTTTTATTTTCTCATTGGTGGTGGTATCTTTCACTGAGTAAACTTGCACAAAGACAGTGGATGAGCCACTGGCCTGACACACCATGTGGAGCCTGCCCTTTTAGAGCAAGTCAACGCCAAAATAGACAGCAAAGGAAAACTAAATCCAGCTTGAACAATACTGGCCCTAAAATAGCCATGGGGTTTATGACCACAGCAGCGGGAAAAGCTGTTGATCATCTGCCAGAATCTTTTCTTTTCGTTTGTCACTATTGAGTGACACAGAGGACATGAAGCCCCTGTCAAACATACAGGTTCAGAACCCCAAATCAGAGATCCTAATAATAGTGCCTGGTGTAAAGCTGTCTTCTCAGAGAGAACTAATGAGCCCAGTTCTCCTGTGATCTTGACGGGTTTAGAAGAGATATCTCCAGAAGACCTGCTGGATGTAAGCTCCCTACCATTCTTTTTGACGTGTTCCCTCACTTATCCTCTCAGGTAGGTTTTGTACTCTCGTGGTGAACACAAGGAAACTGAGGCTGGGAGAGGAAGCTTACTTGCTTATCCACAGAAACATTGCTAGAATGTTCTTTCTGTGGTCATGGGCATCTAAATGTGCTGGGCAGGACAGAAACTCTCACTTTTGACCGTCTAAACTGAAGACACATCACTAAACATGTAAGTCAGAAAGTCATTTTCAAGCCAATAGCAGAATCATTAGCAAAAGAGAAAGAGATCCATTGAGGCCAGGATGGCTGCAAAGTAGTTCAGAAAGATAGTTTAATTGGGGTTGAAGGAATAATTCAGAGCAGCAAATGGAAGGCAAGTGAAGGCCACAAGTTAGAGGGAAGGGAGAAGCTGCACATAGCTCTTTACTGTGGCCCAGGGTGGCAGGGAGACATATTGACTGGAGTTTAGGTTACTGTGGATAAACAGACTTAAGACTGAAAGAGGTCTCAGCACAGCTCTGAAAGCTAAGGATTTAAGAAGTCTTTTGAATTCCTTATCTTAAAATACGGTTAACAATCAATGTGTGGTAAAGGTCGATTCTCTGGATGCAAAACCCTGCCTGACCACCGAGGAGGGAGCCTGGAGGGCTAGGACGAAGTGGAGATAATTACAGGATTGAACCGGTTCTGTTGGAGGCAAAGCAGGAAATGAGTAGCCTGGTTGAGACTCAGCCTCTAAACTCTAGGTAAATCGAATTCATGGTAGTCTTTGTATTTTTTCCATTCTTCATTGGGCCTGCTTCTGACTGCTGATGAGGGACCACACCATTTAAATGGCCTGAAATCAAGCCATCTCTCTCTTCCCAAATAGTAGCTTCGAGACTGGGAATAACCTGTTTGTGGCCATGGACAGAGGGTGGGCCACCTCTTCAGAAAGGGTTTTTTTCCCAATAAGGACATCACCCTCCCCTAGGAGAATGTGGGACGTATCCAAGAGTGTTGACAGTTACGTAGCAACAAATTTTTCAGTGATGTTTATGAAACTGAAGCCTAGCAACTCCTGAAGGAGTCAGGTCCACAGGATCTCTTCCATGGAGCTTATAGTTACAGTTGTAACTGATTCAGAAGTGGTCACAAGTTGCTCACCCAGAAAGTAACCCCGGGCTGCAAGTAACAGGAAAACAGCCGTGCCCATTTTATTCATATTTTATAACCTACAGTAAACATTTACTTAGCAATTCCACCCTGCCTATCACTGCCTAAGACACTTACGCAGAACTTAGAGTCATACTGAATGCAAATAAGATGTTAATTATTGCAACCAAACGAGGCCTGCATCGTTAGACTCTAATGAATTTTTAAGATACACTGGAGGGGGAGATAGAGTTATAATATAATTCTCGATGAGGGTTTTGAAAGAGCGATCATTAAGATCCGTATGCTTCTGTATTACAGGCAATACGATTGATTTTTAAGCTAGGACAAAAGTGGAAGTCTTTTGGTTTAGGGTTCTCTTTGCAGCAGGAAAGTCCCTCTTCTAATAGAATTCTTTTTTGTTCTGTTTTAATCCTTAATCTAGGGGGGATGTCCCATCCCCGTGAGTCATCAGAATGGCATCTCACAGGTAAGACCTAGAAGATTCCCGAAATGCTTCCCCTGGTATTGAGAAACTTACTCAAGCCAACTGAGAAAGACCTTAAAGGGGTCTGATAAGTCTAAATCCTGCTCCTTCTACCCTTTGCAGGGATGCTGCCTGAACTCTGAACAACGTTTCCTGGATGATAGAAACTGGCACATAGTTTGTGAATCTGCAGCAGCTGGACAACACCAATTGGGAAAAATCGTAGCACAAAGGCAATAGATAGCTATCTCTCGGCTTGAAGACGCTGACTCATGCGGATGAGTCATTTACAACCGGCATGGCAGTGGGTCTCAGGGGGTCCAACTCAGAGAACACTGTGGACCGAGCTCTGAGCGCTAACCAAGTAAACAATGCAAACTCCCTCTTGTGATTCTAGGAAAAGAATCTTAGAACCTTTAGAGGAAGAAATCAGAGAGGAGTGTGGCTGCTGTGTGGGAATGGAGTGGAAGCAAGAGGAATGAACTAGTCACTCCAGCAAAGCCAGGCAACTTCCGGGCCTTTCCAGTCTCAGTTCTGATATCCTCTGGCACCAGAGCCCAGAGCTCAACATTTCGGTAAACATTCCACACTGGAGTGAACCACCTTGGTGACCTGAGTAAATTATGAATTCCCAAGACAAAATCACAGTGTCATCAAGTGTGACTGTAAATAACTGGCCACTCATTCATTACCCTCCCTCTGATTAGCTACAACATAAGTAATACATAAAGCACCAACCAGAGCCAAAGCTGCTCACTGGAAGTTTCTTTTTTGGTATTAAAACGATGAGTGTATTTTCCTTAAGAACCTTCTAGCAACATGTACAAATAAAGCCACACACAGTGACAAACTGTGCTGCTTGGAGTTTAGCTGATGACATTCTTGTTATTGAAACAGGAAATGACTCAGCCTGGGCTAGACCAGAGAGGATCATATATTATATTCCGTTTTGTTGGCTCGTTTAAAAAAAAAGAAAGAAAGAAAGAAAAACTATCACAAGACAACCATGTTTGTTTTCAGGTTTTTAATTTATGCATTCTAGCAAATAAGAAAGAATTCCTTATAAGCCATTATTAAAATGTTGCAAAACAGGTTTTTCACAAGTGTTAGGATCAGATAATTGTTATAAGTTAAGAAGATATGTTTAATATTTTTAAAGGGGACTAGTTAGGATATTGGAAGCCAGATAGAAAACCTGTCAGCACCAGATACTAATATTTCTATAATTATCTGAAACCTGGTCTGCTTAGATAAACTGATTTGGGAAATAATTTTATTTTTATTTTATGTTCATTGGCTTTTTGACTACATTATGTCTGTGTAAGAGTGTCAGAAGTCTGAAACTGGAGTTACAGCCAGCTCTGGGCTGCTATGTGAAGGGTCAGCGTTCTTAACTGCTTGCTGAGTCATCTCTCCAGACCCTAGATAAACTTTAAATTTTTTTTAATTAAAATATATCACTTCCCTCCTTCCTTTACCTCCCCTAACCTCTCCTTTTCTAGCCCATTCCCTCTCAAATTGATAACCTCCTTTATTTTGTTGTTGTTGTTACGTTTATGCACGTGTGTGTACACAAACACATAAATATAATCTTAGATACAATTTTTAACACATTACTAAATACTAGAATTTCACTAACATTTTGATATTTTTTTTTCCATTTTGACCAGGACTAATCTGAAGTTTACCTTTGTCTATTAAAACTTTGCAACTGTGGTAACTGGCAATCGAGATCAATTAATCCAACAGACTAAAAAATTGAACATAGATTAAACAATATAAATTTTTGCATAACTAACTGAAATATCTTAACTACTGAACACTAATAATAATAATAATAATAATAATAATAACAGTTTTAGAACAATACTTTTACCTCTGAAATATTCTTAATTAGAAAATTTGAAAATTGTATTTTGCATTCAATAGTTAGCAAATAGTAACTAAGTCACCCACCCAGAGCTCAGATGACTCAAACGGAAAGGCTTTCTGGTCTCTGACCTTAAATGTGTGACATCTTTTGCCAGTCATTGGCTTTCTTGATCAGATAAATCTCCATCCAATACTATATATATATATTTTTTTTTTTTTGCAAGGTTGATTGTTACTGTTGGATGCCGTGTTAGAACATGAAAACACAGCATATCAAGGCTTTGGCCTCTGTGTACATCCAGATGAAACAGGCTTCTCAGAAGAGCTTGGTCAGACTCAAGCTCAAGCTCAGGACACACATGGCTGACTCCTGTCCTGCTCTTTGTAAATGTGTCAGCTGAAGGGCAGTCTGCTCAGAGTTTAGAAAGCTCTAGACTCAAAAAAAAAAAAAAAAAAGTCTTTTCCCTCCTTAAATCTCAGAATGAATAGTTTCCATCTGTAATTGTTAGTTTTATATTTTTAAGTAGTGAACTCCGAAACAGAATGTCTCATTATCTGTGAAGTGATTCAGGCGTCTGCTGTGCACAGCTCTTTCGGTAGAAACACAACACAGTCATTTGTCTCTGGGGGGAGGGGCAGCACTAATAAAGACATTTTTTTCCTCTTTCAGCTATGTCTATATTGCCAGTTATCTGTTGCTCTCATGCTCTGCATAGATCTAATTTAAGTATTTACAAAAATACTTTAGACATTATCCTGGATTGCCAGGTATGCAAACACATGTGGTTTCAACCCTTCCTTTTAAATCTGAAGCAGATTATTTCTATAAATGCATAAAAATTTGACTTTCCTAAAGTGTGGTTTGTGATGCCTACGAGCCTATTCAGGAAAACCACAGTGCTTGACACTTCTTCTCTATTATTTTCCCCAAGACATGAAGAGTCCTTTGCAATTGTAGATTTTTGAGATGACAGCATTTCAGAGTCCTGTGCTTTCCTGTGCTCTGTCATGAAAGGTTTCACCTTAGCGATTTAAGAAAGTATCTATCTGCCCCTCCATCTGGCAAGGACTTCTTAACTCTTGAGGCTGGCTTGTGATATCTCATCAGAGACTTTGAAGGCACTGTGGTGAGGTGCTTAATTCACAGCCCCGGTCAATCACACCTCAACCATGCTGCCATGACAACATGTTTGTTTTTAAAAGTCTCCTTTTGGGATGCAAGGCATCAAACAGTTCTAAGATTTGACTCCTAATGAGACCCTGCATTTGAACAGGATAACCTTTGTAAGCAGTTATAAATATCACACCAACAAGACGATTTTCTTTCAATTGCACAGTGTCTGAGCAATTTCAGCAAAAAATATTTTCTAGTCTGTCAGTCTCTAAAAATAATCCCTGGAAGCAATTTTAGGGCCAGTATTAGCCTGTGTTTGTAAATTGGTTAATCATATAATATATCACCTTATCTGGAACATAAATCCAAAGACTTTCCCTTCGGTCCATAGTTTGTCTTTACTTAGATATAGAATCTATAAATATGGATTACTTAGATATAGCATCCCAGAGACTACATGCCATCATAGCCAGGAGTCCCATCAAGGTACATGTATCTCCATTTGTGTGTCTATGTGTATGTTTACCTTTGTGAATGTGTCTGCATATGTATCCTTACCCCCAAATAAGGTTTTTCCTGGCTGAGAAAGAAATCCAAGCAAACAAAGAAATCAGTGAGAAATATTTGTATGTGAAATCAGGTGGGAGAAGCAAAGCCTGGGTTCAAAATAGGATCTGAGAAACTGTAGCAAGAATAATCCTGCAACAACAGTCTCTCCACCATCTGGAGCCAGAAAGATATCAGTGCTGAGCGGGACACTTCAATATATTCCCCTGGTTGTTCATGGTTTGAAAGACTAGAGATTACCTGGCATATCTATAACAAAGAAGACACAGAAATAAATGTAAAAGGGAAAAGAGAAACCCAATACCCAGCCTTTAAATACGGCCCCTGCTCCCTGATTCCCATGCTCCCATACTGTCACATGTCATCAAAGTAGGGAAAAAATATCTAAGGGATCTTCCTGTGGGATAAGTCTGCATTTGTCAGTCTAATTTTTAATCTTTTTCCCCCAATCCATCCCCTTCTCTGTCTCTCTCAGTCTCTCTGTCTCTGTCTATCTCTTTATCTCTATCTTCCCCCCTGCCTCTCTCTGTCTCTCTGTTGTATTTGTGTGAGTGTGTGTGTGTGAGTGTGTATGTGTTTGTGTGTGTGTGTGTATTTAAGTGTGCAGGTGCTGAGGCCAGTAGAAGGCATTAGGTGACTTCTACATATCTTCATTCTACTACCTGGATACAGTATCTATCATTGAACTTGAGTGCTGCCATTTTTGTCTATGCCAGCTGGCCAGCAAGTGCCCCAGATCCATTTGTCTCTCCCACCAATGCTAAGGTCACAGGAACAAGCAACCATACCTAGCTTTTAAGATATGTGCTAGAGATTCAAAACTAAGATCCTCATGCTTGCAGAGAAATCTCTATGAGCTATCTCTGTAGCCTGCCTTGGGTCTCTGCCCTACAAGAGTTTTATATTTAGTAGGATGTCTATGATTAGCTAAGTTACCTTATTATCCTGCTTAGTCACTAAGCAATCCTATCGGATAAGCAAGTCTTTACCAGAAACTGGGAAATATAAAAAAACTGGGTCTGTATTGAGACAGGTGGTTAAATAAGGATTATCCCTCCAAATCTCCAAAACATATCCGAAAATATGTTTATCTCCTTCTGATGACACAAAGTGACATTAAATAATGACACTGGTTTGAAAATCTTGTGTTTAAGCTCCATGTACAAATGGATTAGACAAGAGAATGTTGAACCCATGACCATAAATATACTAGCCTTTGAGGTTTTTAACAACAAATATAAAATGGTAAAGTTACTAACTCTGTTTCTGTGACATTTTCTCTGGGGAACGAGCCTGAATCTACCATCTCAGTGATGCCTAAGAATTCTGGGAATAGGAAGAAAAGCAATAACTATCTATCAGATTAAGTCCTAGAATGTTAACTTTACCTCTGATGTGGAAATGAACTTATGCCTGCATATTGACTGTATTTTTTTAAGATGTGGGACAGAGAACTACAAAAGTGTCCCATTTGTGCTCAGTGACAACGAGAGAAGTGAGGTCAGAACAGAGTCAAGTGCACATCCCAGCAGTGGTTGGTCCACACGTCCAAACTTCACAGAATAAGTGAATCTTGGAGAAATTTCTAAGAAGAATATGCCAGTCAATCTGGAAGGCTGAATCTTCTAGAAGAGTCTCTGTGTGGATTGGGATGTTCTCTGCCCCTTATTAGATCAACAAAACTGTAAACAAGAGTGTGGTTAAACTGTACAAGAGATGACAGGGCTTTAAAGTTCTTGGACTCTACCCGCCCCCCTGCGAGGGAAGGGGCGGGGTCTGGCCAAATCTCTTACTTGATACCCAGGGCAACTACAATATACCAAAACAATGCTTCTCTAGAAATTTTATTTCTTCTAGGTCTCATTTATATCTTCATGACCTCCTTGAAGTTCATAGTTGGAGTTGCCACCAATCAATCAAAGTAACACACCATTTGTACGTAAGTATCCTCTGGATATGAAATCCATAATAACTGTCTTTTAAAGTAAAGGGCAAAAGAGGAAGTACTTTTTTTTATCACTTGATTGTTACATCCTGCACACACTTCCTGCCAGATAATACCGTGCCTTGATTTTATCTGACATCTCAAATTTTGTTTTACACAAATGTCACCTCATCTAAATGAACTTTTATATTGCTCTATCTAAGGTGGTCATTTTCAAGATCTTCACCCATCATTTCCCATCCTGTGTCTCATGACGTGTCCTCATCTAGGACATTATTGATTTGAATTACACACCCCTCCTCTCATATATGTAGCTGAGTGTAAGCTTTGGTCGTTTGTTATTTCCCGAAGATACAAGTCAATATTTATTATATAATGAAAACATGCTTCCCTTTAAACACTCCTGAGGATTTTGCATAAGAGAAAAGGGCCTATTTGCAGATAGAAATGTGCTACCACATAGGTGGTGCAGATTTCTGAGTCATCTGACTTATGTTTCGTGGAAACAAGAAAGTTGCATAGAAGACGATAAGATCTTCTGAACTGAGCAAAGTAGAATATCTCTATAATTCAGGTGAAAATATTTCTTATTCCAAGAAAATCATCACAAAAATTGGGCTCATATATGTGTTTGTCAGAAATCATTAATGTAATCCCATTGGGCTCAGGAGTCACATTTCAAATTCCTCTAAAAATGTTCACCACAGTGAAAAGTTGTCTTTCTCATTCTTCCTAATTCTTATTATTTCTCTCATGTTCCATCTCATCTTTTTATCTTCTATTTGATTATTTTTTTTCTTTTATTTAGGCTTACCAGGCCTTTAAAACCCAGCAACAATAAAATTGATGACCAAGAAAGAAAGCTGTCTATCATTGGCCCAATAAAACTGAAACTATAAACACATAGTTAAATTCTGGGAGTTTTGAAGCTATTTCTAAGTGAGTTCCAATTTGTCATATTTAATCTGTAAGACCAGAATGACAATTTTTGCGTTCCTTGTCTCAAGATTCTATTGTGATAAGAAAACACCTCTCCAGAAGGAATGTGTAACAGAGACAAAATAAGGGCTCTCCAACAAACATCAGCCTTCACCAAGTTCTGGGAAATAGAATGTGGACTACAATGGGTCACATAAGATTAGCAGCCATGGAAGTCTATCGCCTGAATGCCTTTGAAAGTGCACATCCTGGGGCCAGTGAAATGGTCTAGCTGCTTGTAAAGGTGCTTGCAGCCAAATCTGACAAGCTGCAAACTGTCCTTTGATCTCAAGGGAGAAGTGTTGTGGCATATTTGTGCACCCTTCCCCCACTAAAGAGATGTGATAAAAATCTTTAGAACATAAATTCTATGTGGGCAAAAAGAAATGCTCTTAGTCATTGAACCATCTCTCCAGCCTTATTTTTTTTCTTTTCAATAATTTATCTATTTTTATTCACTTTACATCCAATCACAGCTCTGCTCCTCCTCCCTTCCAGTCCCACCCTTACAAATCTCTCACACCATTCCCTCCTCTCCTGTCTTCTCCTCTCCTCTCCTCTCCTCTCCTCTCCTCTCCTCTCCTCTCCTCTCCTCTCCTCTCCTCTCCTCTCTTCTCCTCTCCTCTCAGACACGGGTGTGTGTGTGTGTGTGTGTGTGTGTGTGTGTGTGTGTGTGTGTGACGTGGGTGAGGTGGGGGGGTGCAACTCCCTTGGGTACCAACCCAACCTGGGACATTTAGTTTCATAAGACTAGGCAAATCCTCTCCCACAGAGGCCTAATCCGTATTTTTTTCAAAGCATATTGAACATTTGTGCCTGCTTAACACATGAAGGCTATTTGGTTTGCTTCCTTTTATAAAATTTAATTTTCTTAGAAAATTCCCAGTGATTGCTAACTTTTTACAAGGCAATATGGGTACTTCATTTTTCACTTTCATTTAGTTGTGAGTCTAGCCTTTAACGGCTGAGCCATCTCTCCAGCCCTTCACTATCATTTAGAACATATTAAAATGAGATTAAAAGTAATTACCAACAAACACAACTGTAACTTAGTAATTTATAAGGGTATGCTTCGATGTTCCTTGAAAACGGCAGTCTTCCATTATTTTACTCAATGGACGGTTTTCACGTTCTTACCTTTTTTTTTTTTTTGAACAATTTAAGAGTTTGTGATGGCATCTTCTTGTATTTATTAAGTATGACCTTCTGCCTATAAGATCTTGCTGTGAAAAACCTCATAATTCTGCTACTGAGAACTATTTAATGGAAATTTACACATACATTTTATATTAAGTATAACAGATCCAAAACTAACATCCCTCAAAATATCCGTGTCAAGTCTCTGCCTCTTGAGCATGACTACAGAATGGGTCTTGGGAATGGAATCCAGTGACAGAATGGGAGATCCATTCACCCTTTTTTCCCTAGGTGGGCCCCAAATTATTTTCTTCTTAGAGAGGCAAGAAGGCAATTTTACAGAAAGAAAGAGAAGAAGCAATGTCACCCCAGAGAGGAGATTAGAAGGAACCTGCCTCAAGTCAAGGAAGACAGCAACCACAGGGAGATGGCAGGAGTAAGGAAATTCTTTTTCTTACCAAGAGCCTCTGGAGGGTGACATTGTCGACACCTGGTTAGGATTCTGAGAGAATGTATTTCAGTTGTGGTATTTGTTACAGCAGCCATAAAATCTAGTATATTACATATTAATGTTATTTTCTGATTCAGGTGCTTAAAATTTACATAGCATAGATGAGTTAATTTTACATACATAGACATGAAAGCCAGTTAAAAAACAAAAACTCTACATCTCTGTGCAATGTTAAATTAGATTTCAAAAGTAGTTCAGTTTGAGTAATGGGACCCCTAAGTAAGACATGAGGCCAAGAATCCCAAGCTAGCATATTCTCTGTCTCGGTCTCTCTGTCTATGTCTGTCTCTCTCAATCTCTCTCCCTCTCGCCCTCTCCCCCCCCATCTCTCTCTCCCTCCCTCCCTCCCTCCCCCCATTCTCAATTCTGACCTGCAAAGACACGAAGAGATTCACAGAAATTTTCTCAGCTGGATCTAGTGTTGTAGAATTGTAATACCTGGGAGACTACGACAGGAGAATCACAAGTTAACAGCCATCCTAGAGTTCAAGGTGAGTTCAAAGCCAGCCTGAACAATTTTGTGAGATTGTGAATCAAAAATAAAAAGTTAAAAAGTCAGGCTGTGGATACTGTTGATATGGCCCAGTGGGACAGTTCTTTTCTAATGTGTTCAATTCTCAGTGCTAAATAAAGAGAAGGAGAAAAAAGAAAAGAGAGAAGTGGAGAAAGGATGGGAGGAGAGGGGAGAGGAGGGGAAGACAAGGGTGGGGAAGAGAGGAAGGAGGGAGGAGGGGAGGTAACAGGAGGGGAGAAAAGGGGAGGGAAGGGGAGAGAAACAAAGGGAAGGGAAGCAGAGGAGAAGGAAACAAAGGGGAGGAGAGAAGAGGAAGAAGGGGGAGCGAGGGAGGAAGGCAGACAAGAGGGAAGGGGGAGCAAAGGGAAGTGAAAGGGAAGGAGGGGAGGGGTGGGGAGGGGAGGAGGGGAAGAAGAAGGAGAAGAAGAAGGAGAAGGAGAAGGAGGAGGAGGAGAAGGAGAAGGAGGAGAAGGAGAAGGAAGGAGAAGAGAAGAAGAGAATCAAGCAAATACACTCACTCCTCATCACTGATCATGTGAGGAGCAATACTTAGGTCAAGTTTTAAAAGTACAAAACAACCTATAGAGTTCCCAGGGGAGTAGACTTCGGCTGCAACAAACTGTATTATTATCTTAATCTACTCAGGGGGATCCTGAAACTTGTGGATAGTAGGTGCCTTCATCAGACTCACTGTCATTCAGTTTCAGAACAGAGTCAGAGCTGAGGAGGCAAGCCAATGGCAACATGGCCTCCTGTTTCTCATTCTAGATTTCCTCCATCTTTTCAGGTGGAACATTCTCAAATATACTGAGTAGTTTAAGGATGAGTGAATGCCCACGACTACTGCCAAGATTCGTTACTTACTCTTCATCTTCACAACTCATCAATCAGTTTCCCGTCTCTCTCTAGCCATAATCAATCCTCCTCCTTTTCTGTGCTTTTTCTCTCTCAATATATCCAAATTTTTCTCATGTTTACTTCCCTTTGGTGTTCTGAGACAGGGTCTTGACCTGTGGCTATGCCTGTCTCAGACCTTGTCCAAACAGGCTACAGTGTGATACAACACCCCAGGGGCCGCTCTTTATCGGCACCACACCCAGCAAGCTTTCTGAATTCTTCAAATTAGTCTGTGTGTGCGTGGGGAAGGTATGTCCATGTTCACATATATGTGAAGCTCAACTTTTAGTGCCTTTCTTAAGTATACTCAACCTTAGTATTTAAGACAGGATTTCTCACTCAATCTGGAGCTCACTTATTATGGTAGCCTAGTTGGCCAGCAAGCCCCCATGCGCTCCCTGTTCCACCCCTCCCCTAACAGGATTATAGAGACTAGTCACAGCAATTAGTCTCTATAGATGCATGCGTGCTTGGGATCTAACCTTGGGTCCTCATGTTTGTGCAACAAGGCCTTCTTTCCAGCCTTTCTTTCTAAATTTCAAAGCATGTTCCCTTTAAACACAGCAGATGACACTTCATCAGTCAGAATTCAGTCTATGCTCATGGTTGTGTATGTGTGTGTGTGTGTGTGTGTGTGTGTGTGTGTGTGTGAGAGAGAGAGAGAGAGAGAGAGAGAGAGAGAGAGAGAGGGAGTGTACATTTGCAGAAAGTTTAATGCATAGGCTTCTGTGCGCCAGTCAACTGATGGGGATGCATGCAGCTAACTGTCTGTGCAAACATATCTCCATCCAGGCACAGAATGTGCTCAACCCTTGGAGAGCTCCCTTAGGTCCCTTCCAAGGCAGCTGGCAGCCTGCCCACCATAAGGAGCAGACCTGGCAGTCTAGTTCTCCAAACATGAGTTGTGTCTTTTGTAGACTTGGGCTTTGAGTTTTGTAGAAAGTAATCATATATGCAAAGCTTCTTTTTCTGATGTTTCTGAAACACTTTCAGAATCATCTCATAACATGGCTGCCCATGTTTTCTGGAACAGTCAGCATCATACTCTATAGCACCATGTAATCCTGTCATGGACTCACCATGACTCTCTGCCTTTCCTTCCTTCCTTCCTTCCTTCCTTCCTTCCTTCCTTCCTTCCTTCCTTCCTTCCTTCCTTCTTTCTTTCTTTATCTTCTCTCCTTCCTTCATTCCTTCCTTCTTTCTTTCTCTTCTCTCCTTCCTTCCTTTCTTCCTTCCTTTCTTTCTTCCTTTCTTTCTCTCTTTCTTTCTTTCTTTCTTTCTTTCTTTCTTTCTTTCTTTCTTTCTTCTTTTATCATAAACAGATTTCTATGACCAATATTATCCTCCTTGGGGACATATTCATTCAGTTGTTTTGCTTAAAATCTTGAAAAATGAAAATGTTGACTGAGAAACTGAGTGTTCTATTTGATATAAAATGCAGACCTTCTCCAAATAGACAGCAGCAGTATAAGTAGCCTCACTAACAACACTAGAAAGTATTGGCCAGTAAAGTATATTTTCAAATATTTTGATTATTTTCTATATGTAATTTGTTTCTTACTAGTATATGTCACGTGCATGTCCTGGAAATATGTTCAATTTTAAATGCATATTTTACAAATATTTCCCTTTCACTACTATTTAGTTACTATTGCCTTCTGATAAACTTTTGATTTTTGATGAAGGTTAAATTCATTAAAATTAATTTTTTTTGTGCTATTGCTTTCTGTTTCCACCCACGGAGGTATTGCTTATGCTCCAAATCATGGTGATTATTTGTTTGTCACCACATTGGGAAGACTATGGTCTGATCATTTTCATTCATTCTGTAATGTGTGTTCAATATATCTATGGTATTGGATAGGGTACATCTCTTCTTCTTCTCAACCCCACCACCACCCATTGTCAGTTGTTTTCTGTAACCTGGTATGTGTTTTCAGGAGTTCAACCATCATCCCTTGAGGACATTCCTCCCATGTCGGAGTGTTGGAGCTTTACTCTTAACTGAAGAATGCCTAAAAAGAAAGTCATTTCCTCCCCAATAACCAGACAATGTAGGGTAGTCTACAAACTTTTCTTTAGCTTTCTTAAGCATGTCAGTCAGAAAGCTTGAATCTGGAAGAGGCTATGACAGCTAAAAGTGGCTTTGGCCAAGAGGGACGAAGTAGACACCACAGGCAGAAGCCATGAACAGTATTACATCTACAACTCCTTAACGACTGTATCTGGGCTACTGTGGATAAATGGGATTGCATTCTCACATTCCAGGCCTTCTCCACACGCCTTCACCAGGCACTCCTGAGGAGGAGCAGGGTAGACAAGGTGGTAGATACAAAGTCACAAGGTTGCAAGGGTTTCCAATATATTTCCAGAATCTTCTTTCAAAGGGAGTGCTTCTCCAGTGCTAGTGGAAGGCAGGACCCCCCTTACATCCAAGTTCTGTAAACAGGAGCAGTTTTATTGCCAGGCCAGAGAAAAAAGTCACCTCCAAAAGACCATCTACAAGAAAGCATAGTACTCAAGGGGGAGAGGTAAGAAAGTTCAAGAAGCTCCAGCTCCAAAGCCCACATACACAGATGACTGAGGACCAGATCTAAAGACCCGGCTCCCTCTTCTGCTTTCCACCTTGCCTCCAGCCACAAGTTGTATGCAGGCATTGGGAAATGTGAGCTAAATATTCACTGGAAAAGAAACACAAATAGACCCAGGCACCCAGAACCCCCAGGAAGCATAGGCAGCCAGAGTCAAGAGTCTTTTATGGAGTGAGTCATTTAAATGTCTCATCTTATTGGTTTTACAAACAGGGTTACTAAAGCAAATTTTATATATACATACATATGTGTATATATACATACACATACATGCAGACAGATATACACACATATAATCACATACAAATAGACCTATACATACACATATGCATGAATCATAAACATACACACTAGACATAAACACACACACACACACACACTCATCTGCCAACACTCCAGATGTTGCAATCATTGGGCATAGCAAACTCATCTGATGAAAAATTAAGTTGAACATGTACCAAAACCACTAGTAAGGTGCACAAACAAACCCAACACAAACAAGCAAATCCTTTATTAGCTTATCTAATTCATTAGCTATTAGTCACAAAGGCAGGCACACAAACAAACAAATCCTTCATTAGCCATCCCAGTGCTAGCATTTATTTTAAAGAGTGAAAGCTTAATTTTCAATGAGTAAAACATTTGTGAAACGTTACCTGACACATCATATAGTAACTGAATTTTTGTTTTTCATTTTCAATGGAAAATTCATTACTTTCCGAGAGGCAAATACAGCAAGAAAAGGCAACTCATGCTTTTGAGTAGAATTATCTGCAAATGAGATGAAGAGGGTCACTTTAGCGCAGAGTGCCATGCAACAACTCACAAATGCTTTGTAAAATAATGATATTTTCCAGAACAGTCAAGGAAACAGTCAAATGAAATATTAATTAATCCTCTGTGGGAGAGGTGATATATTGTTAAAGGTGCCCCAGACAAACAAAACTGGCTTCTGGACCAATCAAGAGAATATTCACTGCCAATATAATTAGGAAGCAGTATTGTGATTACCTTTGACCAGATTTGGAAGGCTTCTTTTGAACTTCTCTAGAATCACAAGAAAATCAGAACCCACGTTACCGTCTACTGATCTCTAAGCTGAAAGTTTTAATTACAAACTTGAACTTTTTAAGCCATTGGCTTCGCCACTAAATGCGTCGAAAGGAACTTCACGGTGAGAAAAGAAGCTGCACAGCCTGGAAGCTGGAGAAGCAACAGAACACAAGTGGAGCCAGGCGGGCATGGAGGTGGTGGGTGGCTGAGAAAATAGCCCCGGAGTGCCAGGGAGGCCGATATCTGCATTCAGGGATATGCCACCACACAGACTACAGACTGGCTTTATGTGGTAAGGAGATGGTGGCTGGTGAAGGAGGGCTGCCTTCAAGGAGTGAACTGCTTCCTAGGAGGGTGGAAGAGTGAGAAGGATCCAGGAGAGAATGAGTTCACACTGGAGTTACCGCACAGCCCCAGGCCCAGATTCTCTCTGTTTGTTGTGTGGTCTGCAGAGTTGACTGCATTTTATTGCCTCCCCCTTCCCCCTCATAAATATTAAGAGCACAGTTGAGAATGGAGAACTGTTCAATGAGTGAATATTGCCTTCAGTTTACTACTTATACAGACTGGGGGTTTGGATACGTTATTGTTATTATCATTTTTTGACTCTTCTCCACAAACCTCCACCGAGTACTCCTGAGACAGGTATGCTTGGCAGTGGACTGCAAGGGGACTCCACTCACTTTCAACCTCCTCTCAAAAGAAGCAAGCAGTGTCCCCCTTAAGTCTGAGTCCTATTACCAGGAATCCATTTTCATGCCTGTTCAGAAGAGAAGAAATTCACTTCCAATGACCAGCATTCCATTTAGTATGTACAGAAAAAGCTCAGCTATTCAGGGGGGAAGGGACAGGAAGGCTTAGAAGGTTCCAGTCCCAGGGCCCACATGCCCAGTACTGACGTAATATCAGATCCGAGACTCCCCCTCCAGCCCTTAGCAGTCGGTCTGCTCTCCACCCTGCCTCAGGCCACAGTAGGTTTGCAGGAATTGAGAAATGGAGCACAAAATCAGATACTCAGGATCTTCTAGTAAACAAAGGGTGCCACAGCCAAGAATCCCTTATACAGTAGTTTAGGGATTGGACTTTGGGACTTGTGATTCCTGGGTAAGCACTCTATCAGTAGCTCTATTCTCATCTGCTTTCTCCTCTCCTCTCCTCTCCTCTCCTCTCCTCTCCTCTCCTCTCCTCTCCTCTCCTCTCCTCTCCTCTCCTCTCCTCTCCTCTCCTTTCTTCTCTCTCCCCTCTCCCCTCTTCCCTCTTCCCTCTCCCCTCTCCCCTTTATCCTCTATCTTCTCTCCTCTCCTTTGTTTAAGATTTTTGAAACAGTCTCAGGACATTTGCCAGACTGACCCTTCAATCCACTCAGTAGCCCAGGCAAGCCTTGTGCTTACAGTCTCCTGGCCTCCATCTCTCAAACTGCTGAGATTCTAGGGGTATTTCCAGCAGGCCAGGTTCAACCTTTCCTCTTCTTCAGACACACTGGCTGAGGTCAAACCTATAGCACAGATAAGGAGTTTAAAGTTCATAGTTTTCTTCCGTTCTATACTTCCCCATCTCAAAGTCTCTGACCTCTGTGATTCTGTGACTTATATTTCAATCAAACACTGTCTGTATTACTCAGGTCCTATGGATACTTCCTCTTACATACAAAGCCAGGGCTGTTTTCCCTTCAATAGTTAAATGTTCAGGAGTGTAAATCCCTTTCTTTCAAAACATCTTTGGAGACCTGCCCCTTACCCTATCTATGACGTGGACTTTTGCTTGCTTTGTAAATTTCTGTGTACCTGGCTCATCACAGGATGTGAATAATCCATGCTGAATGCCTAACGGGTGCATCAGGAAGTCACAGAATTTATTCTACTTAGGATTCAGTAGGATTCAGTCTATGAACCTACTCTACTTTTACACTAATTAATTTTTCTGAAAGTCACAGCTTTGATTGTATCTCTATTATGTCCAATTAAATTCATTCTTATAAAAATAAACTATGCAAATCTTCTATTTAATTGGCAGAGCTTTTAAGAAATCGGGATTTTTTTTTTAACATTCTATGGGAATGTAAGGGAATGTGTTAATTCTCTATCCAACAGAAAGTTTCAATACCTTCATTATGACAGCCCTAAGGAATCACAGCCTCCCCAGGCTTACTGAGGCCCTCACTTACACTTGAGTGTGTCAGAGCCTTACACTTTCGCCCTAATCCTTTACCATGTGTTCAATGGTGCTGGCTTCACTCGCAGATTTGATCTCATTCTTGCTTCTTTCGTTAATTCCAAAGTCACAGGCTTGCTGTTAATTATAAGGCTCTTGCCCATATAAGGGCCTCCACAGGAAGTTGGTTCAACCTCTGCATGTGTATCCTAAAGCCATTTCCATTCCCTTCCGGGAAACAGAATCCAGGCACATAACCCAGTAAGGGACAGGTCTGCCTCTTTGTCACTAGGGTAAATGGGATAAGGCCAATGGTCACCTTCATCTATTCCATAAAACAGGCATTGTAAGATAAATTTTCCCATCTTTGCCCCCATACATAGCCTGCCTAAGAACCTGACAAGCCTATAGTTCTAGTACATGCATTGCATCTCTTTCTAGACTTCGTAAACTAAGTAGCAAAACTCCTCAACTTATTTTTACATATTTGATAACCTTTAAAAGTGTACTACTCATTAAATATTATATTCAAAGTTATTATAATTGGATTTTTAGTTAAAACTTTTAGTTACTCGTTTTTTTTTCCTTTTTAAATGAATATCATGGTGTGGTTTGGGAGACAACTTATATGAAAAAAAACCTGTCATCTTCAACCTAATTTAAATTGTTTACACATTCATGGGAAAGGCTGTTAACCTTGGTGAGACATCTTGGAGACTGCCTTCTACAAGATAAACAGATTTCTATCCCATTAGCAGCAGAATCTGCATCTTCTTTGAATTAAAACTGCGCATCAAGTAAAGGGGATTTTTTAAGCGTAAATGTCCAGATCTCCAAATAGGGATGGCGGTGGCTCCAGGTCAGCGATGCGATCTTAAAAGCTGCACTTCCAACTTTGAGTAGGTAAAATTCACTCCTGAGAACTGAGTCTATCTGACACACAGGCCAGTAGGGCGCTTTTGAGAAGCTCTGGCGTTTTCCCCTCTCCCTGCGTAGGAAGTAAGGGTATTTTGGTCTCAGGCTACTGTCATCCTCCGTCCTAGGGATCGAGACAGAAACTACCACACAGAGACTCTGGAGCACCAAGTCCCCCTGCTGTTCAGTCTTATGGTCCCCTCAACACACGGGTACCTGCGGGCATGATTGCGCTCACTCCGGGGCACCTCTGTATCTCTGAGTATGGAAGGGACTCGGGACAAAGAAATCAGGGGACCAAGGAGAATGGAGGGTCAGGGAAGGATCCGGGAACACGGGAACCGAGCGGGAGGAATGAGGGGGATCGGGCATATGTCTGCTCCCTTGTTTTTTTTTTTTTTGCTCGGTACCGGTCCGGGTGACAGGATCAGAAGGTGCAACCGGGTAGCCGGGCAGCGGGGACAGGTGCCCGGTTGCCCCGGCTAGGCTCCCCCAGCTCGGGCCGCTCCGGCCACACTTCTGCAACGTTAGGCTGTGCACCTCCCAGCGCCGACTCCTTCGGTGCGCCTTAGCCCTCGCCTTATATACCCTGCTAAAAATAGCCTGCGAGACGTCTTTCCAATCAGCGCAGGCCGAGTTCGAATTGCACCAATAGAGAGGCCTTTAATGGAGAGGCTCGGTCACGCCAGGCGGGGCCGCTGTGTGTCCGCACTGGCGATTGGTGCGAGCTGACATCATTGTCGCGCAGCCCCCGAGACAGGAGAGGCAGGATTGGGTATCGTGGGGGGCGGAGCTCCAAGCTGGTCACGTGGGGGGAGGAGGAGTGGGGGGAGCCAAGCGGGGGAGGAGGGGGGAGGCTGGCAGCGGAGCTTTGAATAGGGAAGTTTTGCAGGGGTTACGCTTGCAGTCAGTCCGCTGTTTGCAAATATTGCGTGGGCTCGGCGCGCTGCGGGCTGCGGGAGGGTCCGGACCCGGCGTCCGATTGCAGCGCCATCCAGTTTGCATGAAACTTTCACCTGCGCTCCCGGGAACAGTTTCTGCTCCGATTCCTGATCGTTCACCTCCCTGTTTTCCCGACAGCGGGGACTGTCTTTTCCAACCCGACATGGATGTGCTCCCAATGTGTAGCATCTTCCAGGAACTACAGATTGTGCACGAAACAGGCTACTTCTCGGCTCTGCCGTCCCTGGAGGAATATTGGCAACAGGTAAATACGGATTTTTTTTTTTCACCTGCCCGGTGCGCCGAGGAGGGAGTCGCGCGGAGAAGCAGGCAAGATGGTGTGTGCTTGGAAGTGCATCTTTTTAAAGATGGTTAGCATTTGTCTAATTAAAAAAAAATAAAATAATGATCTTAAGATGTCCTTCTGCTGCCGGGAATGATGAAGGCACTGTAGACTGAGCCTTCGGGAGCGAGTAGAGTTGTCATTTGTGTGGAGGCGAGCTCTCTTTCCCAGTACGTTTTTATTTCTTCGTTTTTTGCTTTTTTGCTAATTCCGAGCTTCCGAGCCACATACACCTGAGGGGGGGGGGACCCCAAATTCCTCTGGCCGATCCAGATCTGAGCCCTTGGCACAAGTTTGGGGCTTGTACCAGCTCCAAACTCCACAGCTGGACCCTGTCATATGAACGAGCTTGCCTTGACTGCCAAAAGATTTGATTTAAGGATTTTGGTTTTGTTTTGATATTTGTACATTCAATTTTTAAAAGTCTTAATATTTTGCTCGCAGAACGCAGTAGTTCTTTTTGAACTCAAGGCCATTTGCAGTTTCTTTTCCTTCTGGATAATTTCTTAGCATTCACGTATGTCTGGCTTGTTTTTCTTACCTGCTTTTCTTGTTGACTGCGCGGCGGGTGTGTGTGTGTGGGGGGGTGCTGTTTGCACACAAGTGACTTGTCAGTCATATGACAATGAGTCCATTCCTAGTTGCTTCGGGTCTTACTTTGGGCAAGAAAAATCTCGAATTCCGGCATTTTAGTGGAACTAGAATTTGGGGCAACGGAAATAAAAAAAAAAAAACACTCCCTCCTCCTTCTAAGTCTTAGGATTCTGTGAGTGGCAAAAAAGAAAAAAGAAAAAAATCTCAAACACTTTTACCATTGTCTTTAAAACAATGATTCTGTGGCCGTCTCTCAACCCTTCTGGGTTTTTTTTTTTTTTAATTCCTCCAAGTGAATTAGCAGATGAAATATATTCCGTCGGTTTCACAACCTCCCAGGCTTTAAAACGCAGGAAAAGCGAAGTGTTGGCTGAAACCTCCACATGCCGGCTTAATTGTTCACAATCCTCTCTGCCTTTCTTTCCCCCTCCCCATTTTTCCTCCTCAAAGAAGCTGCTCCCTGGGACGTGATTGAAATTGATCTTAGTAGTTTCCTTTAGGCATTTGGGATTTGGGCAACTAGCCAGACTTGGCTCCTGGTCCCCTTCAGAGCCTTTTAAACTCCCAGAGAGCTTCGATCAGGTCCCCACTGCTCATCAGCATAATGGAGATTTTAAATTAGCCAGTTGATTAAAGTTTAACAAGATCTTCATAAATGTACTCGCCATTTCTTTGGAACATCAATAATAGGTATCACCGCCTCGATTCTTAATACTGTACGCACTGTAACAGACATCGAATTTTGGGGGGAAAGGGAAAGCAAGCACCCCCTCTTCCCTGGCTTGCTCATGCTTGTTGTGTGAAGCTGTCTACAGGGAGAGCTTAGGATGTGTGTAGACCGTGATAGAAGGCACATTGTTAAGTAAGCATTAGCCCTTTTGCTGGTAGCCTGTGCTCAAGATGGTCTGTACCCTGATAACAATTTTTTGTTGCAATTTAGTGCTGAAATTTCTGTCTGTAGAATAGAATACACAGAGGCACAGACAGCCTTATATGGGCATGCAGGCAAAGCTACTGAAAAATCAGGGCCTACATAATTGAATCCTAAAATCTTTCCTACCGTTTTTCTTTTCCAGTGGCTAGAAAGTTTGAGATGGTGGGGAGAGGGGATTGCTGATCCCTGCAGTGTGTAGCTCCTTGAAAGGTTGGTCACAGGGCTGGGGAAGGGGCACCCTGTCCATGGCACACTGCATGTGTATTTGAGCCGGGTCGCTATTTGGCTGCTGGTCAGAATTTCAAAAGGAAGTCTCCTTTGGCATTGCGTGAAAGAAAAAGGAGTGATGACTCACACTGTTGTACCCTTGGCCAGGAGATAAAGTCCTTGTTCATTGTGGGACTCCCAGAAGGGCCAGGGAGTGATTTCCCCTTTCCATCCTTTACAATAGCAGATAGCCATTCTGAAAGAATTCACTTCTGTTGTCGAGGTTTCTTGTTTCCCTCTGGCCAGTGAGAAGAAATCATTAAAGTTTGATGGTATCCGTAGTCCTGCACTTGGGGAAATGACATTTAAAAATATACGTGTGTATATATGGATATACATACATATATCCATATATACACATTTGTATACACACACACACACACGCATATATATGTAAATCCTAGGTCCCAGCTACACAGAAAATAAGAGATTTCCTTTCAAATCTATTGGTGTCCATGAAGTGAATACAGACAGATATCTGCTGTCTGTTTTCTGACTACAGCCAGCCCAATATCGTGAGCTCTGCTCCCCCCCCCCCTCCAAGGGAGTCTTCAGACTACACTGTGGGCTGTGCAATCTTTCTGTCCTGTTGTGTGAACACTCATAGATGGCTGGTCTCTCACTGATGCTCATAGTTCTAGGGAATGTCAGAGGATCTGGTTAAACCTGTTAGGTTGGTGGGAGGGGGAGTGATGTGTGTAAGGCTGGTTTTCTTTGTGTGGTTTACCAGGATCGTCATTAGAAATGTCAACACTTGTAACTATAACAACAAAACAGGCTTAGTGATCATCACTCGTTGTGGCCATTGGCCCAACACTGGAGAAACCAAGAGAGGTCTCACCTCTGCTTTTCCTTCAGATTCCTAGAAACAGCTTTCCTCTAGCATTCGTGAGGAAATAGATTCGAATTACAGAAGACTTTGTGACCCACAGTACCTGACATAGAAATAATTATTCGTCCTTTGTTGCATGTTTTCTTTTTTTTTTTTAATTCCTGTGTGCTTTCAGTTCCACTTTCAGTAGCCGTAACAGTCACGTGCCTTCTTGTGGTTCCTTTTGCACAGACCTGCCTGGAGTTGGAACGCTATCTTCAGAGTGAGCCCTGCTATGTGTCAGCCTCTGAGATAAAATTTGACAACCAGGAAGACCTGTGGACCAAAATCATTCTAGCTCGGGAGAAGAAGGAGGAATCAGACCTGAAGATTTCTTCTAGTCCCCCAGAGGACTCTCTGATCAGCTCCAGCTTTAATTATAACTTAGAGACCAATAGCCTGAACTCTGATGTCAGCAGCGAGTCTTCGGACAGTTCAGAGGAACTTTCACCCACGACCAAATTTACCTCTGATCCTATTGGTGAAGTCTTAGTCAATTCAGGAAATCTGAGTTCCTCTGTCATTTCCACACCTCCTTCTTCTCCAGAAGTGAACAGGGAATCTTCTCAACTATGGGGCTGTGGGCCAGGAGATCTGCCCTCACCCGGGAAGGTTCGAAGTGGGACCTCTGGGAAGTCTGGTGACAAGGGTAGTGGCGATGCCTCCCCAGATGGCAGAAGAAGGGTACATCGGTGCCACTTTAACGGCTGCAGGAAAGTTTACACTAAAAGCTCCCACTTGAAAGCACATCAGCGCACTCACACAGGTCAGTCCCCTCTCGGGGTCTAGGTGGTCAGCTGCTGCTGGGCGCTCGGGAATCGAATCAGCCCTGGGAGGGAGCCAGGGCTCCCCAGGATGTGGTCACAAGCAAGGAAATCCTCACTTCCTAAATTCTGGTCTCCAAGGAATTGGGTGTTTTTTTGGAGTTCAGAGTAGAATCTTAAAAGACTGGACATTTGAATCAGATGAATGGTTCATGCATTCAGATTAAACAAGAGGCCAGATCACATTCTCCATGGACACTCAAACCTTCACCCACTGGGTGCTCATTTCCCATTGTCCATGCATCATCGTGCTATGTTGGGTTGCACCTCTTTCTTTGTCATGTAAGTGCAGGCTCAGGACAGAGGGTCCTTGGGCAGCCTAGAGTTCACTGATGTTGACACTGGGGTTTTGAGGCCTCAGTGTGAGCAATAGTCTTGGCTAGTGAGCATTTACTGTGAAGACTCTTTGTCACTCAGCCACATAGAAAAAGGGCTTTCTTAACGCAATGCCACTACTTAGATTGAATTCTGCTTGTTTGAAATAGCCAGCACAGCATACAGGATAGGAGGGGAAGGATAACAGGATAAGTAATTGTAAACTCCTATCTTACCAAGAGGATAGTCAGATTCCTGAGAGATGAAGTCAGGGCCCTGAAGAGACACAGAGCTAGGAGAGGATATGAGTGTTTCCCCCAAACAAGACAGTTTTTGCCTTGGGTTGATTTGAGCATCATTTTTTACTGACGGGTAGCATTTTATTCTGTTCTACACTTATAATTTAGTTAGGGAGTGATGTCAATTTGGTCGTTTGATTGCCATCTAGAAACTGATCCAAAAGCCCTCTGAGTGAGGTTTCTCAGAAACTCATGATTTCAGTTTTGTAGAAATGTAGAAGGTCCCAGACGACTCATTCCACAGGGAAATGAGTAAGGAGCCAGATAGTGCTGGAGGGGGCTGTATCCATGGAGAAAGCAATAAATCTCCTCCCTCAGCAAGGCTGTGGGTCCTGTGGGCTGACACCTCACCCTGCAAGTATGTCATCAGTCTGAGTAATTGTCATTGTTATGAGGTAACTTTGATTCTGGTAGCATGACTTTGTCAAACCTGGATCCCTGTAACAAACAGCCTGAGTGAGCCCTTCAGGCTAGGTTAGCAAAGAGCCTATGCTTGTGACCTTTAGCTTGCCAAAGGTACCTTACTACCATTGAAGTATATGGTGAGGTCTGTAGGCTGCGGGGATCCCACAGTATATGTTGTTGAATCTTCTCCCTTCCTCCATTATGTCAGTAAAGTCATGGTGCCTTTGTCATGTGCTCTTTTCCCAGGAGAAAAGCCTTACAGATGTTCATGGGAAGGTTGCGAGTGGCGTTTTGCAAGAAGTGATGAGTTGACCAGACACTTCCGAAAGCATACCGGTGCCAAGCCTTTTAAATGCTCTCACTGTGACAGGTACGTCAATGAAGGCTTTGCAGGAAAAAGAAGTGTGGGATCATGGGAATGAGGAAGAACCAGAGCAGAGTAGGTGTGTGCAATAGACCTTGGAAACAAGGCCAATAGTTTCCCATTACTTGGTGCCATTTCCTTTAAGTTTAGGGCTTTTGCAAAAGTCTCTGATACCTTGACTGTCTCTCTTAGGAGGCAGTGTGTCAGATTTCTACAAGAAAACTGTCTAGGGGAAGGCTTTCAAAGTGGGCTCCAACAGTTTTCAAATTCAAAAACTGAGAGATCCTTTAGACCCTCCATGGGACTTCTGGGACTTCCTAGGTGTTCTCTGAAGACTTCTTGAATTTGTATTCCTCTGCCTTGGTATTCCCTGTCCCTAAAAGTATTGGCAAAGTCTGAGGACTTGTACAGGGACTGTTATCTGGTATGCCACACAATCCAGGAGACAAAACTCACTACTTTGTTTCTGATTTGCCCTTGCAGGTGTTTCTCCAGGTCTGACCACCTGGCCCTGCACATGAAGAGGCACCTCTGAAGGAGCAGAGGAACGAAACCTGTAGGCTAAAAGAGGCTTCCAGGCTAAGAGGCGGCCATGGAAGGAGGGATGCCTGTACCAGCCAAAGCATGCCATTTTGCTTCCTACCCAGTTACCTCCAGGGGCCTCTCTTTGGAAGGTCTTTTGAGGGCTACAAAAGTCATGTCAGAAGCGGCATAGCACCCACGGTGCATGGTGTTTGGGTGACCCCGGACTCACCACTGGTTTCTAACCTCCTGAGAGGCTCTAAGCTTTTTGCCGTGAGCATGCGCACTGAGAATGTTAATGGGTGGGATGATTGTATGTTGAGGATCTATTACTGACTGTATGGTGAGGCAGACTTTTTTTTCCCCCTTGTGGTATCAAATAACTACAAGAGACAGAAAAAGAAAGCAGTTTGAATGTTTTGTGTGTGAGGAGTATAGCAAGGGATGAGTTGACCACCAATCATTTCCTGAAGGGTGTCTGCACCTTAGAAAAAAATAAACAAAAACAAAAAAAAATAAATAAAAATTAAAATTAAAATTAAAAAAAAGATGGAAAAACTTGGAGGGTGGGAGCGGGAACTCAGGACCCCATTGTGGCGAGTGTTAAGGGCAGGGGGAGCCCCTGTCCCCCTTTCCTGTGTGAAAGGACTTTCTGGTGTCTGGTGCAGCTATATAGAATGTGCAGTGTGTCAAGTAGCTTGTTTTACTGGCTACACGGAGCTCATTTGTAACCCATTGTATAAGCTGTATTTACAAATAACAGTGGTCTTTTTCCCTTATAATACAAAATAAGTCGTGCATGGTCTGGGGGAGCTATAAACTTTTAACATTTTTAAATTGGGTCTCCAATCTCGATTCCAATTAATAAGCAGCTATAAGATCCAATTTGTGTAGAATAATGATTCCTTAAGCCATTTAGGCCTGGCAAGACACGACCTTCCTTCCCCCCAGATCCTTCTATTTTGTAACACTCCCCGTGCAAAATGATCTTGTGCAATGTAGGGTTGTATTTTCAACGACTCGGAATTTGAATTTACTTTTTTTTCCTTTTTTTTTGGGGGGGGGAGAATCTTAAGGTACCCTTTGGAGAAATTGGACACATGTCAAATGTCTAAATGCTGGGGGCCTGGAAATTACCGGTCTAATGTCACATTAGGCTGAGAACAAACTTTTTTTTCTCAGTCAGGTGGATCAAACCACTAAGCTTAGAAACCGTTTTGTCTCATGCAGCTATGTCTCTTATTTATGCCTTGAGGACTCTTTCTGGTTTTCTAGCTGTTAATGCACTGTTGACCTTCATAATGGTGCCTTATGCAACTGGCCCTTCTGTGGGGTCAAATACAGGGGAATGGGTGACACATGCTTAATTACGGCTCTTTTTTCACCTGGCATTGTACTGTATTGATGTATAACACGGACAAAAACAAAGAACAGCGACAACAAAAAGAACACCTCTTTAAGATCCTCCACAGTGACGAACGGGTGAAAAGTCCTTTGACATGTCAACATGTGTTCATTTCCAACAACTTGACTGTCAGTGTTAAATTGGGGAAAAAAAATAGATATGTAAACTAATTCTGCTACCATGAGACTCTTTTAAGAGACCTTGCACAACTGTACAGATCTTACACACACACACACACACACACACACACACACACCGGCTGTATTTATTATGTAACATTGTCACACATATTAAAGATACAGAAGTATTAAATAAGAAAAACCAATGTCAATATCTTGCTCAAAAGGCACAAGTTTTGAGTACCTGTCTAGCTATCTGTTGGTAAAACTGAAAGTATACTGCTTTTTTTTTTTTTTTTTTTGGAAAAAAAAGTGGATGAAATTTTTTGTGTATGTATATTTGTGTGTATAGTATGTGTATGTATGTGTGTATATATATATTATATATAGATAATATATAAATATTTTTTTAAGAAGAAACTAGAATGTTTAGCTAGAAAATTCTACAGCCTGTGAAGAAGTATTTCAAAATGGCCATAAAGGAGGTTAAAAGAAATTGAAAACTATAACCTAACTTTTATAGAGGCTTTATCTTTAATTTAATAATTTGCTGGAGACATTGTCGGCGTTGAGTCTATTCCAGCCTGCTGATTCTGCTAGTCATCATTGGCAAGCCTGGAATAGGGTACCTTTGGCCATTCAGAAGGGGCATGAACAAAATCCTGGCCAACCAGCTGGACTCAGACACACAAAGGTTTTGATTTTACTTTCAGCCTTACTAGAAGATCTAACCTAAGAGTAAGCTGATCACAGGGATTGTTTTTTAGAATACTTTTTATGCAGATGAAACTATTTTTTCCAGCATGTAGATTCTTCCAGCTTTTTCAAGGAGTACTTTCCCGGAATTTGGCATACCACAGTGTAGACAGCTGATATTTCTGATATTTCATCCAGCTGCTTGGCTTTTTGGGTGTGGATCTTTACATATACGAGAATGAGTCTGGCTGGGCTGGTATTTCGTTTGATCTTCCTGGAAAAGAGCAATGATTAAAGCTCCCTTAACTGTTTTGTTGTTTGGTTTTGTTGTATCTGGCCTGATGAATACATTTCTCTACAGAACTGATTTCATTTTGCTCAAGGGGAAAATGCACTTTTGTTTGGCAATTCAAAATCCTAGCACTTGATTTGCTGGGTTTTGAAAAACTCCTTTTTTGGCCCTGCTGTGTGCTTATCCATAACAATTCCATTAAGTTAGAAGGTAAACAGAAGAGAAAGAAAACTTGTGCTGGCTCGTCTCACTTATGAAACACATAGATGTTGTTCGACTGGGTGGGGCTGGGTGCCGTATATGTCAATGCCTGTAATTTTAATAATAAGCAAGTACATTCTGTTCAGGTGATAACTGAGCCTCAATCAAGCAGAGACTTTTGCTTGAAATTAAAAAAAAATTTCTATTAGTGAAATTTCTTTATTTCTTTTTTTTTTTTTTTTTTGGAAGCACCCTGTTATCTAAAGAATCTTTGTAAGATTTTTGTAAAATTTTGTTTTACAAGATTTTATTTGAAATTGTTTTTTGCGAGATTGTTATATTTCTGTATGAATGTATTTTTTATTCGAATAACATAAAAAGAATTCTTATCAGCATCTGGAGCCTGATTGTTTTTCTGGGGTGCAGTGGGGGGAAGGGGGTTGGTCGTTAACAAATTCCTGCTGCGTTACTCAGCCTGGCTTCCTCCCCGGGAAATCACCATTGTGTAATTCTGAGGGCCATTTGCCTAGCTCAGTCTCTGCCTCCCTTGTCTTCCTACTTACCACAGCTGTCTCTGGAGCTAGAGGGAGGCTTTTGACATTGCTCCCCCCCTCCCCCCATACTGAATGTGTTCCAAAGCCTGGCAAAAACAGCCCTAGGCTTTTGGGGGCCACAATAGGAAGAAACTTGTATTTTTTTAATTCCTGTCACTCACGCTCCGGAGACTATTACAGTGCAGAGGCCCCAGCACCATGGCTAACTGCTCGTCCGGTTCGCTTGTGAAATCCAGCAGATTTTGTTCACTTAGCTGGTAGAGCTGTGCCAGTCTTTCTGGATGGAGCTGGCGTCACACCTAGATGACCTTCATCTGGGAAGGACTGAAGTGACCAGCAAGCAGATGATAAAGGGAAGTCAGGCCGGAAAGCTGTCCCGATGGACCGTCTGCAGTCACTGTTTCCTATTCCCAGAGTTCCCTGGTTAGCTCCGTAAAGCAGTGCAGAAAGTCAAGATTGCCTCTCCTCACGTGATTTCGTGACTTAGGAAAAATGCATCACTTATAGTGCGGTTTAAGAAAAAATCCGCAACTTGTCTCAGAGCAGTGCCTTGAGATGTTGGCCTCCAGTATTACTGTGTGGATCAATGTGAGAGCTGCATCTTGGAATCTGTTTTCAGCTTCTATAAGTCAATCAATCAGTAGTCACAGGGTAAAATCAGTGAGTTTCTTTAATGCACTGTCCTTTGATCCCCACGAAGGGTGGTCTCCATTTTAGATGTGGTATAGTCATTTAGTTCAGAGTAGGTCTTCATTCTTCTAAATATATAGAGTTTATGGGATTTTCTTATTTTATACATTTTATAATTAGGCAGAAAAAATTACATGTGTAAATTAGCAGCTTTTTACATGTGTAGATTAGCAGCTTTTTTTCATTTTTTTATCAACAACTTGGATTTGTGGTAGGCTAGATCATAAAGAGCTGGTGACATTTTTTATTTATTTTTTATTTTTTTGCCAGAATTCATGGGTGTGTGTCGTTCTGAAGCACATGTCAGGGTGACTAACAGTTGGATTACTTTGACTGAACAGTCTAAATAAAGTCTCGATAATGCATTCTCTCTCGGTTACTATTAAGACTGGACCGTGTTGTCATGCAAAGTCTGCTGAACAGCTAAGTTATGCTCAAATAAGGCTGTTAGGGAGAACCGCTGTGCAAAGAATCAGCCACAGACTTGGGATATTTATAGACATATAAAGCATTTTCAGTCTGCTTAACAAATTTTTTGAAACCTAGCTAAAAGGAAGGGAACACTTTTGTTCTAACAGGCTGTGTACTTTGGGGACAATTTGCTCGGCAACAATGGACCTCCATTTACTCCTTGCTAAAATAGTCCGGGCTAGGTCACATGAATCTAGATTTTCTATAGCACTACCATTCTGTGGTCTGTGAGTATAGGGTGGACTTCAAATTACATGTTCACCATCCTCAGAGTTCTTGGCCCAGACCTAGGAAAGTTTCTCTTCTGCTACAGGAGAAAGTATTGTTGGAGAAAATTGCTCTGAAAATGGAAAACAGAATGTTCTCAAACTGCCCATTACTCCTTTAATTAAAGTTAAGTTGCTTGGGCATTTGATGCTTGACAACATATAATTTTATTTTAGTTAAAAAAAAAAACTAACCTTCTTTGAAAAGTGCTATTGTACCTATAAAGGAACCCAAAATCTCCCTGGTTTCCCCCAAACCCCCAATTCCATTTCTTATCTAATAGGGCCTTTGTACTGAAGGCAATGGAAGTGATTAAAGTCACTTACTTTTATATTTTAATTGACATGAAGAACACAGTTTCCATATGCAACTCCTCTTTAATGTGTGTGGTATATTACCAGAAGCTATATCTTAATATTTGCTTATTAAACTTATTTATTTGTATGTCTATGTGTGTGTGTGTATGTGAATATATGCTTGTGTGTGTGTCTGTGTGTCTGTGTTTGTGCGTTGTTTACAGAGGGTATCAGATGCCATCCTTCATCAGAGTCACCCTATTTATTTGAGGCAGGGTCTCTCCTGAACCAGAGGTTGGTGTCTTCCTGCCTAGGTTGGAATTACCATATCCCAGTGATCTTCTTGTCTCCACCCCCTTCACAGCTAGGGGTGGAGCTATTCACCTGGGTGCTGTGATCTGAATTCTCATCTTCATGACTGCTCTTTAACACCTGAACCTCTCTTTAGTCCCTGAGCTATCTTGTTTTTTTATCAAAAATTCAAAATTTTATGATGACAAAGATGATATTTTCTACTTTCTTATCAGATTTTGGGAAGAAATATATTTATGCATACATATATTCTCTATGCATTTATATACATACATATATGTGGTACCCCATACAATAAATGATATGTCCATTTCCCAAATGAGGCTTCAAGATACTACCCCACTTGACTGAGATGTCCAGAAATACCAATCTTACTGTTCTGACCCAGAACTTTGATACCAAGGACCATTTTTTTTTGAGCATCACCCCACCCTGTTCTCTGACTTGCCCAATCTCTCATGAGACTCTTCTGTTCAGTTTACAGGAACTCACCTAAAAGTGTCACTACTCTCTGAAACAGAGACAGAGTGTCTTCACAATTGAGAGTCACTAAAGCTTTAAATCTTGTAACCTTAAGTAAACAGAAGTCACAATTTCAAATTGCTTTCCAGATATGAGACAGATGGCAGATATTTATTTTTAATGCTTAAGAATAGAGAGAGCACCATCAGGGATGTGACATCCTGCATTCATTGGCAGGAATCACCTCATGCACAGAGAGGAGGTACAAAGAGAAGAAAATGAGGCTCGTGCATCATGCAAACGAGGGAATCCAGCAAAGTGTATTTAACTAGATTTATTTTACGGCAGGGTCTTTTCTATTTCATTCTAACTAATTTTAATGAGGGTTCTCCAAACATCTGTGAATGAAAAGAGACAAAGAATAGGAGAAAGCTGGGTCCCATGTGTCCTTTCAGGAGGCACTTTGGGCTCAACAGTCACCGAGGCATTTTCACTGAAAGACAGATTGAATCATAATCCATAATGTCCATGCAAATTCTGGTTCAAACCCCACATCCCTTATATAATCCACACAAGGAAGTAAACTGCCATATAAACTCTACAATTGTTCCTTAAATGGAGACCTCCAGAATCAAATATGCCATGTACGATTAACCTTAAAAAAGTCTCTAAAATCCACGAATAATAAGTAGAAACCCATTAGGCTAATGATTGATCCTCCTAAATGTGTCCTTTGTCATGACAAAGCACACTCATAAGAGCCTTGCAAGTTCCAGCTACCCTGAACTCTGTTCCTTGGATTTCTTCAGTTTCACATTACCACACTTTTTTTCTGGTTGTGTAAGACTAGGTTCCAGTTTGTGTAGGATAGTTAATGCCACTTACTGGCATGACCCCCTCAAACCAATCACCTCAAACCAAGCACCTCATTCAAATGTCATTTTTCTGTTTGTGTTGGTGAGAAAAGAATGCAGGATAGGTATGTCAACAATGAGATGCAGTACGGCAGGTCTCTTGCAGTCAGGAATTGGAAGAATCCAATCCTCCTAACCTTTGCTTGTACAGTATGATACACTGGAAAATAATGTATGTATTTACTTTATAAGGCCAAAAGCCCTAGCAAGCCCTAGCAAGCTATCCTAGGATAAGACTTACTTGAATTTCTGAAGCTTTCCATTTACCAAGTCAACTCCTTAGTGGTAAGATTGCCTTTTGGGCAAAAAAAATCATTCATTTAAAAAAAATGTCTATTAATTCTCTGAGAATTTTATACAAGCTATTTTGATCATATACCCTCTTCACATAACTCCACTCAGATGTTCCCACTCAATATTATGCTCTCTCTTTTGCTGTCTGTCATAACTTAATGTAAATTAAGGAGAATAATTGATAGAGGATAGATATTATTGATGAGTAGTTGAAAACATTGACTTATAATGTTACAGATTTAAACATTTGCTTGTCACTATACCTAGACATAAGACAGTAGAATCCATGATCTGTGAGGTGGTTTGTTGGATAACAGACCACTGGAAAGTCCTACTTTCTCAAGTCATTCCTGATAATCTCCATTAGATATGAGGAGAGGTAAACTAACGGTTGAATGTAGACCTTCTTCACGAAACTTTGGTTTCTCAAAGGACATGTCCCATCTTTTGGGCTTCTCCAATCTGTAAGGAACTTTCTATTCCAGCGAGGTTAAGTGTAGTAGAAGTAAACTGTGGAACCAGAGACAGTTGCTTTCTTTATCTTACAAAGAGATTGACAGGGCTTAAGAAGGGAGAGAAACCTTCCCATAGCTTCTGATGATTCAGTATTAATAATCATGACCCGGACACTGAACTTCCAGTATGAGGTAATGAGAAACATTTATTGCTTTCAAAGACTTGTGTGTTTTCATTATCAGTGTGGGCAGAATCTGATAGTCAGACAACTGTATGAAGAAATGTGGAAGGTGTTACCTAAGGCACCTCAGTCTCTTGTTTAGTTGTGAATTTCCTTGGAGACTTGTGCCAGTAACACAACCAAGAAGCCACTATTTTTGAAGGGATCTGTGGATGTCCTATCTGCAAAGAATGGGCACTTGTGTCATGACTGCTACTGCTTTGAACTGTGGTGATTGTTCCTGTATAGAATGGAACCTATAAGTAAATACTTCATTCACTCCTGGACCCGTGTTTTTTCTTAACCTATTTTTAGCTGATTTTTTTCCCAGCTCTAAAACAGACACAGTGCAAGGCCATTAGGCCTGTTGGAGTCTTAGAGATAAGGTAAATAGAGAACTAGATCCAGAATATAACCAATTGTTGATAATTGATCATCACTATTATTATGGTATAGTAGATATCTATTTCTTAATCAAGAAAACAACTGTACAAGGAAGTATGGAAGGTGTTACCAAAGGCACCTCATAGTCTTTTCTTTAGTTGTGAATTTTCTTCCCATTAAGTTTAATTATACATGAATATTCCCCTCCCCTTTCTGAAGATCAGCAATAGATATCATTTACTCAAAGTTACTTTTGACAGCATAATTTCCTAGTACATTCATGGGCTAAGCATAGACTATTATGCTATTTCTTAATGATCTACAAAGTAGTTTCCTCTGGATGCTCTTACTACACTGCTGAAATCTTTCAGGAAGGAAGTGCTGCAAGTCTTTGAGTAAACCACTTTTAGGTCAAAAGCCGGGAACATATGGTCCAATTACAGAATGGATTGGCCAATAGACCTCAAATTCACTTTTGTTTGAACAAAGGACAAACAGTCCAGAAGTCTCACTTGTTACAACCATTTTCTTAATCACCTCTGAACCCCAAGGTTGGAGCCATTCTGACTCAGATAACTCAAGTCACCATTAAGCAGGTGCTGGGTCAAGGTCACCCAGCACTGGTGCATTATTTATCACATTCTTTTCAATGAAATAAATAATCAGCACCAGCTTCTCATACATTGCCTTGTGTGCTGTATGTGAGATGCCAGTTTCATTTGGCGTGGGTTCTGCCCAATTATATTGGCATGCTTGCACCTCTATACCCTTGGTTCACTTTCTTTATTTCACTCTGTGTTAATTAATTGGCTTTTGTTTTCTTGCTTGTTGGTTAGTTTTACTAAACTTCATCCTATGTGCATCACTCCCATGGTTGTACTTTCTGAGCCAGTGCCTTCGTCATCCTTGATTATCATTAAAATATTACAAATTTGCTTTTCTTTTATTGTATGATTCCTTGCATATTTGTAGGATAGTCTCATTGACAGCTCTCTGTTTCCAGGAGTGTAGCTTAGGCTATCCCTCTGAAGAACAATGGACCGATGTTCACCTAATGGTGACTCTCTTCTAATGAATAGTGAGAGGTGAGCAGAGCGCCATCAGCATTTGGCAGGAGCCAACTTGAGACAATGAACCATATTGTCACTAGAAACAGAAACAGAGATGTAGACCAGCTCATCTCTTTCTACTACGTTTGTACACTATTTTTCACACTTCTGTTAAAATTTCAAATTAGATCCTACAGAAGAGACAGGTGTACCAAAGCACAATGTGTGACAGAACCATGTATGTGTTCTGTTGTCTTCTCGTTAGGCTCTGAGCTTACTTTTTATTACCTACCAATGAATTTCATGTAAGCCGGCAGTAGATAAACATAAAGCCAATTCTCTTACTCAGCAAATAGTGATTATCATGTTTTCACTCAAACTCAGTATGGATAAGCATTCATTGCATACGGGGAATTAACGGAGCATCCATGCTTAATCTGTGGGTCCTAATATATGATGGGGAATGTCATGTAACTGAATGTGAGGGTTATAAAAGATATGGCCACAGTAGAATGTTTCTGGACATACCATCACCAAGAACTAATTCAAAACCAAATTTATAATGAATCTAAGGTGTACCTGCAGCCCTCCTCCTTGCTGCAGCCTGAGAGTTTTCTGAAGTCTTGATGCTGGAGTTCATAGTGTGTGTACTTTGTGTTGTGAGTGCCCCCATGCTACAGCTATGGAATGCCAGTGAACCCTGCCTGGAATATTTTGGTTCAGAGTCAAGACTACCATATGTGATGAATGGCAGAGATTTCACCGCATGTACAGGGCTTTCTGCTGTCACAGAAACACAATAGTTTAATTACAAAGAACAGAGACTTTTAGGAGCTTCTAATGGTCATTCCTTAGTATGTAGAGATCAAACTAACATATCATTGGACTCCATTTTGCTAGAATGCTGGGTTTTGAAAATTACTATTTGAATCACCGGCCTGAGTTTCATGAAAACCTTCCATCTAATTTTCGCTTGGGATTAAGACTGAATTTCCAACGATTGCTGAAATGACCCTAAATATACCTCTCCTGTTCTGTGAGACAAACATATGCAAAGCAACATTCTCAACACTGATGATAATAAAATAAAAATATTGATCAACTTAGGAAAGCATCAAAAAGACTCTGTGCCCTACAATATTAAATATTTAACTGATTTAACTCATTAACATAGAAAATAATTGATGTATTAGTTTGCTTTCATTTTTCTTAAATGGTAAAATCACATGAATTCAACATATTGCTTTTAAAGATATTACCTTATTATTTATTATCAATAAATGCTTGGTTTGTCTACTAACTCTATAAACCTATATATCTAGGGTGGTGTAAAAATTTCTCAGGCAAAAAGGGGTCATGGGTGGAAAAAGGTCCAAGAAGTCTTGACCTATTGAAACAGAGGGTGGAGGCGCCTGGGATGTATTTCCTCTCCTTCTTTTATATGCTACTCTTTCTGGCCAGGCTTCAGACCCTTCTCTTGGCCTTTTGCTTCTTATTTGCATCTTATTTGGTACTTAGCATGTGATCACCTGATTTGCTTTATCCTTGGCAATGCATGAGTACAAAGCTGTTCTACCTAAGGGGAAGTAGTATGCGTAACAGAAGCCCACATGCCACAGTATTAATGAGACCCAGTATTCAGTAAATATCCTTGTCTTTTGATGACAATGATGACGATGACACTAGGTGCAATACCAATGGCTTCCTTACCATTATTCCCCACTGTCTTCTGACTTGTATGATATGGTTGGATAACATCACTGAAGCTATTCATTCTGGACATACAACACACTCTGTGGTTCAGAAGTTAGGCCTATAAGGGAAAGTGACACACAAATGGACAAGTTTTTAACCTTTTCTCTACAAATACTCAGTATAGAACCATAGAAGATACAGACAGAACTATTTTCATTTCTTTTATGTGAAGTTGAATCAAGGTTTATTCCAGGCACATCTTTGCAGAGATGTAATAGCTCCCCAGGAATGGACGCAATGCTCTGATCTCTTCTAGGATTCTTTCCTTGAGCTTTTGCCTAGTCTCTGGGGTCCTTCATCACTCTCTCCTCTCACTTAAAGCCTGTATTTCTTTGGGTAAAGAGCTATGTGTATATAGCTTAACATCTCAAACTCCTCAACTTCTAGAAGTATTTTTCATTGCATGCACGAATGAATGAATCTGTTTCCATCATTCCTTAATCTCTACACCAACAAAATGGATGTATCCAGCCTAAAGGAGATCCCTAAAGAAGATACAACTTATTTCATCCAAAATATTAGCCCCTCTCCTGGTAGATGTTTTACTTACACGATCTTTGCATTGGCTATTTGTCTTGTTGCTATGATAAAAAGCCTGACAAAAGAAATTTAAAGAGAGAAGACTTTGTTTAGTTCACAGTTCATAAAGGCAGGGAAGTCATGCCAGCTGGCGTTAGGGCCAACTAATTCATATTGCATGTATAGGTAAAAAGAGAGTCATGAGTATTGGTGCTCAGCTCACTTTCTCCTTTCTATTCAGTCCAGAACTCGAGACCATGGGATGGTGTCACTCACATTTAAGGTGGACACTCAACTTCTGTCATCTAAACCATCCTTTACCAAGCACACTCAGAGGCTTACCTTTTCAGTGATTCTAGATCCTGTTAATACTGACAATCAGTATTATCCATCACAAGCTCCAGAAGACTAACCTCTCTTTGAGGGTCTTATATTCATCTTTCCCTCCTTTTAACTTTGATAGAAAGGCTATGGGGGACTGAAGTAGGTAAAGATCACAGGAAAATGATCAGGAAGATCCTCAGAATTGTCGCCTTGGCTCTGAGTAATGCAATGTTAACAAGAATTGTCTCCATCAGGCGATGTCACCTTACATGAGCTATGTCTGCTTCAGCTGTATATTAATTAAAAAGACTTATCCTCTGGACCAGGAACTCACTGAGGGATGTGGGAAAAGCGCCATGCTTACAGAAAGAGCTACTCAGGGAAACGAAAGGGAAACCCTAATCATGCAAATTCTGTGCTTGTCATTAAAATTTAAATCTCCAAGTGTTTTGATGACATCTCTTCTACAACTAATGCAACCCCTTTTAATTCCAGATATAATTCTTCTGCACATGAGGGATAAATCAGCTGCTCCCAGATGACTAGTCAAATGTCGACAAATCACAAACCCATCTTTTCAAAAGCTACTGCCTTTTCCTGCTTTTGATCTGTAAGTCACTTGATGTTGACGTTACGGTACTAAAACAGAAAAGTTGCCTTTTTTTTCTTCCATTCCTTCTTTCTTTCTTCTTTTTTATTTTTTAAACACAGGGTCACCTGTATGATTAAGCTTTCATTCCTTATCATATACCCTTTTAATTCAAAGCCTTGCAAAGTGCATGTAGTCTTTTTCCTAGTTAATGGTCACATGACTTTGTTTGAGGTGGAATAATAGAGTTCAATTTCTTTCTCAGACATGCATATCCCTGGGCATATTTGAAAGCTCTGCATCTGCTTCTGTGTGATGGAATATGCACAGGGGTTTGTTGGATAGAACAATGTATGTATTGGCACCTGCCAAAGCTTCTGATGTGTATGACACCCTGAGAACATGCCCACCCTCCATCTTCACTTGAGCAGCTAATAAGCCACATTCTTCCAGTGAGAGCCTTCATGTATGCTTCATTCCCTTGGATGACTCTTTTTAATTCCATCAACTTCTGTGACCAGTCATAGGGAAATTTCTTTCTAAGAATCTCAGCTCATGTGCTACAGACCAGGGGCTTGAGCTGTACACAACATCTTAAATTTAGCAGGCTTCAGATTATTATTGTAATTTCAATTTTTGTGACACAGGAAACATTTTTTTTTAAAGAGCCTAGATTTGGTCCATGAGTGCAGCAGCTATGTTGGTTAAGTTACAAGCAGAACCTACAGATCCATTGGCATTCTTAGTATGACTGGAGCCTTTTGCTCTTCTTAGACAGCAAATACTTTCCATTCTTGTACCAGCCTCCTCATCCCAGCTAACTACCCTGGAAAATGACAGAGAGATTAGTCTTGCTGCAATTCACTTTGAAAATCTGTCTGTTTCTATTCTCCTGAGATAAAGAGCTCTCTCTGTTGAACATATTCATCGTGGAGATGATCTTCATCCTCACTTGAGATCAGTCACAGTTTTGATGATCTGTCCACTACTGAGGTTCTTCTTTTATCGGGGAGGTAGGTATTTCCGGCAGAAGAGGATTCAGCTATGGTATATACATCACTAGACACTAGTTGACTTTAGTGATAGCCATTCTATTTTGAATACTCATTTGTTCTTGTTTCTAGAACTCAGAACATATATTCATTGTATTGGTTACTTTTCTATGACTGTGATAAAACACCATGGCCAAAAGTGAAATAAAAGAATAATTTGATTTTGGCTTATGTTTCCATGCAGATAAGAGGCCACCATGGAAGGGAAGCATGGTTGTAAGCAGCAAATGTGGTAGCCAGAGCAGGAAGTCGAGTGCGTATGCCCTCAACTACAGCCAAGAAGCAGAGATCTTGAACTGGAGCAATTTGTTTTAACCTCGCAAAGCCTCCAGTGACATGTTTCCTCAAGCAAGGCTGCACTTCCTAAGTGTCCCAAACAACACACAACCAACTGCACACCAAGTATTCAAATGCCTGAGCCTATAAGGGGCATTTCTAATTTAAACCATCGTCACAATTATAATATCGTGAGTGGCCATTCTGAAGGACAGAGTTAGTTGGAGTTGAGAGAATAAACTTCAGATGACAGTTGGCCTTCGGGCCTGTAACAAAGGAAAAGGCACCTAGAGGCCACTATCTCCTTCTCCTGCCTAAAGAAAGCACTAAAAGTGACAGCCACAAAATAAATATAGACATGGTTCTTGCTGGGCTCAGAGCAGACCTTCACTTGCACACAAACTGGATGGATGTTGTCTTGGTTGAGTATCCCCTTAGCCTTTAAACTTTTTTCCCCCCTGTGTCCAATCTCAGCATGGGGTCACAGTAGAACTTGCCCTCTCTTTACTTTTTTTTTTTTAACAACTATGGGGACATTTATAGCAACAAAAACTCACATGCAAGAGATTGTGGGGTGGAGATGTGAATATCATGTGTAGGTGTTGAGGACAAAGATGAATGCGCCTTAGAAGCAAAGAGTTCTGTATTTCAGTGGCAGCTATGAAAGCTTCTAACCATAAAAGCATATTTTAATTCTTTGAAAATGTATTTCTCTTGTGTGTGTGTTTTGCGTGCGTGTGTGTGTGTGTGTGTGTGTATGAACATGGGAACACATCTGCCACAGCATGTGTGGAGGTCAGAACACAACTTTTAGGCATCAACTCTTACCTTCCACTTTAAGTCGAGGCCTTGCTTCTGCAGTTGTACTATGTTTTCGAGGCTAGTTGGCCCTCCACCCTGAGCTTCTGTGGGATTCTCTTCTCTCTGCCTGTTAGCTCGTTTTAGAGGTGCTGGCATTAAAGCTGCCCTCGGTTATATCTGATTTTTAACATAACTTAAGATCATGTCAGAGGGCTTGCAAATCTAGTATGTTTCCCTGCTGAACAATCTCCAGTGGTTCTCCCATTCATATTTAGTTTTTGAGGCAAAGTCTCCATGTAGCTCAGGCTGGACTTGGAATTCATGATTCCCTGGTTCAGTCTCCCAAGTGCTGGGATTGCATGCATGCATCACCATGGCCAGTTCTGTGAGAAATTTTGAAGTCACTTGTACTGAGGAAACTTGAGTCTCCTTCTCTCTAAATTGGAGACTGGGACATCCACCTCTTAGATTTATATGGTGAGGGTATAGAAGATGCCACACTCGATCCTCAAAACCACCAGGTCACTGCATTGGATTTTAAAGCTCAGCATGCCTTTGTAATATGAGAATATCCCTTTGTCAAGAGCACAGCACCCAGTGAACAAAGACTTCCGCTCATTTTCCATTTCAATCCTAAGTATTGATCATGCATAGAGTGGGACCTGAAGCTGTTCAGCTATTGTATGTAACTCCTATAGAACTGAGACCCATGAAAAGATTCAATTGAATATATTGCTTTCTGTCACTGTACTGGTTTAGGCAGAGAGATACATATCTCTATTATTTCTCATGCATCTGAACAATGTATATTATTTAATATTATGTAATAAGACTAATGGTAGTGTCAAAGCTGAGACGAGAATGTAGGCTTTCTGGTTCCTTTTCCTGTTGGCTTCCTTTGGGATCCTTTCTGCCACAGCTTCTGTGACCTTGGAAACACTAGGTGAGTCATACCTGGGAAACAAAGAATCAGCATCAACTGTATAAATTCTCACCCCACCTTCTAGTGTTTGCAAACATCCTGGCTACTCCTTGTTTTTCACACATTTGTTTCCACATATACCTGAAAAATCAAGAACCTTTACAGTGTATTTTATGTATTCTGTGAGCACTAAAGAATTCTTTGGTCCATGAACACATGTAGCTCAAGTTGGACTTGAACTCATGATTCTTTCTGGTTCAGTCTCCCAAGTGCTGGGATTGCATGCATGTACCACCATACCCTGTTCTCTGATTCTGTGAGAACTTTTCCATTTTAATCCTAACCTTATCTTTATCATAGAACACTAGTGATCTTCAACAAAATAACAGATATACCAAATGTTACAGTTTACTTGAATCATATAGCTGGATGATAAGTTCAAAAAGGGACTTTTTTCCATACTAAATAAGCCACCACAATAAAATATATACTATTGCTTTCTGTGCATTTTCAGGTGCTGGAGTAAACATAAAAAGAATAAGGGAAGATATTATTACTTCCCTTCTTAAGTTGTACTTTTTCCTATTTTAGGATGCTCATATGCTCACATATACACTGAGAATAGAAGTCAAGGCTTTATGTGTGCTAAGTTAAGTGCTCACCCATTACCCTCTATGTTAGAGTTTGGGAATCTACAGCAGAACCATGTCTGAACAAATCTTTCTGTTGTCAAAATTGATTCCAAAGCCATTGGTGGCTGCCAGCAACCCTGATGAGGAAGGAGCCTGACCAGGTCCACACTTCTGGTAATAGCACCATGAATAATCATTACTACTTTTCAGGGAGGTTATCTATAACATGTGCTCTCTTGAAAATGTTGCTTTGTACCTTACACTTAAATGGCAGGTAGTCATACAGTCTTACCTCTGTATAAGACAACAGTTTTATTTTTCTTAGATTGCTTATCTGAACTTGCGCTGCCCAAGTTGACCCACCATGCTAGTGACCATGGTACGTGAGTCCATTTTAGACACAGTTTAAGGAGGTAACTCAATTTGGCAGAGGGCTTACCCAGAATGAATAATAGCCTGGTTTGGATGTCCAGAACTGTATACAACTGGGCATGGTGGTGCATGCCTGTAATCCCAACACTCTGTAGGTAGAGGGGAGAAGATCAAAAATCCAAAGATCATCCTCAGTTACAAAGGGAGTTCAAAGGCAGCCTGGGCAACACCAGACCCTCCCTCAAAACTACAACAGCAGCAATAACAATCAATAGCCACTAGGACCAGATACTGAGAAAACAAATAGATGTTATAGGGGTGGACTAAGTAAGAGTTCTTGTCTAACTAAAGTCTTGAAAACACAAGTGAAGATCCTGCCTGTTTGCTTCCAGTCAGGAAATGTGAAGGATTATTACCAAGGTCCACATGCTTTTTGTAAAGTTGACTAATGTTTATTGACCTTGTGCCATCTAGTTCCTAATAAGATTACTAAAAGTCAGTAGAGGAGATGCTAGCAAGATTTTGTATATTTGGTGATAATAAATCATTTGAAACATTTAACCAGATTTGAATACTATAAGATGATAACATAAAAATATTTTTCCTATTTATCAAGCTGTGAGAAAACCCCGAGAAGTTCATGGCTTTTGGTCATTTTATTACAATGACCTCATATTCTACCTACTAAGTGCAATCATAGTTTACTCTTTAACATCACCTGGGAATATAAGGGTTATTGGTCACACCTTAGACTGAAGTTCTTTATGCTCAAATATCCCAATTCTCCTGAATTATGTCAGACTATTATTCTCTAATTCAGGTATTTTCATAGCTACTATACCCATGACCTTGCTGGACTGTAGAATACTTGTTATCTAAATGTTACCTATTTAAGGGTAGATGCTGTTCTTAGTTAGACCTGCTTCCCAGCCCAAGGAGTCCAGTCTGTGTAGGATGACTGAGAAAGAATGTGGTGATTCATCTCACCTCACACCCTGCAGTGGTCCATGAGTCAGAAGAAGGGTACCTGGGTGTGGCCATCTACTGAGCCTCAGTACTTTCAGTGCTCATTATCCCTGTTCTGGGAAAATCAGTGAAGCTCTAGCAACCCAGATTCCTCCGACTGGAGGTATGTGTACAAGAAGACACCACGCCCTCCATCCTGGAAAAGGAAGGACTCTGCTGTCAAGGATAATAGATATGCAAGGAGTGTCCTATTAAATATATATTGTTGCATGATGACTTATCTCATAGGATGTTGAGTGGATGGACAGAGTGATTTGGGGTTGGGGATCTGTGTTGTAGTTTATGTGTCACCAGCCACTCTTGACCTATTTGTGTTCTTAGTGAAATATATGAGTATAGAAAAATTCTTTCACCCCAATCTATTGTTGGGATTATACAATACCTGTACTTGTCAAGTATTAATTCTCTCTCTTTTATTGTTTACAGAATATAGTTGTTCTAGAGGAAAAAAAAAGAATTATTTAGTGGAAAAGAGTGCTCTGGATGGTAGTAATTAGACAGAGTGAAACATCACTGGAAAGTGTCACTCATTGTCCTCCTGTTTCAGGTTCTGTTTAATGTGTTGGAATCTTGAGCCTAGTGAGTGACAAGCACAGAAATGACAACTCTTTCATGTTAGCTATGCAGATGAGCATCAGGGAGATTAATTTATTTCTGCAATAATTTGTTTGGGAGGTAGTTTGATCCTGGTGTTCATTGTTCTTGCAAATGTGATTTTTATCTCATAGTTAATTCAACTACGGAGCTGTTAGTGTTTCCATTTCTTAGAGAATTTGTAACTTGCTCAAACATTCTCAGGGCTCAGTCCAGCCTATTGCTCTGCCTGTTTCTGCTAAGGCAAGTACAAGCTTGCCTTCCAATGACCTCCAATCAAAACCAATCAAATCTGCAAAGTTAATTGTAGTATTGCCTAAGCACTCAGAGGCCCAATAAATAATGAATGCTTATTAAACCATATTGACATGATAAATATTTTACATGTGTGTTTATAACCTGCAAGCTGGGGCCTGGAGATTTCTTCTCATTTGAGGTGTCCCAACTTGCTGTGTTCTCAATGGAGAGAAAAATAAATGAACAAACAAATCTTACAGGGAAAAGCAGGTCGGTGGGAGGGTCATATGCAAATTACAGTCTTAAACTCTGATCCCAGGTTCACAAGACTGAAGAGCAGGGGCTGAAGAGTGATGCCAGGTTCTAGGGATGCCCCAGTAACTCTGCTTTCCAGGGATGATAAAAAGCTAGCAGTGGCTAGTATCTTCTCTTTCCAAAATACAGTGGTTTGCAGAAAGGCTAAAAATGCAAAGATGAATTTCTGGGACTTACAAAAACAAAACAAACAAATAAAAAAAGAAGCCTGCACATACACCCATGTTTTCTAATAACATTGACGTGACAGATTAAAGATTAAGTAAAAGGCCCAGTCATCTGAAATAGGGAATTTACATGGACGGGCTGGCTGGAAACTGTTGTTTAATTTAGATAGTTTTGAGTTTCTAATAATTTGTCAGTTCTTAAATTTTTAGTGTGTGTCTTTGTGGTGTGTTATGTGTGTGTGTGTGTGTGTGTGTGTGTGTGTGTGTTGCTTGGAGTATGGGCATACATATGCCACAGTGCATACGGAAAGTTCAGAGAGTAACTTTTGGGAATTGATTCTCAGGGATGCTGGGATTGTAGATGCACTCCTCTTCACCTAGCTTTTTATGTGAATTCCCTGTATCTAGCTCAAGTTGTTGGGCCATCATCTTCCTGGCTCTCAAATGTATTTATTTACTGCCTAATGTTTCTTCCAGGACACTGTTAACCTTAAGTCCACCTATTTGTGAAGAAAGTACTAATATAGTTCATCTAAATGTTGGATATAAGGTTTTCTTTTAAAAAAAAATACACCAGAAAAAGCTGTGTGTGGTACTTTTCCCCCACAATCCCAGCCCTTGGGAACATGAAGCAAGAGGATCGTCACGAGTTCATATTTAGCCTGAACTACACAGTGAGTTTGAGGTCAATTTGAGCTGTAAAATAATATTCATTTATATAGGAAAGTCGTATATAAATGAATGCCGGAGGGAAAATCTTGAGCTAAGTTGAAACAGGTTATATCAGGTAAACAGTATTCCAGTTGAAACTTTTAGTGGATAAAAATCTTCACGATGCATTTCATGCAAAGCAGGGGGAAGTGCAGCGTAGTTACCATTTTATTGCTCTTGGAGTCAATTTTAAATCAAGAGGCAGAAACCACGATGACTCAAGAGGTCTTGAAGAAAAAAAAATACAGTCTCTTAGAGAACTGCGTGTTTTTCTACAGCCTGAGAGGAGCAAAAGCTGTGATTAAGGATCTATAAGTTTTATTTGCAGACTTTCAGTTCTGCCCTAACTTGGTTGAGACAAACCATGGGTTCCGTCTTTCACTTCCTGTAACAAGTGTATTGCTGAGACCAGCTTCTGGGCGTTTGTATGCAGTTCCGATGACTGATCACTGCACAAAGACCATCATGGTCCCCCCAGTGTCTTCCAGCAGGACAATTTGGGGAGCAAACATGTCTTGATGGAGGTCTTCAGTTCATTTGGGGGCTCTTCCGGAGGGAGGAGGAAGTGCTGTAACAGGAGAGTTTGTGTTAGTGGTGTGTGCAGTCTCTCCCACACCCTCATGCATAACCAGAGGTCGGAGAGCAAATGAGGAAGGAGTACATGTAAGAGATTGTCACTTCAGCTGCACATGGAGCTGTGGCTGAAACATGAACTGACAAAGAAAGGCTTGGGGGAAGTCGAAAGTCATCAGATGTTTCTAGTTCAGATGAAAAGTTGGAGGAAACTGAAAACTAAAAGAAAAGGAGAAAGAAAGGAAAAGGAGGGATGGAAAGGAAAAGAAATGAAGGAAAGAAGGAAGGAAAGAAGGATGGAGGAAGGAAGGAAGGAAGGAAGGAGAAAGGAAGGAAGGAAGGAAGTGAGAAAGAAAGGAAGGAAGCAAGAAAGGAAGGAAGGAAGGAAGGAAGGAAGGAAGGAAGGAAGGAAAGGTAGAGGGGGGAGGGAAAGGGAATATACTTCTCTGCTCTTGAGAGAGAAGAGATTGGCCTTAACTAGCCTCTGGTTCTCTATTTAATTCGTAGGGCCAAATAATTGGTTTGAAAAAGCATTACTGGTTTGAGCCCCAAACTGTGTTTCGAGAAGTGTGATGTTCACTCAGGATGGAGACATTGAAGAAGACACAACTTCTCTTTCTTCTCTGCAGGTTGTGTCACCAGTTTCCCAGGATCTTTATTGGGACCACAGATTGTTTGATCTTATTCAGCTGGACCTTCAGAATTGTCTGGATTATATTTAGTAATCAAAATTTAAAAATCTTTTAAAAATTGCTATTATCTCAAGTAAGTAAACTTGGAGAGCAACCAAGAATGCTCTCTGGTCGATAGCCTTTGATGCTGGTACCTGAAACTGGTCTGTTCCTGCATCTTGAGTTCCAGATCTCCTCCCAAGAAAAGTACCTGATAGGAAAAGGAGAGAGGCAGGAAGCTCTGGCTCCCAGTGGACTTGTATGTTTCAGATGAGTAGAGTATGATATATACAAACTCCTTAGCTCCAGAAACACATCTTGGAGCAATGTGAGGGCAGGGAGATCATTATATACACATACACATGCATCATATACATAACATAAATATTATATAAATATTTATCTTATAGAAATATAATCATATATATGATTATATCATATATATGTATATGTATATGTATATGTACACATATATACATATATATGTTTCCAGCTCATGCCTGTACCTAAACTTTCTGTCTGTAGGAGCCAGCTCAAGGACCATAACAATAACTTACCATTTCATTTTCGATTGCTTTCCTTAGTCAGCTGACTTCACATTTTCACTACTTGACCTTCATCCTCTAGTATCTCTTAGTCCTACATTTTCCCATCAAGATTCTCTCCTACATTCTTCTATATGCAAGCTCCAAATGTAGCCTACAGATTCAGATACCCTTTAGGTCACTTGACCACTCGTTTGAAAATATACTTTTAGCTCTGTCATCAAAGGATTATGAGAGAAACTTTTGGCATAGAGATTACTCCTGTGTAACTGATACGCAGAGGTTGTTTTGTGCTGGACATGTGACTCAGGAGGTAGAGTGATGGCATAGCATACCACAGGTCCAGGATTTAATCCTTAGTGCCACCTTTAACCAAGGTCATATATACCAGCCTGTAGACCCAGGACTCCAAGGATGAAAGCAAGAAGATAAGGAGTCTCAGGTCACCATAGTCCTCAGCCTCATTTCACCCAGTTCCTGGGCAACCTGGGCTATCTGAGATCTTGTCTCTAAACAGCAGAATGGACTTTGCTAAACAAGCTATTTTCTACACTCCTTTCCCCCTTCTCCCTTCCCCTCTGTTTTGCTTTCTTCCCTACATATCTCCAATACTTGCATTTTTCCATCCCACCTACTTTTCTTATATATTAGAAACTGCAGATTGCTGGAACTTGACACTCTATTTTGAACTGCCATTGGAGGAAGGATGACACACATTGGCTGCTATGAGAGGTCTGTTGAGTCATTTTGTTCTCTAGGGTTCTGAGAAGTGTAAGCATGGTGAGAGGGTTGTTAGCACACTGCTTCTCAGAATCACCCTTTTCTACTAATGATGACAAACGACACTTTCATGAATAATGCTGGAGTAGGCCTTTTATTTCAAAAGCTAATTTGCTGTTGCCATGGTGAAAACAAACACACACACAGAGAGAGAGAGAGAGAGAGAGAGAGAGAGAGAGAGAGAGAGAGAGAGAGAGAATAGCAAAAACCAAACCAAACAAGTAAACAAAACAAAACAAAACAAAACAAAACAAAACAGAAGATTGGTATGACAGCCAAAAACAAAACAAAAAAAGTTTCTTTTCTTTCTTTTTTTTTTTTTTTTTTGGTGCTGCTTAGAAATCTTGACCAGTCTTTATTGACACTTTACTTTGTGGGTCTCATTTGGTAAAGTACTTGCCTTGTGTGTGTTAGGACGAAGTTTGAATTCTAGAACTTCAATAGAAAGCCATGCATGTTCAGTGCCCTCTTTAATCCCAGTGTTAGATAGGCAGAGAAAGGTGAATCCCTGGAGATGGCTGGTCAGTCAGCTTAGTCTACCTGGCAAGATCCAGGCTGGCATTAGGCTCTGTCACAAAAAAAGATAGATTCACCTGAAAAACAGAACAGAGAATTGTTCTCTGGTTTCCGTATATGTGTCAAAATACACTCTTGCACAACCTCACCACATCCCACACCCATTAAGATTGTATGTCTATTGCCTTAAAGCTGAAGGGGGGTTTTCTTTTGATATGATTGTCCCTGACATGAAAGACACACAGAGTTCCACTAGAAACCTTTTATTCTTCAGCATCCTTTCCTAGTTTCTCCCTTATGGCGCCTTAGTGAAGGACAATTGTTCCTCTAGGAGAAACAGGTGCAGATGTATGGTTAGCTCATAGAAGGGTCACCTAGGAGACTGCTGTTTTGTTATTAAGCTGCATGCACATGGTCCAATGCAGCCTTCATGGGGATGCTTTTAAGACCCGAAAAAATCTCAATTGCTGATCAGAGATTGATGCTGACCTTGCACGATCAAACAAAGCCGACTGACTCACTATCTCTGCAACCCCAGCCGGAGGAAGCAGGAGACAAAAAAACCTGCAAGGATGCTGCTGCTCTTGTTTTTGGATTTTATTTGTTTGTTTTTGTTTTGTTTTGCTTTGTTTTTGCCTAGAAAAAACAAAGTTCCCCATTTTTCATGTCCCTTCACATATTTATTGGATTTTTTGCATTATTCCATTTGCTTAAAGTTCCAGAGAATAAACATAATAACACCATTGATTGAAATAATTAAAATAGATAGCTTCAATAACAGCAGAACCAAACAGCGATGAAGCAGCTGACTTTTCCTTTATCATTCTCTTGGGAGGCTAGTTCTTTAAAAGCCAGTATGTTCTGCTATTGGAAATGGCGATGTCACATGGTAGAAAGCTCTCTGGGCAGAGGCAGGACCTGCCTTGCTCTTCCAAGATCTAAGCACCTGGAAAAGACTCCACCGTGGTCCTTCATTTGTGACAGGAAATCCACTCCTTCTGGGAGAAGATCATTCTGTCAGTTTAATTACATCCTATAGGTCCTTCCAGCACCATGCTGGAAACAGTCTGTGTTTGCCTATTAGTAAATGAATTAGCTTCAGACATCCATGCAAGATGAATAATAGAGAATTCTATTTTCCTTTTAGGGCAAACTACATTTATTGGGAAAAGCTTAAAAAAGCACCACTAGATCAACCAATCAAGAACATTAACACATAAGGGGAAAATCAAAATAGAAGGATGTGCCCTGTCCCAGTGGGAAGGGCTACTCCCTAGACCCTTCTACGATATAGAGTTGTGGATCCTGGAATAAGAACTTCAAAGTAGGTTCCTCCAGAGGGAAATGGTGACTCCTACAAATAGGCAGCAATTTCAGAAAAGGCCATTCCTTTGTCCTAGCCAGTTTCTGGTTAATTTGAGTTTTCTTCCTATGAGTGTGTCTCTGCATGTATCCCTGGGTATATAGTTACATTGGTGTGTTTGTGTGTGTGTGTATACATACATGTACACATATGTGTAAGTCAGAGGACACTTGAGCATCATTCCTCAGACACCACTGAAAAATGTTTCTTACTGAGCTAGAACTTCCTAAGTAGGGTAGGCTGGCTGGCCAGGTATCCCAGGCAGATGTCTCTGTCTGTGCTTCCCCAGCTCTGGGATTACAAGTACTCATCACTGTGTCCATCTTTGTTTGCTTTGTATGGATTCTAAGGATCAAATTTAGGGCCTCAGAGTAGTAAGGCAAGCCCTTCACAGCCTGAGCCACCTGTCCAGTCCCTGGTCTTTTCTCTTCAGTAAAGATTTCTCCTCTACTACCACTGGGCCCCGTTGTGTTACATGAGTTAAACATTTATTTCAGATGCTCCTTCATCTAGCCTTTATCTGTTATTGTCCTGGAGGCATCCACTTTTGAGCTAGTAGGAAACATTTTTCTCTTTCATACCTTTAGCCTTCAAAGACAGTTGTGGTGGTTTAGGATTCCAGAAGCTTAAGAATCCTGACAATGAGAAGGAATGTGTTTGTTTAGGAGCCCAGATACTCTTCCAGACCCCTAAAGAGTTGCTGATAACAGTTTTAAATGAAAGCTCAGGCTATAGCCAAGTCAGCTGATCTCATCTCTGACTGTCTGAAGATCAGGACCCCCCAGGATAAGCCAGGCAAACAACCTAAAGGACTTTGGTAGCTAGACACCAGAGGCTCTTCAGAACCTCTTTGAAGTTTGGGGCCTGATAAACCAGCCGGGTCTCTAGGTTTGCTGTTTAATGTGGTCCTTGAGCTTAGCTTGGAGACAGGCTATTTCTACCTGGATTAATAATAACCTGAACATGTAGGATAGGGATGGCGCTGAGGACAGGAAGTATGAAAACATCTACTGGCGTATTGAGGTAAGTGTAGATTGTGTGTATGGAGGACCCTCATCTCGCTCATCATATGCAGGCTGTTTATTTGAACAGCCAGACAGCACTACTAGCTGTACCTCCTGGTGGCTGGGTATCTGTATGCATCCCGTGTTTCTGCACAGCTCAGCTTCGTGAGTCACAATGGTCCCATCTCAGACGGACAGTGATTAGGTCTGTGACTCAAATAGCACCATGCATTCCTTTTTGTCTGCACAGGATTGTACTACCTGATACCACATGTAACAGCTCAACCTGCCGAGGCAATCACTTTGATTTTTATAAAGTTCTTTACATGAATCACAGCAGAGAATGGCAAGGAAGAAAAGAATGGTTTTTTTTTTTTTTTTTTTTTTTTTAGTATTCAACTCAGCTAGAACCATCGAGCAAATATTTCATGTCTAAGTAAGTTGTCTTAAACTCACCTTGGGCAAATTATAGAAATGAAGTTTGAAGAATGATGTCATAATATAAATGCTCCCGCACTAGATAGTAAATAGGAGCAAGGTTATGACTCAGCAGGAACCAGACTGTTTGTCTCTCAGAGTTCAAAGTCTGCTATCCCAAGCCCTTCTCCTGGTGAGAATGTGGGTTCTATACCCACAACCACCTCAGGTCAGGCTTCTCTCAACAAATGCCAGGGTGGCTCATTTTACCATCTGTGGAGGAGGCACAAAAATGTAAGAATTTGGAGGATTTTATTAACTTTTACTCAACTCCAGAGACACCATGTCAGCACATTATTTTTGTTGGGGGAGTCTGGGTTTTCATTCATTGCCAATCAAGATTCAGGCACGAAGCTCAAATCTTCAGACACCATAGTAAAAACCTAATCAAGGTTGACTCTGAGTAAGACAGACATGTGTTCACGTTATTTTATACTCTTGGCAGCACTGATGTAGATGTAATTAGCACTCTATTAGATAAGGAAACTGAGGCTGAGGCTGGGGTTACATAGGGCCACATATTGCTGGATTCTACTTGCAAACTAACAGGTTAATGTTTACCATTGGGCATACTGCTTTTCCACTGTCATAAAACCAGACACAACAGTTAAGAAAACAATGCTTTGTAAGAGCTGACTTCAGAGCAATGTCTAGAAATAACTTAGAGGCCCAGGATTATACATATAGAAACATTTCTTATATATACGATATACTTTTTGTATAATTTATATATTATTTATATTAATATATTAGACTTGTTCTTGGAAAAATCCTTCTCTGTTTCCTCCATCCCTGACTTTTTCCATCTCTTCTACTGTCCTATCTTTCCTTCACTGCTTCCCTTTTCTGCTCTTTTTCCTTCTGGTTTTCTTTCCTTCCTTCCTTCTTCGTTTTGACAGGATCTCATGTGTCCCAGTCAGCCCTCGAAATTTGCTATGTAAACTAGGATGACCTTAAACTTCTCATCCTTTTTTCTCTACCTCTGCAATGCTGGATTATAGGCAAGTACCACCATGCCCACTTCTTCTACCTCATCCTCTTTCTTCTCTTCTTCCTTCTCCCCTTCCTTCTGCTCCTCCCCCGTTCTTGTTTGTTTTGTGCTGGGACTGGAATGCAGGACTTCATACATGCCCACCAACTGAGTTACTCTTTCAGCCCCTTTGACTTTTGTCTTATTCCATTTATAATGTGATAATAAGTTGTGGGGAGGAACAATAAGCAGTGATGTCTTACCATTCATAGGTGGGAACCCCAAGAGCAAGGCTGTCAGATACAATGACTTATTGGGAGCCTATATTCTGGCTCTTGTATTTTCTTTCAGTGCTAAGAATCATACTTGGACCTGTGCATGCCAAGTAAGTACAGGCAAGTACTCTTCCACTGAGCTGCTCCATTCCCAGTCCACTTCCTGTTTTTGTCTCAGCTCTGTGATGGTGACTTTTATGTCTGTGACATGGTAGAAGTAGTGAGAAAACTCTACCTGGCCTTTTTTTCTGAGAGTACGGCTTCCTTTTGGAAGGATCTTCCTGCAGGACACCTCATTACCATTCAAAAGCCCCACTTTTTAAAGCCATCATTTTGCAGGTTAGGATTTCAATGCATGAATTTTCGGGAATAGCAAACATTCTGTCCACAACATTTTCATATATTTCATATAGGATTTCTATATCAGGTATTATGGCTCAGGTAATTCTCTGTTGTGGAAGACTGTCTTATGTATAGTATGATGTTAAAGGATATCTATGGCCACCATGTTCTAAATGCCAGAGACTCTTGTGTTAATTTTAAAAAATCCAAACTATCTTTATATTTTCCAAGTATCTCTTTCCTAAGTGGAATGAGGAACAGAATCTTTCCAGATGAAAACCATTGTTCATGTCTTTGTGCAGCTATAGTCCAGAGAGTACACATCTCAGTGGAAAACATGGAATGGATTGGTATTCAACACGAGACGGGCTGCTTGCTGACCATCAGGAAAGTGAACTCCTTTTTTCTGTCTTCACTCCCTACCATTAGTAGCCTGAGCAACCTCCTGAAGGCTCATTGCAATTTTTGTTTGTTAGGTTTGATTATTTATTTATTTGTTTATTTATTTTCCTCTTTTATAAACCTTAGAAGGCTTTTCAACCCAATGCTGAAGCCTAACAGCTGTTCAGGATTGCTTAGTACTTTGTGTAATAAAACTGTGCTCCTAAACAAGGTCTGGTAAGATGACGTGACGTTTTCTGTCACACCAAAAAGACCCCTTTCTGTTTAAATTTCTCTTCATCCTAAGGTTGAAAGAAAAATCTCTACATTACTTTTAATCTATTGTCACTCCTGGGCTGAATTAATACTTCTTCGTTTGAAATATCTAGAAAAATATTCTTACAGGACATTGCCTTCAATAGAGTATGATTTTCTCTAGTTCTCAAAATGGCTTTACTAAAGGAACCATATGGTGATGAGATCAATTGGATTCAATGTAATATATAAAGCACATGTTGGGAAATTTACTCATGGATCTTGTGATTCATTGCAAAGGGTCTTGAGCATGGTGACTGACATGGCAATGTGGGCATAGTGTAACTCAGACCAAGTCCCATCCTTCCAAAGGCTATGGGATTGGGCAGGGGTGCCTCCAAGCACATGTTTTCCACAGCCACAGTATCTCTTTCACCTCCTGCTTTCATGTCCATACAATGTAGATCCATCATGCAGGGATTTCTCTATGGGGTCCTGTCTTTTAGTGTATGATCTTCAGGGATGATTTGTTACTCCTTCCAGTTGAAAGGTCATCTGCTCCAGGGGGAATCAACCTTTGAGACAGTTGTCATGAGTGGAAGACTCATGTGTTTAATATCTGAACTTGGTCTACGTTAAGATTTTTGTGTTGTGGTTGAATTTTTGTTGAAAATTGGTGTATTCTATGTAGGCTTAGAAGATGAGTTCAACTTAAGAAGGATCCCAACCATTTTGCTAAAATCTTTTAAAAGGAAGACTAATTTGAAATGAGAAATTCTGTGTTATTTTCAGGCAAGGAAATGAAACGTTACTACTATTGGGTAATATAATGGAAAACATTTCTCTCTGTGAAAGAGACTATGGGTAAATTTAATAGGAATATAGTTTAAAATAACAATATATCCCCAATATTATTTACCAAAACTATAATCAATAAAAACAATGGTGAGAATACATAAGAAAGGGAAAATGTAAAAAAATCCTTTGCATATAAGGAAAATCAATTACTATAACATTTTTTCAGCTATGACACTCAAAAGTACTTTAAACATTATGCAAATCTGCAATTTTTTCTTAGCCAATTATATGATTTTTTTGTGACAGTAAAATATGATGTTATTCATTGTCTTTGTAATTGACTTAGACTCAATGTTAAACTCTTGGAGGGAAGCCTTATAAAAATCAAACAACTCGGTACCATTTTCTTAGCTCTAATACAGTTTGATAGCATGAACTTGACTTGCTTTCTCATTTTTCTCTGTTTGAATGAAAATAAACGGAAATATTTGGAACAGCACCAGAACTCATAAATTTCTCATCTGATAGCCCTTCCTGCAAGACTCATACAGCCGATCTCGGAGGCTGGGAGCAACTTGGTTGCAGGAATTAGACTTCATTGGACCCAGCAAAACATACATCACAAGCCATTGTCTTCAATCACCCTTGAAAGGATGCGATGCTGAAGGGAGCCGAGCAGTCTGGAGTCCCAGCAGAGTGCAGAGGCCTTTCTTTATTTCTGAACTGTGGATACACACACACACACACACACACACACACACACACACACACACACGTACTTTCTTAGTCATAAATAATTTTTTATATCAAGCATGCTCCATATTTATCTACTACCTCAATTTGTTGGACGTAGGAAAATAATAGAAGCACAGAAAGCATTGCCAATTGTGCTTGTTAATGAAGTTGTATACTTTTGTCATTTGTATGACTCTCTTGCTCCATTTCCTTCTGTCTACCCTTTTAGTCTTTTACAAAGAGCACCAAATATTCACTTTATAGTGTATTTAGAGTAAATACTCTTTTTTATGTGTCATACCCTGGCATTTTACAGATATAAATGGAGATACAAAATAAGCAATACACTAGAAAATTTGATACTTTGTACCCATCCCCAGATAAATAAAAAAATAGAATAAATGGATGAATGATGTGCAGATGATGTGTAAATAAGTAGGTAGATGGTAGATAGAAGCTTAGATAGATACGTGAAAGATGTTAAACAGATAACTATAAAATAAATAGGTAAGTAGCTAGCTAGATAACTGACTTGTGCATAGACGGTAGATGATAGATAATAGAGACACTGATAGTTGATAAACAGATGATATTTGATATTTGACAGATAAATAGATGATAGATACATAGATGGATGGATAGATAGATAGATAGATAGATAGATGATAGATAAGAGAAACAGATGAACAGAATACCGTAATATTGTAGGAGGACATGATCAGAGAAAAGCCATATAAAGATGCAGTGAAGTAAAAGAAAAATGGAGAACTTGTCCAGTTCAATGAGCTTTTCTGATTTTTAAGTAATCCTAGGAAGTGCTTTTTTGTACACATGCTAATCAACTGTTCCTTAAAAAGTCAAGCTTCAACGCAAAGACATTTCAATGGTTTTGGTAAGTAAATATCAGCTATCAAATAATTCCTCGAACACAGAACTGTTTCCAGTCCTGGAAGAGGGCTGAATGATGGATGAGCTGCTCTGGGGGTTGAAAAAGGAGGCCTCTTTGTCTCCTTTAGAGCTAATTTGATTTGTGGAAAGTGCTCAGTGTCAGAGCCTTGGGAGAAGCCTTATGTGAAGACTGTGATGCCTGAGCTGCCCCCTTCCCTGGTGGCCAGGGGCCCTGACCCCACCTAGGTGCCCAGCAGCTGAGCAGAAGGTCAGCTGCCAGGCCTAAATGCGTCACTTATTTGGATGGCTCCCTGATGCTGTGAAATGGCCTCTCAAGAGGCATGGAATACAATTTTAGACTCAGTCTTAAACCCTAAGGATTATGTCAGGTTCCCTACTACTTTATTTCTCTCCTAAAAACATCTCTATGAACTTAATTAATAGAGAAACAGCTGTCAAACTTGTCTTATCAGAATCAAATCTTGAGTGGCCAGATTCAATTTTATTCTGAATTTCTTGATGTTACTGATTTTATTAGATGAAGCTTCCCACCGTCCCAGCCCTGTTCCCTGACCGCCCTCCGAAAGCTCGGAACAACTATTTTTAGATCCAGGCAAGCCCCAGAGCGTCAGTCGGTAAATTATTAGCTGTGATTTTAAAAATAGTCCTGGAGACACATTGGGAACATCTGATTTCTCCCTAGCATATGGACTTGAATTTACATCCCACCTTTCCAAGGCAGATCACCAGAAATAGAATGCCAGGCAGCATGGAATGCTGCCCACACCTGATGCTTCTGGACTGAGTGGAAGCTGGGAAAGTTCTTGTTGGATAATAGTAATGTTTCATCCTACCTGGGTAGAGAAATGGTCACATGTAAAAAACAACATCCTGTCTCTCACTCCCATATGGCAAAAGTAGATTCATTATCCAGTGATGGAGGGAGGGAGAGAGAGAGAGAAAGAGGAAAGGAGGTAGGGAGGGAAGGACGGAGGGAGGGAGGGAGGGAGGGAAGGACATGATATACCTGGTTATGCCTGTGGAGGCTGGAGAGCATCATCATCTATCTTCCTTGATTTCTCTTCATCTTAAGTTTTGAGCAGGAGTCTCTCACTGAACCTGAAGCTTGCTGGACCACACTGGCTGGCTGATGATCTCTAGGGATATTCCCGTCAATATACTCCAGTACTGTTTTATCCAAATAGGCACCATAGCACCTAGCATTTTGCCTTAGTTCTAGAAATCCACACTTAGTTCCTCAGGTTGGCATGACAAGCAGTTGACTGATAAAGCCACTATCCCATCTCTACTTTATATTTTTTTTCCATATTGGAAACAAAATAATGATGGTAAGTCGTGACATTTAGCTTGTTAGTCTCAGATATTACAGGGTTATTCTACATGATCGAGGTATACAAAAGCAAACTCCCACAAGTGATTGCTACATGTATTGATGTAAGCCAGACAATGTCAGACATATACCATTATAAACTCTCCTAATTGTATAATAAGGAAACTGAAGCCCTGAGAATATGAAAGACCTACAGCAAATTGGTGAAAAAATTAGAAAGATTTGGTTTCTAGTCTCTCCAAGTAGTTCTATTTGGGCAATGTACCGTTCTGCTCACCGGTGACAGCCATTAAATACGGTTCAGAATTCTCAACTCCCAAATGTCAGTTTTCATGGTACCCCTGTATAGTTGCCTCTGGCATGAGCCTCATTTGCCAGACTTGTCATTAGAGGCATCATTGCAAACTACATTCTGACCATGTGTATAAGAGCTAACTCTTAGCTGGCCTTAAAACTTTGTTATGAAAGAAAGGGAACATAGACACCGTTAGCAGCTTCAGGTTTGGAACAACTGGGACTAGGTTAAAGGAAACAGTCACCCATGCCAGATTTAAAGAGGAAGGTGTTTCGGAAGGGGAAGGGACAGATGCAAATGCCACCAGTATTGTTTGTTCAGCTTCAGGCAAGTTAGAGGTCAGCTTGCAGTTGTTGACAGGGAGAGGTTTAGTGAGCAAAATACCTCTATCACTCAGTATTATCTTATAAAAATATTTACTAGGGTGTAAGTGTGGAACATCGTGCTACTAACAAGGCAAATTCATTTTGAAACTCTAGTCCTGTTCCAGAAAACAATACTCAGGAAAAGACTTCATTGTTATCACACCATGGTGTGCATGTTTTGTTTTATTTTTCTAAGTGTTTGGCCATTGGCTCTGTACCCTGTTTTGAACTTCTGATTTCATGAATTACCAGAGTCAACAGACTATTTTATTATTCTGTGAACTTCTAAGATGTAAATGTAAATGATATCGTAAAAGTAACATCACTTCTGAAAAAAATAAAACTTGACTAAAGTCCTATCTCCCACTTAGGAACGCAGCCTCTCCTCTATCTTTCCTGCTCGGCCACCTTCTTAATTATTTAAGTTTCAGGGAGAAATAGGTTCATCCACCAGAAGGCTTTGTTAGGAAGCAATGTTAATTCTCATTCTTTGTTATCCAGGGCTGCTCCTAGTAAGAAACTCCCACTAAAAAAAGAGATGTGTGGACTTCATGGGAAAAATAAGCTATGTTTTTGAGTCCTGTGAATTCTAGAACCTTGCTATTTGAGCATCCTGCATTTCATTGCACTCTGTCGGGTAACCCAGTGGTAAGCTCAGGAGCTATGGGGTGAAAATATATGTGCTCTGATCCTGAGGACCGTGCTGGATCCACAGAGAACTAGAAATATCACTTTGGTAGCAATGCCCTCCCCACTTTACTCGAGTCCAGAAACATAAATAGAAGTGGAAATGAAATCCATTTCCACCTTGCCTAGCACATGGTCTCTCCTGGTATTATAGCCTCATTCACACAGGATTACTGCACCAGCCTCTTGGCTGAGTCCTCAGCCAATGCTTTCTGCATTCAGTTCTCATCATGCACACCAAAGCCAGGCAGAGCTTCCCCAGATGCCATGTGTATGCTGCCATCCTTCAGCGTGACTATCAAAGGATGTCTCTCTGGCCTTCTTCATTAGACTATAACCCATCTACTTTTAAGGCACAAACACAAACTCCTGGTCCCCACATGTGCACGTTGGCCTCCCAGACTTCCTTGCTCCCATCCCACTGAATCTGGTGTCCTTGTCTTTCTATGTCTCAAATGGTTTTGTCTATAGGTTTCCAAGCCTGGCCTGAAGTTCCTTTGGGATGCCCTGGAGAGTATCTGCATTCTATCAATGCAGCTGTGCACTGTATCAACACTGACTCAATGTTTTTACTACAAATATCCCCACTAGTTGATAGACACCAGAAGCTCTATAACCAGTTTCTCAAAGCATCTTGGTTATCCACATTCAGATTAAAAAGTCAACATGTGTTTGAAGTGAGGTTCACTGGAGAGTTCCGGCTCTGTACCAACAGCATTAAGTTGGTTTGGTCTCTGGGCTGTAGGGTGTGTATCTTGTGTGACATTTTGTTCATGCAGAGATAAGGTGAGATAAGAACTTTTGGGATTGATTACCATGCCCTGACTGACAGATACTATCTCTGCAGTTCTGCTGTTTAAGCACAGTAGGTGATAGTCACTTTGTGTGAAATTGGTATAATAGGGCTCTAAAAATCCATTAATGTATAAGAACACATAGCTACATATGTGTGATAATGCCATAATGAATACTATTACTCTGTATGCTAACCTAAAAAATCAAATATCCCTTCAATCAAATTTTACAGTTATAGATCTGAGAAGATATGCAATTGGTAAAGTACTCCCCTTGGATGCGTCGGGACTTGATTTTGATCCCAAGAATTCACATAAAAATGTCTGGCTAGTACACATTTGTAATCCTAGAACTGAGGCGAGAGTGAATACAAGTACATTCCTGGGGTTCCCTAGTCATCTAGCCAAGTTGGCAAGTACAAGGTCAGTGTGAGATCCCATTACAATAAAAATAAGAAGTGGATCACATTTAAGGAAAGCTATCTGAGGCTGTTGTCTGGCTACTGCGTGAATGTAAACCTGCACACATGTACACACACATAAACATGTATCTACACACATACAATTCTTCTCATACCTTTATAGTCTCCTCAATTTTAAGGTGGGAGAAACTGGTCCAGATGGTGAAAGGATTTTTTTCAAATCTCCTGATTATAGGACTTTAAATGGAGCCCCCGTTTATCGACACTCCGCTCAAGGTTGTCCTGCCAAACTCTGATGACTACAATATCCTATAGAAGCCATATTTTATAAAAATACTTTACTAATACAATATGAATTATCTATAACTACCCAGAAATGCAGAATAAAAGAAAAAGCAGAAAACAATTCAAAGTGCATCATTAACTCAGTCTGTTAATCCTGCTAAACTGTTTCCTTATTGTTTTGCTTAAGGTTTCCGATAGGACCCTCCTTTCTCTTTCACTTGAAGCCCTGCTTTTCCTTCTAAATTTAATGATTATCCTCTCAGATAGATCAATACTGTTCGGCATGACCACTTTTCGGGTTGACATGATATTCGACTGATGGATATAATCTAATATATTTGATCCTTCCCATGTTGATGGCATTAGGCTGGTTCCCAATGCCATTAGGCTTTTAGTAAGGCTATTTTTCTCATCAATTTTAGATTTGTGTTTCCTTCACATGACAATGATTTCCGGAGACATTTTTATAATTGTGTTCCTGCTGAGAGTGGTCTTAGTATTGTAGCGTATGTGGTGCTCACGTCTCATTCTAATGACCTTCCGAGCAAACGGCTGCTTCCTAAGGGGTACAGCACTTTGTGAATTTGATGTTAAGGTCTTGCTTTGTGGTATTGTCTGTTCATTGAGTGTTAGTCTTTAGCACACACAGCACAGCATGTCTGCGGTACATTGTAGTAAGCATGAAAGAGAGAGAGAAACCTCTTAACATTCTATCTCCTTATTCCAATTACTACAATGTACTGCAGTATGAAATTAGACGCAAAATATATATAATAAAATAGAAAAATTTACGATAGAAAATAAGGTTACTCTTTGGTGAAAATATTGATACTGCCTGGACTCACAATTGAGAACACTGACTTTATTTTATTAATATGTGTTTGTACATATGTGTACATGTTTTTACAGGAGTATATGCACACTTGTGCAATGTTGATAGAGGCCAGATGTTGCCAACAGATGCCTTGCTCAGCTACAATGCAGCTTCTTTCTGTTACAGTGACCAGCTGGTAATTTGGCTGCAGCGGGTGGTCAGTAATCCCCAGCAATCCTCATGCCTATATCTCTCCAGCACTGGAATTATAAGTGCTGGTTGTTTTTCATAGGTGTATGCTTGCCCCCCAAACACTTTAAAGACTACACCATCTCCACAACCCATGAATAGTGATTTTAGTGAGTAGCTAAATATCGGGAAATGATGCACAAGTGTATTATTTTGAATGAAGATGGAAGAAAGACCATAAATTGCTGTCTGGACTGGTAATATTCACGTAGATAATGAAGTGAACAGAAAGAATTTTAGAAACAAGTTCTGATATGTTTACTCCATAATTAAAAAGGGGCCGCACTCAGTTCCTAGAGTGTCTTGAAAATGACAGAAGATGGCGGGATAAAATAAATGCCAAGCTTCCAAGTTCTGAGAGCAGGGACACAGACTTGTTCATCCATCAACATTACCTAGCAGGGAGATGATGAGGTCCCAGTAAAGGTTGTCTGATGCTCTCTGAATGCCATAGCAATCTTTTCTCTATTCATGGAAACTATAGTGCCACTTACTACATAGTTAATTTAATCAGCGTTATTGACTAAGACATTATACAATGTATTATCTTTATTCTAACCTTGTTTCTCCTCTCATACATTATACTTTTGATATTGATGGTGAGCCTTCAAAATGTCAGGGAGTCACATGAATTTTAATTTTAATTAAGAAAAATACAAAGACACAGAAAATAATAGGGGAAAGCAAAATATAAAGATAATGATTCCAGAAAAAGCCTAAAAGAAAAGTAAACCAAAAGAAAACAAAACAGAAGAAGAAAAACAGAATTCCACAAAGCAAAAGCTGAGAAAATAGACAATTATAGAAAAATACATGTGTTTCTCAAAGGTAAAGGAACATAAGCTCTGAAGTGTTAAAGGGTCTAAATCTGGGTTTTGCTTGTATATTTTACCTAAATGAGGATAAAAAAGGAGGTAGTAAAATGTTTCACTGAAAAAAATATTTGTGATGAAAGTTGCATTAGCAATGTTTAATGGAAAAATACAGCAAATTCTTCAAATTCATATTGGAAAATTATTATAAAATACTCCTTACTCTATTTTTCTACTGGTCTACATTAAGGAAGACATTATTGTATATGTTTTTATTTAATGACTTACATATGTCTCTTTAACATATGGAAGGAGATAGCATATAGCAGTTTGAGCTGTAAGTACATCCATCACTTTCTTTTTGGGATATGGGGATAGCTTCTGACATTGAAACCATTTTAATCAGGCCAGTGAGTGACCTCAGTGCCGCCTATTTCCAGATTTTTCTTCTCAAGGGAGGTGAAGAAGCCTTTCCATGTCTGTTATTTGTTTAATTTGCCTGACCTCATCTTATTGTACAAAACCTTTTTAAAGAGAGGCTGAGATGGGGGATGGTACAGCAACCTCCCCTCTCTGCCATACTGTGTTAGAGAAAATACCTCTGCTCTATTATGATATTCTACTACGTCTTTGATGATTTCATATTTTATCATATTTATGCCTTGTTATAACTAACTCTTCTCAGATCTCCCAATTTTGCACCTCTTTTTTCTTTTCTCTTTTAAAAACAAGCCACAGAGTTCAATATATTCTTCCATATATTCCTGGGTATGGCCCCATCCACTAAAACATCCTTAAGCAGTCTGCCCTGTCTTTTACAGAGACTATGTATCATTTACATCTAGGAATTTTAGTTATATTTGATAGGCAAGAGATGGATCTAAACTACCTTTTCTGAACTAAACCAAGAATTTATCTTTTTATTTTTCCTTCCAATTAGAGCTGCCATGATGCCTTGAAGTCATGTTAATGCTGGTTTGAGTTGGAAGAAAACCAAGTAATTCTATGTATGTCCTGGCTGTGCATATATCTGGGATAGGAGTTTCAGATGCCTCCTTCTTCTTCTTCTTCTTCTTCTTCTTCTTCTTCTTCTTCTTCTTCT